>NC_143191.1:51745937-52054375 GCF_051530095.1 Phoenix dactylifera | reverse complement strand
TTAAATCCAGCTCAATCCAGCGCCAAGGGAACTGGAGTTGGTTTAGGTTCAATTTTTTTTTTGACCCGACTCAAATATGGATTAGATTTAGGTTGCGCCCATCCCAACTCCATCTCAACCCACTTGCAGACCAAGCTGTATCAGCGATACCTTTCGGCAAGTTTCATTGAACATTCTTGCCATATATCGCTGTGACCTCAACATTTCACAATAATATTCCAGATGTAATATATGGATATGAAAATACAATACTCGCACATAGAGGTGTTAATGAGTTGCATCTGCTTCCAGGAGCAGCAAGGACTCTGGCAATACAACAATATTGCTGCGACCAACTACAACTGCCTTCTGCCTTGTTGCACCACTCCATGATAGCAGTTCTGGATATCTTTGTAAAGAAACTGCATGAAACAAAACCCAAACTAGCCTTCAAATAATGCCCAAACTTTTATTGATAGTAAGGCTGCAAATGGGTCGGATTGAGCCGTGACCCGACCCGACCCGACCCGAATTAGAGGACCCGCAGGGCCGGATTGCATCCTAAAATTGGACGGGTCTGGGATTACCGAATCTCGACCCAATCCGGACCCGACCCATTGTTTTTCGGGTCAATTTTGGATCGTTTACCCAACAACCCGATCTAACCCTACCCAAGCCCGTATTACCCGTTTGATCCCACAGGCCGCAGCCGCAGGGGAGGAGTTCAGAGTGCTTGGAGATCCAACGGTCCATATCGCAAAATAAGATCAATCATTTTTTCACGCACCCTAGACCCGAACTGGATCCGACTCGGACCCGAACCAGACCCGAATTTGTTGAGTCGGGTCTGGGTTATACATGGACCTGATCCGACCCAAATGACTCATTAGGTCAAAAATTGTAGCCATGGATCCGACCCGATCTTTAATCGGGTTGGGTTTAAGTCGAAAATTAGGATTCAAACAAGAAATCGGATCAGGCCGGGGTTACTGAAGACCCGACCCAATCCGATCCAACTCATTTGCACCCCTAATTGGTAGTTTGCAAGGCCTCTAAGATCCTTAGGACCAAATCATCAGATACAACTTTGGTACAACTTTTTAAAATGGTATGCAAGGTAAATTCTGATATGGATATGACTGGAAAAGCTATCATGACTGGAGGTAGGGTTTTTGATAATCAAATATACCTTTGGAGTGTGCAGGGTACAAATAATGGCTGTTAGCCTTCCATTGCGAGCTCGCCGATATTTAGAAGATGAAATCCATCAACATCTTTTTCAATACTGATTTCCCTTAAAACTTTCTCTTCATTTATGTGTTTTGGCAAGGAAGTTGAACCAGTATTCCTGAAGGTAGGGTAAATCACACCTTCTGTCAAACCTATATTAAATACAACTAACTTATATGGAAAAAAAGGACGAATATTTGGGGTTGTGGTGAACTAATCTCCAGTGTCATTCATGAAATAAAGATTGATTTGGCAAGTTTTATGGTAGTCCAATATAAACCCAGCTTGAACGAGTAACATTAACTATGAGTAAACAAAAAGAAACGTTATCACAGCAGACAAGACATGCAATAGATGAAATCAGAAAGCAACGCCATAAAATAAGAAAAGTAACCAAGGAAAACAATACCACCATAGCACATGAGAGAAAGACAAAGGTCTGTAAGGTCTGCAAAAGAATGGAAGGATAAGTAGCTACAAATACATGAAAGGTTGAAAGGAAGGATACCCCTTGCAACCAAATCAAATGACCAAGTAGTCAAATTCCCCTGTCCATTTTACTTATGCTTCTTCTGTGCAAGTTTGAAGCAGCGTATCGTCCACCTTACAGGGGATGTGATTTTTTTTTTCCTTTTATTTTCTTTTTTTGTGGGATGGACATGTTTATGGGCCTGATCAGTGGATAAATAATTCATATCATTATGCATAATTTGTACTTCTTTTATACTTGGCTATCTATAAAATGTGAAATCAATGCCTTTGCGCAAACTAATGGATAACTATGTCAACTTAATTCTTCAATGCCCTTTTCAAATATCTTCTAAGTTCTTGTCTTGATCCTCTGGGGCAATTGCCATGGAAAACAAGTATATCAATGTCAAAGCTGGAAACATCCAATCTTCACAACATTTTTATTCATATTATAAATTTTTCAGCTCAAATTTCCATCGTAGAGATTACATTGATCGAATTCAATTGGGCTCATATTCGTATATCTGACACTTTCTCTCCCATAAGAGTCTTAACTAAGAGAAGCATGAAAGATTCATAGAGCAGTCTCTATTTACAGCTGTGTGTGACTCCAAGGGCCCAAGAACATCATTAAGAGTGTTAACTAAGAGAAGCATGAAATATTCAAAGTGCAGTGTTTATGTACAGCTCTATGTGTGACTCCAAGGGCCCAAGAACATCATTCTTCTTATGGGGTCTTCGAAGCTTGACTGCCGATGAGCTTTCTTCGACTTTGGAGAATCACATGCCTTCTGAATCAGATCTGTTAAGGAAATCGAAGCGGAAGTATAAGCCTTCCTTGGTTTATCTTCAATAACCTGCTTCATCTCTATCCCCAAATCGCCCTCGCCCGTCTGTGGTGGTTTCATTGATCTGATACTGAATTGATTAATGTAACGCAGCTCAGAAGCATTGGTGAATTTGAATATTTATAGGCAAAGTTCTGCAAGTGGAAGAATAGCTGTCATGGTGACACATCATGGAGAGGAATGCTATCATGTCCTCATTGATCTATCGGGATAAGATATACCTACCACTGTCATTGGTGCGATAGCAGAAAAGAATAGCTGCTCCAGTGGTCCCATCTTTCTCTGTTCATTGGTCTTCTTTTTTCCCATCATCAAGCTGGACTCCATCTACTGGCCTAGTGGCACAAAAAGATAATGACAGCAAGTGAATTATTTCAATGTAGCTCGATCAAAGTTACAGGGATACTCACTTTCCACTGTTCCTTCCACTATTGGCATTTCCAGGGAAACTTATTGGGCAATTCCCCAGATATACCAAAATTTTCAGAGGATAAAATGAGCTTTACTGCAGCTACCAAGCATCAAGTGAATTTTTCATGCATCTATTCAGATACAGTCAAAATATTCCAGTAAGTAATTCTACTAACAAGTCATAAGATTATGATTTATTTTTTACGTTGCATAACCAAGGACCGAAGCAATCATTTTGTGCTCCTACCCTTCACCTTTTTTACTGCTTACACCACATCTAGTTTTCTTGCTACATTTACCTCATAATGTAGATAAGTTCCTTTGTAAATAACCAAGGGCACACATCTTGTTGGCTTCCATTTTCGGTTCGTCTCTCACTTTTGTTGCTGCACATCTTTGTTTTCTTGTAACAAATACTACATACTCGCAATAATTTTCCTTAATAAAAAAGAACATCTGTCACATCCAACATTTCATGCCTTCACCAGTGCCTACTTCCTCCTTTAATTCTGGGATATCATATTTACATGGTATGGTTCAATTTGAATCGCAGACTTTAAAAAAAAAACCTTGAGCTTGTGTTATCAAGTAAGCTGTCAAGGTGCAAACAAGGTGCAAACATTCTATCCTGCTGGCGAAGACCAAGTGCATAAAACATGTGATAAGATTATGATCGATGCTTGTTCTTTAGAATACGAATATTATCCGATTATAAGGAAGTAATCTTTAGGGCACTGTGTAAAGCCAGGGCGAGAGTTGGAGAGAACAATTGGACAGATGAAAGGTGCTTGTAATTGTTCTGTGATTCTCCTTTTCTTCTGTCAGTGACAGCTGCGATCAACATACTTAATTCATTCAATGCAAATGTTTTTCCAAATCTATTATCTAAGATGCATGTTGGGTATCTTTGATGTTAATGTCACATGGCTACCCTTATACTATATCAACATTGGCAGATATGAGGTTATGATAGTTTCCTACAAATACTTGCAGCAGCTGTCATAACAATTTCACTTGATCATTTGATAAAAAAAAGAAAAAGCATGGTATACAGTACCGATCGATGCCTGCCGATACCGGGCATACCATACTAGTACCGGTACACCAGTGTCGGTATGCCTGGCATACCGCATACCATACTGTACCGACACTCGGTACGCTTATGCTAGTGCGACACTGGTACGAAGTCCGGTATCGGTACAGCAAACCTTGAAACAATGTAGACTCATATGTAGACACTAAAAAACTACTGACCACTGTGCTTATGGAATCAATCTCCTCAGTTAGCCACTCTAACATCTAATCAATGCTCAAATCCACGATTAACAATTACATCATGTAAGCACAGGGTAGCAGCTATTGGTTAAATACATAACAAGAAAGCTTAGATCCAGTCCCAGCTAACATTTCGCAGTTTGATATGCTTCTCAGATACAACTATTTACCTAACATCAACCATCGGCCTTCTTCATCCAGTCTTGGGTGGTGCTAGTTGTGAAACCCCTAGCTTAACAATTAGGGATAGGTCCAACCTGGGAGGCCACCCAATTGTCCAGCTTATGAAAATAAAGCAGATATAATGCTTTAAACAATTTTGACAACACAAAATGGGAACATTTAGCACAAATACTTCAAAGAAGCTTGCCTCGGTAAGAACACTAATAGGTTAACAAATTATATTTTCATTAGCATTTCTTTCTTCCAAATGTTATTAGAGAATTGATTTCATATCAGTCTGCTAGATGTACCTGCATTTAAAATGGGGCATATTTTATTCTGGAATAAACTTTATCATTGTGTAAGTTTATAAGATCGCTGATGCGCTGCATCAATTTTCAGTAGCTGGCCTAAATGCGCCCAAACTTATCAACAAGATTTCTCTCAATCTGCATTCTCTTTTTCATCAGCAATGTATACTTGGATATAAGCTCTCTGTCTCCAGCAGGGATTGCAAGTTTTGCACTGAGCGATGTTTTATCCAACTTGTCCTCGTACATGCATGAGATGGGAACAAAAACACTTTCTTTATTGCACAACCACCCATGAGCTGCCCTCAAGGCAGCACCCAGAGAAGCAGAATCTGTTGCAAAAGGCACAGGATAATCCATCATTGCCTAAGTGGATGCAATAAAACTCAATCCAGTGTAATATGTAGAAAAGAAAAAAGGGTGAAACATTAATCTTTATCCAATGCTAATTTTCCAGTCTTAATAATGAACCAGATAGTACACTATTTTGGTGGTATCATCTATGTAACAGATGATACATGGTTTCAAGAAAGGACAAAAACCATAACAAAACGAAACTTGTAGTTGTTATAGATGGTAGCAAATAGAAATGATATGAATTAGAAGCTGTTAGAGTAACTCAAAGTGAAGAACTTAGCATAATAAGATTCGGAAGAATACTGCATGATAGACAAAATATACATGTAGAGGATGAGATGAGAAAATACAAAAGTTTTTAATATTTTTCCCTTTTTGCCAAATAAAAAGTGACAACTGCAAAATGCAGCGACTGATATTTTCTAATGGAAGTTGGTTTGCACTTTATACTCTTTTATATCTCTTCTATTAAAGCTTAGTAGTTGGAGATGAATTAACACCACATTTTTGGCCTTGTATCATAGGAACCACAAATCTAATAGATAACATCAGAGCATGTGTCAGAGATGTGCAGTATGGTATTTCTTTATGTAATGTAAATTGCTTCCAATATAATATGGAGTCAAGTACGACTGTCAGGTGACTTCTCAGAAGATTTAAGCACTGGTTGATCTGAATGCACGAATAAACTATTCAGCCATACACATCTCAGCTTTTGTCATTTTCTATTAAGAGTCCAATAATTATTAATTTGTATGTGCTACAAGTATAGTAAGAATAAATGACAATTTAATCAGCTAAAGGAATACATACAGCTAAGAAACAGTAAGCAACATCTCATTGCATTTAAGAAGGATCAGCTCTTCTACATACCAGGTCTTTGGACTGTATAAACAGGACAGCCAAAAATATTTGCAATCTCTTTAAGTATGCATGCATTTGATGATGCCCCACCAGTTGCTATTATCCGCTTGGGAGTTGGCATACCAATCCTTTCTGCATGACCACGCATTGAGAGAAATTGGCCTTCTATGATGGCACGCACCTAAATCAATAGTAGTTGCTAGCCTTTAACACCTCTTGCATTTAAAGTTCGTGAGTCAATTAACGAGATTTAATATTATGCAGACCTCAGAAGGAGGATCAAACTCCTGCACCTCATGCTCTTTTATTTCACCTAGTGAGTCACAACTTAAGTTTTCCAGAACATATCGGTGGCACCCAACTGAATACCTTAGTCATTCGCATGTCAGAAACAATATTTTTAGCCTTGCATTTGAATAACCCTGCAGGCACTAAAATAATAATAATAATGCAAAGAAAGGGGATACTATCTGTTAATTACCCGGCAGGGGAGGCAATATTTCGTGCTCTTTGTAGAAAAATCCTAACTTTCCACCTATTGCATAAAATAAAAGAATAATCCACAACAATATGAAAGAAAAAATAACAAATTTTTCAAAGGAATAGGGGCCTGAAGCTAGCATTCTAGGAATGATGAATAGCAATAACCTTAAACATAATCATGAAGTCACATTCATTAATGAAAAAACATAATATAAATGCATAGATAGAAAAAAATAATGCAAAGACACAAAGGAATCTGACATGATGAGTTTACTTCTAACAGCTAATATCTGACCAGAAACTAAATGAAATCCAAAAATAGTAAGATAAAGCATTGGAAAATATGATGCTTTATATTTATGATAATGAAAAGGCAAAGAACTTATAAAGAATAAGAAGGAACCAAACAACAAAGATGGTTTCATGCATGAAAAATCATGCCTTACCACGTAGCAGAGCCAGAAAAATGTTGAACTTTCACCCTATGCAGTATACTCTAAACCTCCCAATACAGAATGCAGTTCATGCTTCGAACATGATAAAGGAGACTTTCTAGGTTCATTGCCTTAAGAAACCCATCTAATGGGAGAATACATAAAAAAGATGATATCAAAGAAATTAGCTTTAAATAACAAGCATATACCATTTAGAGGAGGTGTTTTTTCTAGATACTTGTTGAAAACATCCCAAGAGCGCTCTGCATACTGATTGCGCACATCTATGACCATGTTGCAAGTTAGAGTTGGTGAGAGGTCACCAGAAGAACTTACTTGATTAGAATCGACAAAAGTAATCATAGTTACCTTCTCGAGTTAGAGAACCATTTTTGTAGACCAGCATTACCATATAATATGTTGGATCAACAGGATTAGGGAAAACATGTCCTTCTAGGCTTGGTTGAGGCTCACTAGTTATCCCAAAGACCTAACAGCCATGAGCAGATAGTATGCACAAAAGATTAAAATATCCAGTATTTAGATATCGCAACTTATTGTATTGCTGCTACTTACAATATTAAGAATGTAAACAATCATAATCAAAGAAATTTAGATATCACAACTTACTGTATCACTGGTTCCAAGACTGATTGCCATATCACCAGGAGAATGGAGAGCCAAACCTGTGCATGATTAGACAACCATGTGGTGACAATGGTGATAATACTAATTTAACCAAAGTTCCTTTTAATTTTCCTTAACTTATTCACAATTAATTAAAAGAAATACTGCTAATAAACATTAAATATTATATATATATATATATATATATATATATATATATATATATATATATATATATTTATGAAATGCTTGGAACTTGTGATTAGCTGAGAGCAGAAAGCACTATTATGTTTAGGGATTGCTCCATCATTAATAAAATATGTGGCCGGATTGCAATAGATGCCATTATCCATCAACTAACACCCAAGTGACAAAATACTTAGTTATTGAAAAACTATCATTCAAGCTTCATAAGAAGAAAATGTTCATAACAAAGATGCATATCTCATTTAGTATCTTGTTTAGTGTCAGATGTGTGGTCCTGTGGATTGAAGGCTGTCTATTTGATCTTTGAAGTTATTGAAAGATATCACGACAAAATTTCTTTATAGCTCACCTACATATACCAATGAACGACACACTTCAGCAGCATACAAATTTGTAATATACAAGATTAAGAGTTAACAGAGTGGAAGAATAGATAAAAAAACATTATCAAGCACCTGCCAAACTATTAGGATTATCCCCAGACCACTGAATAATTAGACAGCTGTCTTTAAACTGGAACCTGCAAGGATTTAATGCAGTTAAGACTCGTTACTCGCATAATAAGAAATAGCAAGATACCATTCACTATCTTTAAGTCTTATTTGATTTAGACGACATATAAACATCACACAAAATGCAGAGAAGGGTACCAACATCTAAAATTAAAGCAAAATTTCAGATGATAATACCATGTGATGGCACTACTTCATTGTGACATCTTACAAGCTTAGTGTTGGACAGCTATCATTTTGCATTGAGAAGGAAAGCAAAGTTGACTCAGTATTCAAATAAAACACTGAGCACCTAAATGACAAAAGTTGGGTAATATCAAAAATCACCAAGAGGCAGTTAAACTCTACCAATTTATTAAAATAGAAAAATATCAATGTTTAGGACAGATTTGAAGGACCAAACTTTGCCCACTACTACAAACTCAAGAAGTTCCAAATAAATAGCAGAGATAAGGATTTCATTGCCTTCCAATAGCTAGTTCTATTTGGTTGAGTATTTATGAAAGATTCATCAAAACCACTTTTAATGATTACTTGAGTTTCTTTACTAGCACACTTGGTTCTTGCTCACCATGTTGCATAAGGATAATTTATTTCTTTAAAGAAAAGCTGTAGGAGAGGGGATTTAAGCATTGTACTTCATTTTGCAGAGAATAGGGTCTTTCATGTAGCTGTAAAATTTAGGAACAGTGATAGAGTGCTCCACAGTTTTTCCCACCTTCCCTTAAAAAAGAAAGAAAGAAAGAAAGAAGGAAAGATTTATAATACTTAAAATATAGCATGATGGTACTTTGATACTGTGTGACATGGACTCAGGTTTTTGCATTGGGTTCAGGTGTGTGTCTAAGTCCCAGATCCGTTTAATATCTAAGAAATTCTTATATAGCCATGTCCAGAGTCATACCAATGTCTGTTTTTAAGTGTAGGATGCCAGTACTTTAGGCTAAATCAAAGGAACAGGGTATCATAACTTTGATATATACTCTGAAGAAGATTCAATACATCCAGGGTCAAGACCAGTTCTTTCTAATGGAATGGTCATCCTCTTAAACAAAAGTAAATGGCCTCACATGGAGGAATGTTGACAGAATAACAGCTGCAATGGTACTCTAAAGTGTTTATCCAAGAGATTCTTGTTAATCATAATAATGGGTCATCTAATATTCTTAACAAACTATGTGAAATGGAGACAAGTCAAAAAAAAATTTAAAAAATTTAATGCTTCCAGTATAAGGACCTAGATCAAGGTTAGCCGAACCGGTAATGGGACCCGCACGGGTTGACTACTGATTCGGTACGGTACCAGTTTGGTATTGGGTGAACCAGGTGCCTAGTTCACCCCGGTTCGGCGGACCATAAATCCAAGCCTTTTGGAAAAGGGAGGGAGGGGGCGAATTTGTTCAAACCGGTGCGAACTGAGCAGTTCGCACTAGTTCCACTTTGAATTATCTAGTGCTGCTCCGAATTGTTCATTCAGAGTGGTTCACAATATTTTTCGAAAATATCGACCAAACCATGTCAATTCGGTTCGGTATGGGTGAACCGGACAGTTCGGCTCGGTTCGGCAGACCATGGCCTGGATATTAAGAAATCATGACTCTTGGGGCAATGATAGTATCCTTTTGAACATTGTCTTAATTTAGTAATTCTCTTGAACACTTTGATGCTTGTAAGAAAGCTAAATTTTCGTGTTGTAGTCTCTAAGTGCAAGTCAAGAGAAATATCCCAAACCTCTATCATGCAGAAATCAAATCCAACAATCTTTACCGAGACGTTTTTAGTGCCTACCATCCTTTGAATCATAACAGAAACATAACCGAAAAAATCATTTTGGACAGAAACTGACAACATTTTTACAATAAATGCAGTAGCAAAATGAACATAACAATCACAAATAAATAATCACAATTCTCACAATGTCTACCATACTAAATACGCAAGTGCTAGTTTACATATTTAGCAAAAAAAATAAACAATTATGACAAGCATACGACTCACCTCTCAACAAAATAAGGAGCTATCAGACCAGCAACTGCATGAGCTGGTGCCAATTTCCCAAGTTTTTCTTCTAAACCTGGTGCTGTTGCCTACCAAAGAATGTGCGAATAAGCAAAAATGGAAGTTATGACCATCCATAACTATTAAGCTAAAGGAGTAATAGACAAACCTCCAATGCAATCTTAGACCAGACACGTCGTTTAATATCCATCAGGTTCATCCCTGCTCCATCCGTCTCATCAATGCTGGCATGGCCTCCAATAAGAAGAGAGGCCATGAAGGAACTAACAAGTGAGATCCTCTCAGTGTCATTGTAAACATCTGGTTGTGTTTCAAATATTTTCCGAATCTGAGGTCCTGGATATCTCTCATGAGCACAAGACCCAGTAAGTTTTGATAACTCGAATGCGCCACCCACAGCATTTTCTATTTCTCTGCACTGTGATGTGGTGCTACAATCCATCCATATTGGTGAGTCCTTCAGAGAGAAAGCATCGCCAACATGAGTTACCAAAGGTTTACAAGGGTCCAAAGAGGCCAACATGGCTTTACTGCCCTTCTTCCAGTACACAGTGCCATGTTGCTGTGCACTCCCTGAAATGGCTGCAACTTTTCTGTAGTCCACTTTTGCTTCTAATTTTTCAAGTAAGAGGTCCAGAGCCTCCACCCACATCAAGGTAGGGGAAACAATCCTACCATCGACCATGGGGTCTCTGTAGACCCCATCTTTGGTGTTGTAGCGTGGCAATTCAGAATCAAAATGGACAAATTCTGAAGCAACAATAACAAGGTTGGCATCCAGCACTGTTGCCTTTAGTGACCTACAGGCAGAGATTGTATATTTTAATTACATAAGAAGTATGCTTTACATTGATCTTAGAGGATCTGACATTCTGCTGTGGGGGAAACACAAAAGTTATGCATGACCAACAACAGATAGCCACACTGCTCAGAAAAAGCTAAATATCTTAAAATTCTATAAATGCACAAAATCCTGGAACTTAGTGAGCAATATGTTTCTTTTCTATTATAAACATGTAGAGAAAAAACAAAAAGTTGCCCAATACTCCTAAGTTATTCCTAATAATCAAAATAACGAAATATACAAGAGGAGCTATAGACTAATATCCTACTTAATATTACTGAAGTACATGACATCACTCTTGCATGTCATACCTAAGGGGCTTTATATTCTTTAAAACTGAAAGAATTTCTTCTTACTGATTTCACTAGCAGCTATTCCAAGAAATTTGATTGCCATATTAGTATAGTGAGTACAAAAACCCATGGGTATAGGATCTATAGTACCAAATCAAGGAAAATTGGGATCAGCTGGTCTAGGTCAAGACTATTGATTCTAATGCCATGTCTTATTCCTGAAAATTTCTTTCAAACATCACCACATAAACCAACAAATGAAAATCACATCTAAATCAAGTAAATGGCACCAAGGTTCCATCACAATGGTCTCCACATCGAACCATTATCGATCATTATAACGGCCATTGTTTGGCCCAACCAGTGTGATTTGCAGTTATTTTATGGCATTGAAACGGGCAATACGGAAAAAGAACAGCATTAGTGTGTGACTCAATGTTAGTAAAAAAAAAAGTTATATATTCAGGTGACACTAACTTTTTGGAGGGAAAAGTTTTGAAAAATTTGAGCTTTGCGAATAAATGTTATTTTGTTAAGAAAACAGTACAAGTGACTGCATAACACTAAATCACCTATTGTAACAATTCTAACAGTGATTATCTTTCTCCCATGATTATATATAACATAACTGAGGGAGCCCCAGACCACGATAACGGGCATCATTTTAAACCACGAATGATACATAATTCATCACTTCTTATAATATTGTCGTGCTTGTGCGAGGGAAAAAAACCATCTCTCAAAGACTCAGTACACAAATTATCCGCATAAAAATACTAGCAATTGCACAGACGTTCAGACAGAAAAATCAAAACAATAAGCATGAAATCATCCAAATCAAGGACTAAAACACTGAATCGCAATAAATTTTCCATTCAAAAAAGGAGATTGTGAAGAACAACTTACTGGGTAGAGCAGTCAAATCCAAGGAAAAGAGAATCCTTCGGAAGAGTGTAACCCATCGCGATCCACAACCCCGTCTCAGAATCTCCGAAAGCTGGAAGAAGTGGAAGTGAGTCCCGAATTAAATGGTCACTTGGCAGAGAGATCGGAGTCGTAGCTGATATAAGCTTTTTTTTTTCCTTTTTTTTTCCTCAGTGAAGAAATGGCTGAGGGATGGAAAGCAATCACTGTCCAGATAGAGATGTGGGAAGACGGAGAAGGGCACAATGTCAATACCTACACCCGGTGTACCAGATCAGCGGTACACCGGCCAATAGTATGTTGCCACATGGACGGTTTTTTGTCATCCCCACCCGCGTCGCCGCTGAAGCAGCGGGGGTTATTCTTGAGAGGCGCCGCCAGCGGCGGGAGGTAGCAGGGCTTGGATCGGTAGGATTTGAGGAGATCGTCAGCGTCGACGAGGCCAGTGCGGTGACGGACGGTGTAGGAGCGGAGGGGGGGGGGGGATGGGATGGGGGTGGTTCCTTGGTGACGCATCGGAACCATGCGGGGTCTTCTTCGAGGAAGACGGTGGTGCCGCCGACGTTGAAACCGGACCACATGAGGGAGTCGTGACTGAAACCGAAGACAAGGAAGCTGCAGGGGGCGCGGCAGCGGAGGACGTCGAAGGAGATGCGGATCTCGGCGCGGAACTGCTGGGGAACGGCGCTGTGGTGGCGTAGTGGAGGAGCGGAGGAGGGCGTGGTCGCCGGCGCGGACGAAGCTGGAGACCGGGAGGGCACCCGCCAACAGCGCCGCCGCGGAGGTCTGATGGCCGGCGCGCTTGGGGACGGCGTAGGGCTGGCGGCGATTCTTGGAGAGGTTCGCGTGAACGAAGCGGACGATGTCGGGGCGGATCGAGGCCTTGAGGACGTCCGGGAGGGGGACGGAGTTGGATCCGTCGCAGGCTATGTGTTGAGGACCCCGCAAACACCGCCGTTGGATTCCACTACCAAGAAGAAGTCCGGGCCAGCAGAAATCGAAGGAGGATCATGCCAAGAGCAAGCTCCGTCACCTTTGGACAAGCTCGGCCAAGACAACCATGGCCTGCAGCAACCTTCCCATGCGCCCATGCCGCTACCACACCTTGCAGCAGTATGGTCAGCGCCTGCTAAGCCACTCTCTTGCACTTGCCAATACCCAACCATACTTCTGCAGCCATCCCAGCCCTTGTCAGCCACTGCAGCAGCCTTGCCAACACTCAACCATGCTCCAGCAGCATCCATTGTCGCTACCACACCATGCAGCAACATGCCCAGCGCCTGCCCCAGCATCCAACCGCCTGCCAGAGGCCTGCCAGCGCCCCCAGCAGCCTGCCACAGCACTCCAATGCCCCAGCAGCCCTGCCAAAGCGCCCAGCAAGCCAGCTAAGGGCCTGCCCGATCTAGGCCAAGCCTTGGACGGCCTAGGCCCCGTCATTTGCCCACTTCCATTAAGTGCTTGTTCCTCATGAAGAGCCTATAAATACACCTTGAAGAGAGCTTAGGAGGACCTATCTTATATCTTAGATATTTGCTTTGTATTCAGCCTAAGGGCTTGGGAGGGCTTTATCCTATTGTATTCGGTCTTGGGGTTTATCCAAGACTTTGGCTAGGAAAGATCAATCATAGTTTTCTCTAGATTTATTCTTGTAAGCTTCATTTTGGGAATAGAATCAACCTTAAGCATTCCTCTAAATATCATTATGCTCCTTGGTTGTTTTCATCAAGCCAAAGGACGAGTCAAGTTGCAACCAGTAGACATGCCCTTGTCTTGATTCCCACGACCATTCGAAGAAGTGTGTCAAGTGTTTCCAACAAGCCAAAGGTCGGGCCAAGCTGCAGCCAGTAAACCCGCCCCTTGACTTGTTCTCTACGGCCTTCCGAAGGGCGAATATCAACCGGCATTACCCACATCGGCCCAAATCAGCAACTTAACGAGGTGCGCACAAGAAGCACGAGGAGAGAATTTGGTGTGGTGGCTCCAGGCCAAAAGCCACCCTCTATCATTGGTGCTTTCATTGAGATCTTCATTGGGAAGATCTCTTCCAAGAGGTAACGCCTACAACCCTAAAAATTTCAGATTACACATTGGGTAGAGTTTAGGTGCCTTACCTTTCTTTGCATACCTAGAAGTGAAGTTACTTCTTACTACCTTCATATTACTTGTTGAACTTGAGAGGGGATATATTGGAAGTTATTTTGCATGCAAGTAGTGCTCAAATTTCTGCAACATATCATTCTCATTTGCAAAAGAGGTGTGAGCATTTTTTTATAAGGGTTTGATTGAGCATTGTCGTGTTAACCCATGGATAGCTCAAGAGGAAAGCTATTGGTAATACCTCGGGCTATTTGACCCAACCATTTTGCTGAAGGGTATATTAGGGGCGGCATAAAGGGAGGCTACTGGTAGTACCTTGTGCCCCTTCTCCAACTTCGGTGATTCAGAAACTAGCATTGCTTCAATCAACCTATTGGGTTGTGAGGATCTTCATGTTTGTAAACTTTGATTATAATGAAGGAAGATCGAGTGGTGTACAACCCATTTTCATATAAAAAAGGAGGGCCGGATCATTCCTTGGGTGACGGGCCAAAGGAGGTTCAGAGTGATGACGTGGGATGAAAATGCACGGCTTAAGGCCCTAGAAGAAAGTTAGGCACACTTGAGCCGAACTCTTGAAAACCTTTCCTCCACTCTTAGAGAAACTAATGAGAGCCTAGAAAGGTTGGAGAGGAGTCGGGGAGAATGAAGGGGGAAGGATGTATAGAAAGTTTAATGAAGAGGAGCATTGGTCATACGCCTCTCGGCGGGGCCAAATGAGGGATCAAGAAGCAAGGAGAAGGGAAGAAAAGAGACGAGAAGAAAGAAAAGGAGTTGGTGGAGAGAAGAAGAAAGAAAAGGAGAGTATGGCCCTAAGCAAAACATAAAGAAAAATATGAGGGAGAACATGAAAGGTGAAGATACAATAGAGGGCCGGTTGATGATGATAAAAAGGGAGTTAGAGGAGGCCCGAAAGCGTATGAAGCTTAGGGCAAGCCATGATAGTATGAGACAACCCGAGAAGAAGCTTTTTTATACTCAAAAGCTTGAGGACCGGCCCGAGGAAGCCAAGATGAAGCAAGAGGAGAAAGTGCAAACATGCATCAAAGAAAATTTCAGCAACCATGCATCTTCTTCCTTGCAACCAAGAGCACCTTCGGAGACCAGTAAAGAGGTTAGAAGTGGCAACGAGAACCAACCTGAGAAAGTCAAAAACTTGGCAAGAGAGGAGCCACAAGATATTGAGAAAAGGGAGCTATGCTCCAAGTGTGGAGATTAGTGGAGCCCGGGGCACCCGTGCAAGACCAAGCAAACATCTCTCTTAGGTGGGGATAGCAAAGATGAGGCCGCCAAGCCTGAAAATTCAGAGGAAGAAAGTGAAGAGCTTGAGCATGATGATGGGGCCGGACAAAGTACTAAAAAGGAGGAGACCGACCCCCCTTTGCATGCCTTGTTGGGGGTAGAGAGACCGTCCATCTTTCAAGTTTCAATGAATGTGGTACCTTGGCCAGCTTGACAAATTTTGCTCTTTATTCCTTTGATGATACTTTAGTCTCTTCCCGACCCATGGAGAAACACAAGGAACATGTGGAGGTTGTGTCATCCATCTTGGAGAAACACCATTTCTACATCAAATTCTCAAAGTATGCCCTCACCCAACCAGAATTTAAGTGTTTTGGCCATGTTATTTTAGGAGAAGAAATAAAGGTGGACAAATAGAAGTTCGAGGCCATGGTAGATTGGCCTTTGCCCAAGGTTGTGCCACCATTAAGGAGATTTTTGGAATTGACCGGCCAACATCATGATGAAGGCAACCAGCAAGAAGAGGAGTTGGAGGGGCTACCTCCAAGGGTTAGAAGGTTGCTTGAAGCTGTCCAAGGGGTCTTGAAGGAGGAGTAAGGAAGAAGAAAATTATAGTAAGTGTTCATTCAATGGAGAGAAATGAAACTACTTGAGAAGACTATGCCAAAGTTATCCGGCGGTATCCACACTTTATCCTTGAAGACAAAGATAGTTTTCAAAGGAGGAGAAATGTTGAGAACCCCCACAAACACCGCCGTCGGATCCCACTACCAAGGAGAAGTTCGAGCCCGGTAGAAGCTGAAGAAGGATCATGCCAAGAGCAAGAGCAAGATTCGAGCCAACTCCTTTGCTTGGAGGTTTGGCCGAGCCTTGGTCATAGCCCATTCACTTATGGCCGAGCCTTGGCCAAAGCCCCTATCACTCTTGGTCAAGCTCGGCCAAGACAAACTCGGCCAAGTTAAACTCAACCAAAACAAACTTGGCCAAGTCAAGCTCGGCCAAGACAACCATGTCGCTGCCCATGGCCCGCAACAACCTTCCCATGCACCCATGCCGCTGCCACACCTTGCAGCAGCATGGCCAGCGCCTGCCAAGCCACTCCCCTGCACTTGCCAATGCCCAACCATGCTTCTGCAGCCATCCCAGCCCTTGTCAGCCACTGCAGCAGCCTTGCCAACACTCAACTATGCCCCTGCAACACCCATGCCACTGCCACACCATGCAGCAGCCTACCTAGTGCCTGCCCTAGCATCCAGCCGCCTGCTAGAGGCCTGCCAGCGCCCCCAACAGCCTGCCCCAGCGCCCCAACAGCCCTGCCAAAGCACCCAATAGGCCAGCCAAGGGCCGGCCTAGGCCCCCCCTTGGCCGGCCTAGGCCTTCATTTGCCCACTTCCATTAAGTGCTTGTCCCCCATGAAAAGCCTATAAATACACCTTAAAAAGAGCTTGGGAGGACCTATCTTATGTCTTAGTATTGTCTTTGCTTTGTATTCGGCCTAAGAGCTTGGGAGGGCTTTGCTCTATTGTATTCAGTCTTGGGGTTTATCCAAGACTTGGGCTAGAGGAGATCAATCATAGTTTCATCTAGATTTATGCTTGTAAGCTTCATTTTAGGAATAGAATTAACCTTAAGCGTTCCTTTAAATATCATTGTGCTCATTAGTTGTTTTCATCAAGCCAAGAGATGGGTCAAGCTGCAACCAGTAGACCCACCCCTTGTCTTGGTCCTTACGACCATTCGAAGGAGTGTGTCAAGTGTTTCCAACAAGCCAAGGGTCGGACTAAGTTGCAGCCAATAGACCCGCCCTTTGACTTGTTCTCTACAGCCTTCCGAAGAGGCGAATATCAACCGGCATCATCTGCATCGGCCCAAATCAACAACGTAACGAGGTGCGCACAAGAAGCACGAGAAGAGAATTTGGTGAATTTGGTGCGGTGGCTCTAGGCCGAAAGCCACCCTCCATCACTATGTCGCCCTCAAGGGTCTGGACGGCGACGAGAGGGCGAACGGAGGTCATGGCGGCGGGGTAGGGGAAGGAAGGGCGAGAGGTTAGGATTTTGGTATGAGGGAGTCCAAGTGGCGGAAATGGATTGGCCCGTGTACCGCTGAGCTAGTACACCGGGCTAGGATATGATTTCCTCTTAACATGGCGCAGATGGCATTAAAAAAAGAAAGAAAGAAAGAAAAGTTATCCACAATAATAACCTTTTATTGCAAATATTTGCATTGGATTTGTAAGATAAGAATTTAATGTAAGAATATTTTTATAGTTGATTTATAACAATAAAAATATTTTAGTAGTAATCATGTTATTTGTGGGAAAAGTTTTAAGAGACAAAGGAGTTATATGCTATATGAAAAATGTAGAGTGGGGTTTCCAAAAATATATAATTAATAATATTTAAAATTTTAAGAAGGTTTTTTTTGCATGAATGCCTCCTAAATATCAAATTTTGCATAAATACCCTCCTAAATTGATATTTGCATGTATATCCTTATAAAACACTTGTTTTGTTATTCTACTCTTTTTTATTCTATTTTTGTATATATAGCCACACCATCTAATGCCGTTAAAAATTAACAGTTTCAAATTAAAATAATTAAAATATTCTTAATGGGTAGATGTGCAAAAAGAAATATTTATAAGGCAATCGCGACAGGGAAAAAAAAATAATTTCAAAATTTTATTTATTTTTAATTAAAATAAATATGGTTTTTATTAATAGTGTTAGAAGAACCGTTATATTAGGGATATTTATGCAAAAATAGTGTTTTATGAGGATACAGAAATAAATATAAATTTTAAGAGAGTATCCATGTAAATTTAAATTTTTAGAAGGATTTTTATGTATTTTTTTTTTTAAGAAATAGCGTCAAATATCTTTGTGCTGTTTATCAGCAGTAAATACATGTGTCTTTTTATTAAGTGAATGGAACGTAAAGAATGCAAAGAATTATTTAGTTTTATTATCATGTGATGACTTTTGATATTCCAACTATAAAAGTTTATTCTTTGCCTTCTTTTAGATGGGAGAATGACTGAGACTTGATGGAAAAGGAAGGCAATTTGAGCGCAAACACAATACAAAAGCGATAGAAAAGTAGAAGGCCTTGGAAAAATAAAGCAATAAGAAGAATATAATATATATATATTTGGTGATGCAACATAATCTAAGAATTTAAATGCCACTATCTTTGGAAACGAAGCCATGATCATCTTGACAGCATCCAAGACAAAAAGTATGGTGACTGGAATTTACATGCTCTTGACAGCGTCCAAGATAAAAGTATGATGAGGAATAATAAATGAGAGAATTATATATATGATAAAGACTACCAACATTCTGAAATTATAGTAAATAAGAGTTCAATTGTATAAGAAGTTTCCCGGCTTTTACTGTTGATTAAAATGATAAAAATAAGACGGCGAGAAAAAAATTATGATATAACCAAAAAAAAAAACAAAAATATTTTGATACTCTGCAGCTTAATGCATGATTAGGATTATGAGAGTTGAGATTCTTCAACTAATTGGGAAAACAATTTGTTGATGCCCAAATCTTGCCCAACCAAATTTTGATGATCTGAAGGTATGGAGGGCGTAGATCAATCCACTCGGTCCATAATGGTGGAAGATAGAGCATTGATTGCCATAAAGAGTCGCGAATCTGCACATAAAGAGACGAGAAAGATATGTCGGATGGCTCCAACCAGGCCTCTTCCAATGCTTAAGTCGGGTAGGACTTTGGAATAACAATAAGAAATATCAAAAGAATAAAAAATATTAGAGTAGAGCGATCTTCCTAGATCGTTTGATCTTGAGTGTCTGACCATAAGTGCTCGGCATGGGAGCTCGGCCAAGGAGATCCGCATGGCACTGGTTGCTGGTCGCGTGTCTTGTATGCAAGATGCGTGCATCTCAAGTGGCACGAAAGGGCGACCTCTAGGAACTCATGTCTTAATCTCTGAGGACGCATGGCTTGCGAGCTTGGTTGTAACAACTCAAAGCCTCACCCAAAATGGCTAGTCGGAAGATATTTTTTGGGTTCCTTAATCCTATATAAGTACCCAAGATCTCCTCGGTGAATAACTGATGTAGAACTAAATACATACCCAAATGATCCTCACATACTCTCTCATTCAAGCCTTGATGTCCTTGTTAAGCTAAGAGTTCAAATCCATACAAATCAATCACAAGCACCACGATGGACTCATGGTCAGCCTCTATGAATCCATGCTGCAGTGTCCCCTATTCTATATAGGCTATGGGCCGACTTCGCTCTGATACCATTTGTAATAACCTAAAATCTCATCCAAAAAGGCTAGCCAGAAGGTATTTTTTAAATTTTTTATTCCTATATAAGTATCCAAGATCTCCTCGACGAAGAACCAATATAGGACTAAACATGCCTGCACAGATCACATTGGCATGGGCGGTCATGCATTCCATGCACACAGTGTTCGCATCTTGGGTGGATGAATGGGCAGCCTCCAGGGACTCGTGTCCAAGTCTCTAGGGATGCGCCGCTTGAGAGCTCAGCATGGCTCTGGTTGGTGGTTGCGGATCCCATGTGCTTAGCGCTTGCATCTTAAGTGGCATCGAAGGAACTCTCTAGGGACTCACATCCTGGTCTCTGATGATGCTTAGCTTGTCTAGAGAACAGATAGCATGCGAGGACAGCCATGGAAGAGGAGTCGGGTGCAAAGTAGTCATGAGAGCTTGAAAGCCTCTCCGTAGGAGTCTCTCACCATGAGAGCTTGTTGCTATCTATGCTTGGGAGCCTTTGGCCGTTCCTTTATCTCCCTTTGGGATCCCTTGGCCTCATTTATTTAGAGGAGAGCGTGAATACACTATGATTTGGAGGCGAAAATCAAAGAATTACAGTAACCTGCTTCTTTATCTGGATTTAAATCTACTATAATCTCATTCCTTATTTGAATCCCACCGAGAATTTAAATTTTTTAAATTTATTATTATTTTTTAAAATGCTTGCCATGTGTCGATTCATGATAGATAGATTAGATTTAGGCCACATCATTTATCTCCCACTTTTGTCCCCCACTTTTAAGTCTTAACTATTTTTCAAGTGGGCAAGTTAGCTAATCATAGGTAGGTTCGGGCTCATCTTGCCACATCCATCTTTTAAAGTTATGGGTCGAGAGTGTGATCGAGTGTGCAAACCTCGGCCAGTCATTGAACCCTTTTTTGTTTTGAAAGTCATTGGGGTTGGCATTTTGTGCTAGGAGTTGTGAAGATAAATCAGTTTGCTAGGTACTTGCACCCCCATTTTTAGCCCTACTTGGCCAAGGTGGAGGACTTGGATCTTTTCAAGTGCAAGCTTGTAGGTCAGGAATACTCAAAGGTTCAACACCCGAGCTATTGAGATCTGGAGTTCACATGGATATCAATGAGTTAATAGAGCTGGGCATCTTTAGTCAGTTTAGACTTCAGCCATCTTGGCCTCGTTGGATCCTTTTGGTGGACGAATCCAATCAGCTTTATAGTCGCTTGAAGGTTGCCATCTCCATCAGGCTGTCTCGACCTAAAGAGGTTGGTTAGCTCGCCAAATCATCAATGCAAGTCCGATTCCTCCACTTGGACCATCCCATTCTAGAGAGGTCACTTAGCTTGCCAAGTCTTTGGCATGTGGATCGATTCAGGACAGAGGTGTTGCCTCTTTGGGGCCGTTAAATGGCCTTCCCAACCTGTAGCAGCTACATAGACTTGCAGGACAAGGATGTTACATCCTCGAAGCCGTTAAATAGCTTGCTCGACCTATGGTGGCCATGTAGGCTTGTAGGATGCAGGTATTGCTTCCTCAAAGCCATTAAATGGCTCGCCCGATCTATTACGCTTGAGAGCATCTTCATTGATGGTCATAGTGGGATACCGACTAGTGAGATCGTTGTTGAAAGTACTCAAATCAGGCAAATACAGAAAATAAGATGCATCCTTGTTTCCCATAAAGTCGATGGTCATAGTGGGATACCGACTAGTGACCCTTCCTCTAGCACCAATCTGTTATCGCCGGAAACTGATCTGACCGAGGTGCTGAGTTGGTAGTAGTCACTAGAGTTTCTGGCTCGTTTGACATTTGAATCGAAAAGATCAGGTAGGATTATTGCATGCCTCTACGGCAATGCTTTGGTGGAGTTGGATGGCGAAGGAACTACTTTGGACAATATCCAACACTAGACCTAAAACAACAAATGTAAAGAAGTTCACCCACTAAAGTGTATCCAGTGGAGGACCCTTTAATGCCTAAGTCAGACATGATTGTCAAGAAACAAGAGGAAGTGAGGAGTGGAAAGGCAACACAAGAGTCAAATGAGAACAAACTTATCTAGAAGACCCTCGAGAACGCAATATATATAAGTGAGGGCTAAAACCTATCGCTAAGTAGTTTGAGAGAGACGCTAGTTCATAAGGCAACAAGCTGCATATCTCGCATGTAAATTTTTTCCACATTTCTCGATAGCGGAATTTGCTTGGATACCATGTTTGTTAAGAAATAGCTAGTGATATGACCCATTTGTTACTGTTATAGTTTGAGATGCAGAAGACTCTCTATATATCTTTTGGATATGCTATATGGCAAACTTTCAATTGTTAGTCAATGATTAGATGGTGAGTTTTTATTGGTCAGTTTATCTTTCAAGCATAAGTCGGTTCGGATGGATCCCCATCCAAATTAATTTAAGCGAGCATGCTTTTTCCAAAAGAGAGAGCGTTTGGTTGCATAACGCAATTGACGACCTTCATGTCTGACTTTTCTGGTAAAAAAGCACTGACAATATCACCGGCCTCTAACATTTGGACGGCTAAGATCTGATGGTCATCGACTGATCAAGATCTGACGGCCTTCTGTCTCCAATCTCCAGGTCGTAGCACTCTCTTCCCTCTTTCTTTTTTCCCGGACAAATTGGACCGGACGGTAATCTCTTCGGCGCGGTGTTCGGGTCCGAGCGGCGGCGGTTGAGACTACCGTCCGGAAAAATTTGTCGGGGAAATAGAAGCACCGGAGAGATTCTTGCAGCGGATGGCGACGATGTTAAGCCCGACGAAGCTTGCCTACTTCGATGACATGCGGACTCTTGAATCCACCGCCATTTTTCTATCCTGCCTCCAGGTCTCGCTTCTAAAAACCTTTTTGTAAGCCTTAATTGTTTCGATTCTTTGCCGCTGACAACCTGATTTGGGAATTGGAAGGAAGAGGACGCCCGCCGTGCGGTGATCTTGGATGCCACTATTTTCTACCCCCAGGGCGGTGGGCAGCCGGCCGACACGGGATTCATCACGAACCGTAGCTCCGATTTCAAGTTCATGGTAGAGGACGTGAGATTGAAAGATGGATTGGTGAGAATTCTTGATTTCCGGAACTCCCCATCTTGTGTTCTTCTTCACTTGCAATTTGGGGTCTTTTCTGCGCTTTTGTGTTCATATAATATATGATGTAAATTTGATTATTTATTTCCATATGAGCTCAAATGAGGATCTTGAAATGGATATTTTTATATCATCATCAAATTGTTGAGTTCGAGAAGTTATTAACAAGTGAGAAGGGATCGTCTATCATGATGACCATTTTTTGTTGTTAGTTATGACTGTAATTATAATTAAAGGTACTAGAGGTGAAAAAAGCTTCAGTACTGACTATAATCTTAGTAATCAGGCTTATGCTCCTTGTTTATCAGCTTCGGTAACTTGTAGAATATTGGTCTGAAAGATTTTTCTCTAATGCACCTACTCTACTATAGGGAAGGTGTTTCCATATTTTCTGATTTGGAGGGTATCAACAACCAGGCTTGTGTGTTCCTTTAAGATGTTGCTCTTACTGCTTCTGTAAAAGAAATAAGGATCAACCATGATGCTGTGTTTCGCATGCCCAGTGAAAGGAAATTAAACCATGAATAGTTAAATTGAATTGCTTGCTGAGGCATTCAATAAGTTCCTTGTTAAGGTATATTGATTAACCAAGAACAGCTGGAACAGTTAATTAATAAGTGAACGGGACATCATTATCAATAACCTAAAACTAAATAAATTCCTTAATTAATGGAGCAAGCAAGTCTGATATCATTACCTAATTAAACTTTCATAATCTAATGCAAGAATTGAAGATGCCATTCATTTCTTCACCTGAATTTGGTTTCATGGTCTGCTCTGATCCCTTTCAGATGGAAGGTTTCATATTTCAGTTATGTGGATGTTATTTTGCATTAATGATGATACACTTTGTTAGGTTTTCCATTATGGATTTTTCAAAGATGTGCAAGAGGGATGGGAATCCAAACTCAAAGAGGGACAAGAAGTCAACTTGTATGTTGATGCAGAAAGGCGTGACCTCAATTCCAGGTATAGATTTCTCAGAAAATTGCAATAAGTTATTCTGAAACTGAGTTCTCTCAAAGTTAGGAGTTTATGTATTCAATGTCCAAAGTAATTTAATTTATTCTAGTGAAAACTTTATAGTATCAGCCTCGGCTGAAAGGATAGGAGATCGCGAACTGAAATCGTGGATGACCATTTACTGTATCATCCAATTACTTCTTCAATTATATATTCGATATCTTATAATTTATTCTAGTGAAAACTTTATAGTATCAGCCTCAGCTGAAAGGATAGGAGATGGCGAACTGAAATCCATTCTGTGGATGACCATTTACTGTATCATTCAATTACTTCTACAATGATATATTTGATATCTTGATCAAAATGTTGCTACCTTTATTATATTAAATATTTAATCCCATACTGTGAATAAACATCGTCTTCTCTTATTTGAAGTTGGATTCATAGCTGAGATCACTATGCAATGCACTGTGTCATGAAGCTCATTTCAGAAAGTTCCTGTGCTTACCCACAAGTTCCAATACTGTCATAGTACATCTTCGTGCCATGTCATGATGCCAAAGTTTGCTGTGAGAGGAAATGAATTAAAGCACCCTGATTTTGTCAGATGCAATCTCTTCACTTTTTTATTTCTCTTAAATTCTGCCTGGAGCGTAATTTCACATAATGAAAATCATAATTGTATAACATTTGTTATAACCAGGGTCTGCTGAACCAGTTGGAACCAACCGGTTCAGCCTGTACTGTACTGGTAGTAGCCTCCACCGGTATGGTACAGCGGTGGAATTCGGTTCCGACCCCGTACCGATGCGGTTCGCACCGGTACATGCCCGGTACCGGTCGAACCACACCGGTTCGGGCTTGTACCAGTGCGAACCGCACCGGTTTGCACCGGTACTCACTAGAAAGAAGGGGGGAAGAGAGAAGAAGAGAGGAGGAGAGAGGGGAAGAATACGTCTCGCGCTACCGGGCCTCTTTCTTCCTCCCGAGCACCTCGCGGGGAAGAAGAGCTCCTTTGCTCGCAGGAGAAGGGGGAAAGAGAGGAAAAGAGAGGAGGAGAGAGGGAAGTAGAGAGGAGGAGCTCGGAAAAAAGAAGAGGAGGCAAAAAAAAAAGAAAAGAGAGAGAGAGAGGCCGCGGGGAGCGCGCCAGCGCGGGGACGCAAGCGCGAGTGGGGAAACGCGTCCACGACTCGTGCCCGCGCGCGTTTCACATGGTGGGAATCGCGGTCGATGCGCGGGGAACCGCGTGCACGCGATTTCCCGCGCAGGCTCGCCGTGCGGGCAGCGCGTGGGCACGCGGTTCCCCGCGCAGGCTCGCCGTGCGGGCAGCGAGCCCACGTGCTGCCCCACTTGGCCGCTTTTAATGCGGCAGAGTGGCAGCGCGCGTCCGCGCATTTTTTTTTCAGAACCGGTTCGGTATCGGTTCGGATCGGGTACCGGTCTTAACCGGTACGTTGGTTCGGTCGGTTCATCTAACCTTGGTTATAACAATGTTGGGATAGTGCCATTATATTATAAACTTATATGACGGTCTATAGAAATGCTCATATTGGCTTGTTTGTTGCTATAATGGTGTTATATAATGGTCATAACAGCCATAATTAACACTTTCGCTATTTCAATAATTTGATTTATTCTTATATTATTGTCGTAGTATTATTATTTATTTACAAAATAATACTGTATGGTTCCATGATATTCATAAGGTCCTCATTTTTCTGTTATAACCTGTTGTTTGCCATTGGAACTAATAATTGCCATTTACTGAGTCGCAATCTGTTATAATGGTATAATGGCTTGTAAGTTGTAAGTGTAACTGTTTAATTTCATGGCTGTTATATGGCTATAATGGCATTATTACAACCATGTAAGGAGATAACTACAGTGAATGTGTATCTAATAGAAAATGAAGTGCATGCATCACTATCAAGAGAGAAGCTCCTGGATCTTATCTTATCCATTCATAAACTAGATAGTGAAAGCCTTGTGCGCCTGTTGCCTCTCTCTCACACACTCTCTCTCATGCACACATTTTTCTGAGAGTCACCTCCTTTGTTTATCTCATAACTCTGTATACAGATGGAGCTGGATAGGGGCTATCATGTGCATTTTACCTGCCCACTGTTACTGCACCTAAGCTTTTTGATACAAGGGTTTTTGCCTTAACTTGTTATTTATTTATGTTGCAGACTTCATTCAGCAGGGCATTTGTTGGATATATGCATGCGCAAGTTAGGCTTATCTCATCTCGAGCCTGGGAAAGGTTATCATTTTCCTGATGGGTATGATGTGGGAGCAGTTTTGGACCCTATTTATCATTTGTTTCTTTCTTTAATTTCCTTTTGATAAGGCCATGACTCTGAGTTTATTGTCTATTTATCAATGTCATCATCAAGGTGGATCTATATAGATTTGTCTATTATAAAATATTGATGTCTGGTACATTTTAGTTTTGGTATTGTTGCTTGGAAGATAGTTGAGATTTCATACATTTTATTCTTTCAGTTTGTCTTGTGTAATTGTACGTTGTTCTGGCTGCCAGATTCAACTTGCAAAATTCTCAAAATTCTCAAAATTTGACATCAAGGGAGAGCCTTGTTTTTCTAAAATTAAGATTTAAAGTTTCATCCATTCTTCTAGTTTCTTATGGGAGCTAAAAGCTTTCATGCTAGTCCATAACTGTATCATCCAAAATAGCTGCTGTTGTGGTGCACTATATTTGTTATAATATTTGCTCCAGTACCTGCCATATTATAGCTGAAAGATTTTAAAGCTGCTGCAATCAACAAAATTTCTTTTACTTGCTCTGCTACAATGTCTCAGTGACTTGCATGGCTTGCAAAACTCTGAATGGTCCTGGAAATTGTCATGCTCACTGCACGGTGCACACTATTTGTCCCTGGAGTTGTGCCTAGAATGATCTGTTGCCTAATATGATTGAGGCCATCCCAGTTCATTGCCATTGCTTCTTTTAATACAAAATATTTTCACGGATTTCTGCCGTTCACTATGTTAGCATCTGATCATGTGACTCCAGATAAATCTGTTATGGTTCAATGTGATCCTATGTTATCCTCTGTCAGCATTTCTTCTAGTACATCTGTACAGCACCCCATGACAGGTTGAACTTGTGCGTGCATTGTATTCCATGCTGCTCAGAATATATACTTGTTATAACTCAATATTAGTTGGGACCTAAATCAACCACTGGAAGCCATTTCATTCTTCATGCATGTATGTCGTCTTTGATCACGTTTTCTGAGCAAGTATCACCTGCCGCTCTTATTTAATTATTTTTTGTCTGCCATGAAAGTGGCATACAACATCAAGAAGCAAATATAGTTGTCTCTTCTTATCTTATCATTTTTATAGTTTTTTGAATATGTACTCATTCCACAAACTTGTTACATTTTAGGACTGACATCTTTGCTTCTGTAATGAGGATCTTGCGAACTGGATTAAATATTATTAATTCTTTCACTTTATCAGGCCGTTTGTTGAGTATAAGGGCATAATCCCAAAAGATCAATTGCAGACTAAACAGAGGGAGTTGGAAGTAGAAGCAAATGCGTTAATTTCTTCTGGTGTGAAGGTGGGCATCAGATCATGAAAGTAATTGCTGGTTTTGTAACATTGCCTTCTGTCTGTTGCCATGTTCTCTTCATCACTTTATTTTATGATGAATATTCCCTCAGGTGAAGGCTTCTGTTTTACCATATGAAGAGGCTTCTAAATGGTGTGGTGGTGATCTCCCTAGTTATATTTCTAAGGTATGTCTGACACTTTTTCCATAGTATGTATTTTTAGTATTAGTATTCTCAAAGATGATATCTGTTACTCTTAAAACATTTTATCAAGAATTGGTTGTTATGAAAATCTGATATCATCATCACAATACCTTAAAATACCTTAAGGTTCGGCTTGCCTCATGCATCAAGATGTGGCTTGCCAAAAAGTTGCTTGAGGCTCATAGGTGAGGTTGTCTGAAACTGATACAGGCCCGTCATGTATGGAGGCTTATGTGAGGCATGCACCTTGTGCCTCATCTTAGGCCTTCCATGGGAGGCAATAAGGCATAGACACTAAGATTTAATTATTTCCACTATAATAGAAGGAAGCAGATGTTCCTATATCCACTGTTTTAAATCGCGGTGGGATGGGGGTTGTCCCATCCATCCTGTCCCATTCTTGTGAGAAAATAGGTGTGGGACTCCAAAACCAATCCATGCAGGAAAAGAAGAAGAAACAAGAAGAATGAAATGAAGAAAAAAAGAAGAGAAGGAAAAAAAAAAGAAAGGAACAAAAGAAGAAGAAAAAGAAAGGAAAAACAGGAAGGAAAGAAGGAAGAAGGGAAGAAAGAAGAAGAAAAAAGAAAAGAAAGAAAGGAAGGAAAGAAGAAAGGAAAGAAAAGAAACAAAGAAAGAAAGGAAAGAAGAAGGGATAGAGAGAGTACCTACTTGACACTCAACAATAATGGTTGTTGGGATAGGGCAGGACGGCAGGGCATCCTTTTCCACGAAGAAATCAGACACCCCCATCTCATGAGATTTAAAA
This sequence comes from Phoenix dactylifera, assembly GCF_051530095.1. NCBI lineage: Eukaryota > Viridiplantae > Streptophyta > Magnoliopsida > Arecales > Arecaceae > Phoenix > Phoenix dactylifera. Next base: position 52,025,878 of record NC_143191.1, on the reverse strand, counting down.
TCTTTTTATATCTATTTTGGCTGTACTTATGAATTCTTTAAAATGCAAAAATTAGCTATCATTGAATGCTATTGTGCAACTACAAATTTCTGCACAAACTACAAGGTGTAATAGAGCCAAATGTTAGATTCTTGTTTGGTTATACACTACTTGTAACCTTTACTCTAATTATCCTCTTTTTTATTTTCTATATATTTTTTATTTGAAGAAAAATCCATAAAGCTTGTGCCTCACAACTTAAGCTTGAGACCTAAGCCTCGTTGAGAATCAAAATGCCTGACCTTATGCCTCCACCTTTCTAAACATTGATGCAAAGAATCAGTTTATGATTATGAAGTAACATAGGCCATGTAATTATGTACTTTAGATGTGGATATCAAGAGAGACTTAATCGGTGTGATAAGTTCCAGCTTAGATCACACTGGAAGGTTAGATGGCATTGGTGGAAGACTTTTCGCGGGGCATGAGTTAGCGTTGTGATGTATTGTCAGAGGAAAATAAGTATTAGAAGTTGAAGCTTCCATCAAAGGCACAGTATCTCGTATTCTTTCAGCAGGATTTCCTGGTACCGACACCCACTTAACTTTACTATTATGCACAACAAACAAAATATGGAATTTTAAAGATGTTACTTTCTTAGGCAAGATATGCCGTCTAAATGGATACATAATTTGTATATACTTATCATAGTTTGAGACTGGGAAGGTGCAATACTTCTCTGTTAATGGAGTATTCTTATATTCAATTTGGATTGGATGTATTATGAGAAATAGTTGGCAGTGATCCATTGAGATTTTTTTTTTTAAAAAAAAATGATTGGAAGTGAATGTAGCAAATTGCGAAGCGAAAAGAGTTAAGCGAACAACTTTCTTGTTTCTTTCTTATTTCCCTTTCTTCCCCCTGTTGTGTGTCTATTCTCAAATGACATGTATTTAAACCATAAGAAGCTTGGCACTTAGAATGAAAATTGTGGTTAATAAGTTGCACATCGTGATTAAAAGATAAAACTGCGGAAAAGCTTTAAAATGACTAGTTATGAGTTGAACTTACCTTTATGATTTTGTTAAGATTGCAATACCCATTTTTTTCATGCAACTGTTAATCTAATGATCATGAAATCATTCAGGGTAGCACTCCACGGATTGTGAAGTTTGGTGACCACCCTGGATGCCCTTGTGGAGGGACTCATGTGGCTGATATTGCAAATATTAGGAGCTTGAAGGTAATAATGGCTTAATTACTTGCAACTGAACCTCCACATCTGATTTGAGCATTATTAATATAATATTATAACAATAAGCTGCATTCTTTTTCATGTTTATTTCTTTCCCCCCAGGTGGGTGCATGCTTTTTCTTTTTTTGGTGATAAGGTGGATGTGCTTTGTTTTTTGTTTGAGTTTATATTATGTTTTATGCATATATATGTGCTTATATCTCTATGGATTCATAATCGAGCCGAAGCCTGAGGCACCCCTTGACCGACACTCCCCCACTTCTCAGTTATTTATGCCAACTCCCATGGCGGGACCGACCATCTTAGTGATGTGTTCAATTTTGAATATCGAGAGAGATATAGAGATGGCGAGAGAGAGAGAGAGAGAGAGAGTAAAACTCCACCTTTCAAGCTTCCCTTTCCTCGCACTCTGAAACACAAACCCTATTTTCATTGGCCCCGACATCAACTCTTCACAATCTAACCTCAAAGGCTCAAACTTCCATCCAATTGCTGAATGACCTCATCACCCACGGCCTCAAGCATCACCCGCAGCTGATGGATCCTCCTCAACTCCATGGCTCATTACCTCACTCTCACAATGCTGAATCCATAATCCCTCCTTCCTCTGTCCTCTAGTCTTTTTAACATATCCACTTCCACGACCATCTATTCACCATTTGTCCCTATATCCTGCAGTGCTAAGCCCACAGCTCTCTCTCTTACCTTGAATCTTTTCACAAAGATCAAGCCCTGAGGCCTGAACCGTGCCCTTCTTGCCAGCTTCCACCCCTCAAAGCTTGCTCTTACCTTGTTGTAGTCTATGATGCTACAAAACAACAACGGCATCATCATCATCTTCTTCATCATCATAATCTTCATCATCTTGCTATCTGTATGTCTTCATCTTCATCTCCTTTTAAAGCAGGGTCGCAGAAATTTTCATCAGCTTCTTCATCATCATAATCTTCATCATCTTGCTATCTGTATGTCTTCATCTTCATCTCCTTTTAAAGCAGGGGTCGCAGAAATTTCAATTTTTTGTTGTCTTTGTGGGGTTTTATTTGCTGCTGCTGCTGCTGAACATCATGATAGTTTTGTTTTCTTGATGAATTGTATTTTTGCTGAACAGATTTATGTCCCATTAGGTTTATTTTAGTGCTTATATCATGCACTATATCTACAGTATATCTCATAGATTCATGGTTTATGTTAAATATTGTTTTTCTGGAATAAATATTGGTTTCTTTTCATTGTAGTTGTAACATGTTATAATTAGATTTATAGCCATTTTGGATTTTGTGGTTATAAGATACCTTTGAATAGATGCCGCTTTATGTATGCTTAATAAATTTTCTTGAATAAAAACAATAGTTTATGTGCTGAAGTTTACTAATTTGAATATCTGGGTGGCTGGAGAATCAATTGAAACCAACCTGATCTTGGCTGGGTTGTGCTGTTTGAGTTCGGACCTTGAGATTTCAGTTCTGAAAATTGAGGATTAATGAGGATTATTGTTAGTTGCAGTTAGCTTCTAACTTGAACCAACCAAACCCATGTACATCCCTATCGGAGGCTGCAAAACTACTTGCACTCGATTACTTCATCAACTTATAATTAATGTTCGCTTCTGGGCATGTTCAGAATATTGATTGGAAAATTGGCGCATACATGTATGATATTTAGTTATTCTGCAATCTCCTAAGAGATTTAATAATTTCTTTGGTCCCTCTCAGATGCCACTAGATATGCTACAGCTATATAGGACAAGCTTATCTCAGAAAAAATCTGAGTCTAGCCAAACTCTTAATCTAAATGGTCTTCTGATATCTTTAAGGGACCAATAATAGTGGTGCAGCAGATTTCTTTACCTATTCGAACCCAATATCTTTTATTACACTTGAATCTTGTGAAACATGTTTAGATTGTGAACCCAGTCTCCAAGTAACAAAAATATTCAAAAAAAAAAAAACTAATCAGATGCTTATAAATGGTAATGATGATGCTTGAGGATTACGCCATGTAAGGTCATTTTACGATATTTGCTTTCAACTTCTCTCCTTTTTTTTCTTATTTGTTTGCTTTCTAGCTTGTACCAAACAGTCCAGTTGTGTAGACTTGTAAGGTGGGCCATGGACCCCCACACCACAACCGGATGTAACTAAAATTTTTTTGTGTATACTTGTAACTAATTTCCCTCATCAGAAATATCCCTTTTAGGCAACACCAGAACTTTGGTAGGAGTCCTTTCCAAATATAATCCATATCTTGATACACAAACAATATCCTGAATTGAACCAAGAACAAAAAAATTTCTCCTGTACGCACTCATTAAGGACAAGCAATGAGAACGAAGGTGCTGCCATTCTGCACATCCAGGCAAGGCCACACTGATTCATTACATACTAGCAATGCATGCATGAAAAATTTTAAAGAGATATATTTGTTATTGTCATCAGAACCTTCTATTTTTCCATTGAATAATGCTTCTTTAAGAAAATATAGTAACCTGGTAATTGCTATGGAATAACATCATGAAGCATAGTTAGGACATATATAATTAATTCCATATATTGTTAGCCCTTATAATGGAAAACCCTGGCTCTACTGCTGCCTGAGACCTAAAGTGTTGATGAAAAAGTTGGAAATTGGAGGATCTCCTTGGGTAAACATGTGCCTTGTCAATCGATGACAGAGATGCTAGAAGGCATTCCAAGGACTTGCCTGAATTGACTTTTAATCGAAGGCAAGCCTTTTAAGCATGAGAAGAGTCAAGCATGCATTACATGACTTTGTGCGCCGTCCATTGCTTATTCTTGGCCTTAAAATTACTACCTTGTGCACTTTCCTTTGGATATGGCCATCATGGTAACAGCCTGCAACATGAAATAGTACAACATATCAGATGTTCATAGTAAAACTTGGTTTCTGCATTTTATTTGGCATTTTAACATGGAACATTCATTTGGCCCTGGTACCTTTTTTCAGGTTATGCAAATCCGGACGAAGAAAGGATTCACTAAAGTATTTTATAACATCAGTTCCTGATCATTTATCATCAGTATACTCTATGGCATGAATCGTACCCCATGGGGAGAATAGAATCACAACATGCAGGCCAACTCAAACCTTAAATTTGTCCATCTTTGCCAAGCTAGATGCTGGCAATTTTGGGAGCATTCTGTAGTACATCAGAAGGGTCCGAGTTGAAGAAATGAATGTAATCCTTATCATTGGATTGCTGTTTCCATTGTGAGAAATGACAAAAGAAATACATGAAAGAGTGAAAACACACACAGATTATATCAGAAGCTATTGATGACTGCAGTCTATGTTTCGACTTTTAATTGTCTTGTTTCCCTTTTGATTAATCGATGCATGATTATCTTTTTCTAGAGAATCTCTCTTCTGCAGCATACTAGATAATTATTGTTTGTGGATTCCTGTTTTGCACACTCTCCATGAGGGTTGTCATTTAATAACCCTAATATATATATATATATATATATATATATATATATATATATATATATATATATATATATATATATATATTGCTAGGATGGGTAACTCACACTTGACGAGTATGAATATACTCAATAAAATCGGAAAACAGAATATCTCGGAGTGCCCAGGCCAACTCCCTATCCCTAGCCTATAGGGTACCACTCGGTCCACTTGCATGGCTGGCCACATAGGCGGTCACCCAATCCGCAGCTCCATTGGTTTCGTGAAATATATGCTTGGCATGGAAGGCTCCTCCATTCCTCGTCATTGCCCATATGTCACGAAGGAACGAATGGTTGCCGCCAGCACCCTTTGGATCCTCCTGAATCTAACTGATAACCGTGGTCGAGTCACCCTTTAGGATGGCTGAACTGGCTCGTAACTCAAGCCGAGCGTGTCGAAGGCCTGCCCAAACAGCCCTCAACTCCGCACCAGGCACAGAAATGTCGAATAGCTGACAGTCGCCTGCTGCTACCACTTTAGTGTCTGGGTCCCTGATAACAAAACTCGCGCCTCCCCTTTACCTCTGTCGGCAACGTATCTATCAAAATTGACCTTGAGGAAACTCGGAGGTGGGGGCTTCCTGATGAAGAACACCGTACGGGGTACTATTCGAGCAGAATAAAAATTCTAGATATCCCAAGCTATCAAAGGCCCTTTTAACGATGAGATATGACTAATTTTCGCTACCGACGCTTGAGCGCTTTCTACCACGAGCCTCGGCGACATTCTGTACTCGCCAAAAGTTCGAGCATTTTTTGCCAGCCAAATCTAGTAGGCTGTGCAGGTCGCTCTGACAGCCTCTTGGCGTAATAGTGGCATACCCGACTATCGGCGGATGGTCAGTAAGAACTGGTCCTGCTGGCTCCAAGCCCTCCACAGGAATCCTGCCACCCGCCATGTCATTCTCGCCTATATGCACTGAAACATCACATGGTCCACCATCTCGTCAACACCGCACATCTCGCATACTAAGGGAATCCTCAAACCACATCCACTAAGCACTGTTCTCGTCGATAAGCGGTCCCAGACCACCTTTCATAAGAACAGTACTACCCTCGGATGAAGACCAAAGCGTCAGATCCAAGCACATTCCGGTCCTAGCTCATACTTCCGCTGAAAGAGGTGGGAGAGATCTCCCACTCTGACATCAGTCTTATTCGAGATACTTCAAACTCAGACATCTGGACCTGCACACCTTGGAACCGGCAAAGAGCGGACTCTCTCCACAAGGTGCACCCCAAATAGCTGACGCAAAACCCTAATATATTTCGGATGTCAAAATTTGCCTAAAATTGTGATTTTTTATGTCCGAAATATCTTGGGAAGGTGGGACCTTTACCTCTATCAGACTTTATTTCTCTTCAATATTTGTGTATAAAAAAGCCACTCGGGGGGTTTCTACATAGCAGTGAAGGAGAAAGAGTCTGATCTTATCCTTTAGCATCATTTTCAAGAGAATTCCTAGGGCAAAAGGTGCTCAACGTGTTGCTTCTTTTCACCTCATAATAATGATAACATTTATACAGAAAGAAAAAAAAAATGGTAGTCATGATGACATCTGAAGTTGATTATAGGCTACTTAATTTATATGGTGGCGTGTTGAGACATGATTAATACTTTGATTGGCAAGTTCTCATTATATCAAGTTCTGGCGTGTTGGACATGCACATGTTCTTCCTCATCTCTCTGTTTTCTAAAAAAATGTAGAATGAGAACCTCAAGCCAGATTTTGTATCCCTTAAGCAATGTCTACTTTAGGGATCTATTCTTGTAGTCTTATATTTGGTCCAACAAAGTTAATGGGGCAAATATAAGGACAAAAAGAAAGGGAAAACTGAGAGGGAGATTCCTGATCACCTTGAACGGGGTCACGATTAAAAAATGGGACTCAATCAAAAAAGGTGGGAGGGTCTAAATTTGAATATTATCCTATATCTTTGCAATTTCTATTCTCAAATCCACTGTATTTTTTGACACCGCTTGATTTTTGCGTTCACAGTTATGCTAGCGGTCGTGGGAGAAGAAATCTTGAACCCAAATAAAGACAAGAATCCATGTCACTTGATGACCCCTCTACTAAAAAAGAGACAAATATGTCCCATCCCATTTCATGTGCACAAGATTTAAAACGTCATGGACTTTGGCTTCTTATCCTACGCTAGAGGATTCTAAAGACTCACATTGAGATGCTATTACATGAGAGACTTGAAGTCCTCTTTCACCTATGCTTGCGAACATTTATCTGCACAAGCTCGATCAAGAGATAATGTCAAATGATATTTTTGCAACTGTTCTGCAACCTATGTTTCATGTCAAGCCAAACCAACCATAATGGTGAATATGGTAGCTCGACATACTATTGGCGAGCCAAATCAAGTCTCAATCACCTAGGACTATGGTAGCTATGAACAACATTGCATATGAGAACAATTGGCCTCGGAGCTAAGTGAATATCAAGCTCATCGTCTTAGTTAAGAAAATCATACAAGCATCCATATTTCTTCAGCATCTTCCATTTCTATGTATTAAACTCAAAAGCTAGCAAAAGATTTAAGGTTGCTATAAAACGCACCAAGTTGACTTGTGCAGTGTCATTTGTAAATCATTTACTACTTTTACCATGCATTTGAGCATAGATCTCCAAGAGGAACTTCTTAATGAATAAATAGACAGAGCACCCAAGACACCCATCCACATAAAATGCTCGTACCTATCAAACTTAGATGCTATAAAATCAATACCTCCAACATGCGGATGTTGTTTGGATCTATTTTAAAAAGACAAAATTTATACACATGCACACACAAGCAAAATCATCTATTTGCAACATATTATCTTAATGTGGTATCCAAACTACAATTTTACAACTCATATAGCAATATATTAATTAGCATAAGAAAAATAATATGATGGTATAGAGTTTTCTTTCAAATATATACATAAAACTTTTATGTTGGGAATATAATCCTAATATTTTTTTAGCATCTTTTTAAGATATAAACAGAGATATATCTGCACTATAATTATCTAAATCCTGATGTTTAGGGATATACCTTTCCCAATTCAAATCCGAGATCTTTAGTTGCCAAATAGTGGGTATCACCACTAAGATAAATAGTAGAAAATATCATTCTTATCAAGAAAGAGAAACAATGCCATTCTTACTATAATGCAAAGTTCTCGGCATAGTTGTGCAAAGAAAGAGAAACAGTATGACTGCACCAGCCCAAATTAAAAATAGATTAACCAATTCTAAAAAGTACAGAAAAAAATAAATAAATCAAGCTTTCTATCATGCGCATTGCACGTGTCCTAGTTGCCTTACGTGACCTAGTTTTGTTTCTCTAGGGAGTCCGCAGAGAAGAGGCCAACCACGCCCGCCAATTTCACCGCTTGGAGTCCGCACAGGCTGCGAGAAGCCACAACTTCGTCTCCTCTCTCGCCTTCCCATCCGTTTCTCTCCTCCCTTCTGAAATCGAACAAAGCCGGGGAGAATCAAGAGCAGAGTGCTCACACCAAGTCTAGTTCAAGTTCTTCTGGTACTGCTTTTTTTTTTTTTTTTAATCTCTCTTCGACGCTACTTTTGGCACCATCGAGTTCTTGTTCTCCTCTTTTTGGAATGTTTGATTCGTGCTTCATCAGAAATTCAAAATTTCTATATTGTCCTTCTTTTACTTTATTTACCAGGCTACTATTATAGTTTGTTTTGAAGATTCTCTGGATTTATTGCGCTACTACTACTAATATTTGATGGAAGAGACTCATCTCCCTTCATTTATTCTTCTTCTTCTTCTTCTTTTAAATTAACTTTTTGTGATTATCTATGGCTTTGATTTAGAAATGTTTATTTGGAGGATATGGATGTGAAAATCCTTTAGTCCACCTAAAATTATGAGGGAGAGATGCAAAGGCTTAGGACTCATCCTGTACAATGGCCAAAAGCTTAGGTCTTCATAAGGTTTGGGAGATGCAGACAACCTTAGATCTGCTTCTTCTTTTTTTTTATGTCGATTTTCGACACAAAATGTTCAAACACTGCAATTTTGGTACAATACTGAATTTGAATCCGCTTATGTCAGCCCTCGACTTTTTTCATTTGGGTTTGGGACTGGTATAGGTCGTGTTGTGCATATCAAAGTAATGGTAAGAGTTGCAAAAATTAAGAACAGAGTGATGGTAAAAATTAACTAAAATAGTATGGGCACGTAAACAAATATCTGAGGGTGCTCCGAAAGGGGAGGATTGTGTTAAAGGATGTAAAACAAGGAAGGGAAGACCCTAGGTTACATTAATGGAGGTTGTGAAAAAGGATATGAAATAGAAGTAAACCAAAATAGAAATGCTTACTGAATAAGTATCCATATATCTTAACCTAATATTTGGGAGAGGCTAGATGGTTATGGTTGTAGTGGGTCGATGGTAAATACTCGGATTCTAATAAAACACCGAAACTGCTTGAGCATTAAAGGTGTGGAAGGCCCTGGTCTTGACCAAGATAATAACAATTGAATTATTCTAGTCAGTTGTTTTCCAATCACCTTGTTTCCCTTCCTCTCCCTCACTTTTAAACTCTATCTCATGTTTATTGCTGGGATTCATTTGGGATTTGAATGTTCTATTTCACTATACTTGATGAATCCCTTAATCAGAAGACTTTAATGCTGATTTTATCAATTGTTAAAACTTCTTTTCTTTTTTGTTGCCTCTTATGAATCAGAGGCATGGAACTTTTTGTGGATTTTGAATTTCAATAGCCAAGAAAGGTTCCACTGTTCCACTACTGTAGAAACATGTCAGAATTCTCACTCAATAATATTGGTATAATGGAATTAAAAAACAAACAAAAAAAACCACAAAGTTGGGGGCGGGGGCAGGTGGAGGGGGTGTTGAATCTTGAGGCTTTCCTTAGCTTCTTTATAGGAAAACATCTGACATCCTTCTTAGGAGAGCAGTTGTCTCAACTGCCAGTTATGTGATAAAATTAAGACGAGGTAGAAGTACCCTATGTTTTGAATTTTTAACTGCAAGAGTTCAGCAGGTTCATGTTCATCATAAATAGGCAGGTGGAGTTACAAAACAAGAGCTTTGGAATGCAAGTGAACGCCACTACAGACCACATGTGATGGCATTAGGAAATAATGATAACTTGAGTTTTTTCTGTTACTGTAGGAAGCTTATATGCAGAACCAAACTAACAGATTTATACAACCGAATCAAAGCTTATGGGGTTATAAGCAACAGGACATGAACAAACATTTGACAACATGTGTCTCAACATTAGTTACTGCAATTACGCATCATTAGTTACTGCAATTATGCATCATTAGTTTTTGAGTGATTTTTTTTTTTTAATGCAAAGATGTTTTTGATATTGGTGTTCAGATCTTATAATAGAGGCTTCTATACTTTGAAGTTCAGTTGGTTATTTTGAAAATATTTTATTTGCTAAATGCAAAAAATACTACAGCATGACGGATTCATTTATATTTATTTTTTTTAATAATTTAATGCAATATTAATTTGAGGAGACCATGTGCAACTTTATGTTTCGGTTTAATGCAAACGTTTTAATATTGTTTGTGAAAGCCAAGTATTGAAATATGCATATTCATACTTTATATGTTGTGCAATACATCCTGGTGTGGTCGACAGTCCTCTCGTCTTGAAGTACAAGAGAGTGGAGAGGTAAAAAGCAAAAGCCAAGTAAGGTTTTGTTGCCACTTCACATGTAAATAGGATAGAAATTTGGATCACATGAACATGAAGTAAGAGACAAAAATTAAACTCCATATGTGAGCTGTAAATGATAGATCAGACAATATCCATAAATTTCATGTATCTTAGCCAAGTTTACACAGTGGAGCTATCTGCGGTATGTGCATAGAGAATGACATGTAAACTTTTTCCAAGAATAACACAGATTGGACAGATATTAAACACTCGATGTGGCAAGTTGTCTGCATATTTCCTTAGTTGTCACATGCTGCATTTTAGAACTCTAGAACCACAATTGTGAGGGGGAACACAGTAACCAAATACCAGTGAGTTTATAAATTAACCTAGTGCATTTTTTATTTCCAAGCTTTTATTTCAGTATCGATGTATAGCAGCAGATAGTATGGTAAATTACTACATGTTTTCAGCAATATTTATGTGGCACTATTATTAAGTAACTAAATTGCCATATATTCTATGGAAAAATTTCAATGTGTATGATTTTAATACTTAAAAGGAAATTCGATGTGCTCAGCATATCATAGTAATCTATTCGTCATCTTAAAATTCTCATGGGCGTGGGAGCGTATTAAATTACTTGAAAATATCTACTTTTTCTTAATTATGTACGAAGGTTTCGAGGCTGTCTTGTGAAAGTTGCTAACTATTGCCAACCATCTGAATAGTTAACTTATGGAAAGCTTCATACTGGTATATTTACTAATTTTTCAATTGCATAAGTTTGTATATGCTTTGGAGTTATTGTATCTGTTATGGTAACTGTCTTGGAGTTAAGTTTTTATCTGTTGTGCTCTTCTAACTATCAAGAATACTTATGAAGGGCAAAAAATCATATGACTAATACATCTCTTTTCTATAAAATGGTCATTGTAAATAGTTCTTTTTCCTGATTCTTTACCCGATTTATTGTCTGATAGATATTGTTCTCAATCTAATACGTAATCTAAATTCTTTTTCCAGCTAAAAGCACTTCCAAAGAATTTGTTGATAGGTTCAGTTGTAAATTATGGTAAGCAAATCTGATGGGAAATTTAATGTTAGTTTTGGCTACCAATGTTTGGGTAGAAAAGGAACTGCATGTGATGACAATGAGAAGGTTCAAATGTGCAAAAGTTCATTTTTTTGCTTCTCAGGAGCTGCTCTAAGTGCAAATTTCACTTTAGCAAACACAAATATTTGCAATGGTTTGATTGGAACAGGGATATTACCCAGTTTGGATTCTCCAAAGACATTCCAAAGAGTACCTTCTTCACCATCACTGTCTAGTTTGGATATTTTATCATCTTCTATGCAAAGTAATACATCGAATTTAAGTGGGTGCATATCTTCTCAAAGTGATTGTTCGGATTGGGATGCAAGCATGCTGAAATCTATGAGTGCTCCTTCCCATAGTGAAGGCTTTCTTAATGCTATGGAAGTGGAAATAGCTGGTGGGGCTGCTGGGGAAGATAGAGTCCAAGCAGTTTGTTCTGAAGAAAATGGATGGCTTTTCTGTGCAATTTATGATGGTTTTAATGGGCGAGATGCAGCTGATTTTTTAGCTGGAACTTTATATGAAAATATTAGGTTATATTTGAACACATTAAACTCAAAAATGATGACTAGCAATATTATGATGCCAGATGACTTTTGTCCAGATGGTCCCCTCCCATATCTTATAGAAGACCATAGTTTTCATGAAAATATGTCTTTGGAAGCTAGCAGCATCAATGACATGGGTGTTGCCATGGTGCAAAAGGAGGAAGGCTCATCTGATGTGTTCAAAAATTGTGTCATTAGTTGTCTTGAACAAGCTCTTGCACAAGCAGAAAGTGATTTCTTGTATATGGTTGAACAGGAAATGGATGACCGACCTGATTTGGTGTCTATAGGATCTTGTGTTTTGGTTGTGCTTATCCATGGGCAGGATTTATATTCACTTAACTTAGGTGATAGCCGAGCCATATTGGCGAAAACAAAAGGCATCAATGCTGAAAATTTGGAAGCAATTCAGCTTACTGATTGTCACTCGGTTGATAATGAGGCAGAGAGAATGAGGCTTTTGTCTGATCACCCTGATGATCCAAAGATAATTTCACATGGAAAGGTGAAAGGGAAACTCAAGCTAACTCGTGCATTTGGAGTAGGTTATTTGAAAAAGGTAAAACATTAACTAAAAAATTATACTTTTTTTCTCTCATGTTCTTTTTTAAAAGAAAATACATTCAACCTTTTTAACCAGAATTTTATATTTTCCTAATATTTGCAGAAGAAATTGAATGATGCTTTAATGGGCATTCTTCAAGTTCCAAACCTTTTGAGTCCACCATATATTTCAACGCAGCCGTCACTCAACATTCATAGAATTTCAAAAGATGATCAATTTGTTCTGGTTGCAAGTGATGGACTGTTTGACTTCTTTAGTAATGAGGAAGTTGTAAAGATTGTACGCTCTTTTATTATCACCTCACCATCAAGCAATCCGGCAAAATTTCTAGTGGAGCAACTTATGTCACGAGCAGCTAAAAGGGCAGGTATAATCATATCCTATGCTTTAATAATTTAACTCCTTTGTGTTTAGGTAGACAACTTTCATTATGCTTTTCTATGAAATTATGCTTTCTTGCCATTACTTTTTTGTTTTAGCTCTGCGCATTATATAAGTTTAGGCTAAAAGTGCCTCCTTGATTCTGTTTATTTCTAAATTCTATAGCTGCACCTCAGAATTCTCTGTTCTTAACTTTAGAGCATTGGACCTAAATTAGTGATTCTTATGAAAACTAGATATCATGAAAAAGTATAAATGTAATTTTTGAGTTGCACTGCTTGTATAACAAAGGATTATTGCATTTCTTGAGAGTTAATTAGAAGTTTGAATCATACATAGTTTAGTGATTCAGGAGGAGATAGTATTTTGGTCCATAAACAAATATGGTTTTGCCAACAGCTGTTTAGCTAGCTCAGCTGGTGGGACTCCTCTCCTAAGGACTCGCCTTTGGAGGGAGGTCCAGGGGTTCGAATCCTGGAGTTGGCAAATTACCATCACTGCTCAGAAAAACAAAAACTAAATATGGTTTTAAAAAAGGCTATGGGTGGGTCTGGATGTGGAAGGAAGGTGGATATGGCTTTTGGGTTTAGTTGTCAATTGCAAATGTCCAAGGCTTTGAACTATTGAAGATGAAGGAAAAATATTTAGGGTTGCTTAAGAACGATGTTTCTTGTGAAAAGATTCACTTATTTTCTTCTTAGCTCCGCCAACATGAGAATAGAAGTATTTATAGACATAGAAATATGATTAGTTGAGTAGGCAATTGAATGTGTGGCATATGGGTTGGCTTCTAGGTTGGTGATAGAATGACTTGCATAGAGTAGCTATAAAGTGGCTTTAAGGTGCCTAATTAAATTGCACTTCTCAGGTCAAGGAGGAGGTTCTTTTTTTGGGCTTTCCATAATGGAATTGTATTAGGCTGGGCTCATCTAGTTGGATAATAGATAGGATTGGCTATTCAGGCATGGTTTCATAGTTTGAGATTTATTGCCTTGGCTAGTTGGTTGCAGAGGAGCTTGGTCTTTGCTAGCCAAGTAAAATTTAGATTTAGCTTGGGGAAAGGAAACATTTAGTTAATTGAGCTTCACATTGTGGTTATGTTTATGGATTTGTGTTTGGATGGATGTGGTTTAGAAAGTTTAGACTAATGAGAAAATGTTAGGTCGGATTTTGGTAGTTATTGGATTTGGGTGAACTAGTTTTAGTCACTTGAGTTATAGTTTGTGGTTTGGACTAACTACTAACTAGAAAATATTTAGGTTACTAATATTGGGCTGAAGTAGTTTAAGGTATGGAGAAGAAATGGACTTGCTCGTGGTGTTTCCAGTTGGATAAGCTAGAGAGAGAGAGTCTTCTGTAATCAAAATGACAATGTTTAACATGGTAGTTGGTTGGTAGCTTTTCGTTTGGGAAGATGAAGATGGATCCTGTAACCTTTAGCATTGTCTGTTCTTGTTTTAGAAGCCTTTATGATATCACAATCATTTCATAAATAAAAATAATCAGTTGTTTCCTGTTCATGTTGCCTTGGTTTTCATCTTGATGAACTGTCATGTTATTTATCCTACTCTATTGTCTTTTTGCTTGCAAGTTACAACAACATGCATGGATCATTCAATGTAATCCAGGATGCACAGCTTTTTTCGAGTACGAATGCTTCCCATGGTCTGCAATTATTGGTTGGGTTTGTGACGTACTTGTCCTTTTGTGTTGGTCTTTAGTTGAACACAAATCCAAATTACATTCAGTGATAAATGATTGTGGTGATTCACCATTAATAATTTTAAATAGAGAATGTGTGTTTTCTGGCTATCAGCACCAACTTTCAGTGGATCTAAGAAAAATGACAATCTTCGACAGTTTGATTCTGAGTACCTAATATAATATCATGAAGTTCTGCTTAAGCTTGAGCCAGTTCTGTAGTACATCCAGTGATAAATGATTGTGGGGATTCACCACTAATATTTGCATGTTTTCTGGCTGTCAACACCTACTTTCGGTGTATTTAACCAAAACGACAATTTGATTTCTGAGTACCTGATATATTTTCATTAGATTCTGCTCAAGCTTGGGCTGTTCTTAAACTTCTCATAAAGTTGATTGAGCTTTGCACATGACTCTGTGTAAATATCCTAATCCCTGCATCTGGTTGGCTTCAGGGTTGAGTCTTGACGAGTTGATGGACATCCCTGCTGGTATGAGAAGAGAATATCACGACGACGTGACTGTCATTGTGATTCTCCTCGGCACTGGCCATCAAACATCTACTGCATCAACACATCAATAATCATCCAGTTGTTGAAAATTCAAGTTTTTGACAGCATGTAAGATTGCCTGTGATTATTGCATGAATTGCATGTTCCTTTCATCTTTCATTGCCTCATTGTACAAACCTTTTACAGAGATCAGGCTTTCCAGCTCCACAGTGATGCTGTGATCCATAGGACCCTGGGTAATTGTCCTACAAATACACGATCCTTCCTGCTCTTGGATCTATCCTTGGCTAGTCAAAGATCTTTTGAGTAATCAATTAATGTGCCATTTTTAATGAACTCCATTTGTTGCTAATTACATTCTGCTCTTGAAGTTATGAACATCGATTCAAGTGGGCCAAATCTCAACTTTTGGTGCGGCATAACATGGCTCATGAGCCATAATTATATTCTTTTGTTCTTTAGATTGGTAGATTCCCACTTTTAGTAGAAGGCATCACTAGCTCTAGTATTTTTCACTAAAAATATGCCCTAGTGCCTCTTAGGGACACTATTCTAAATGTTCTTCAAATCGATCTTAGGGCATTCATCTCGCCTTGATGCATATTGAGATCTTGGCCTGATGGGGGACATGATCTGCAGATTTGAGTTGATGTGTACCTAAGAATACCCTTGTGGTCCCATAAGGAGTTTGGGTGGGGATAAATGTTGGATACCAATGGCATTGTTCTCAGAAGGGTGTAAAATAGAGAAAAATGTAGCCAATTGGCCATGGTACAAAGTGGATGCCTTTTTTCTCCTGTTAGATAGATGCCTCCAGTCATACCAACAACAATTTGGGATGGGAATGACCACCATCACTCAAGAAATCACATCTCACCTTCATCTTTAAGTTTCCACACACACACACACACACACACACACACACACACACACACACACACACACACACAGAGAGAGAGAGAGAGAGAGAGAGAGAGAGATTGTGGTCTCTAGTGGAAGACTTTGACAGGAAAAGAAGGTTCCCATCTGAGCTAAATCAAACATGGTCAGATGGAGAGTCAGAGGCCTAGGCATTTCGTAAGGATAACCCTGGGCATCTTGCAATTGGGAAATAGCATGGAATAAACCTTTACTGAGTGGCTTGTGTGAAATATCTGGACTCGAATATTCTACTTTACCATTTCTTAGATATTCAAATATCTCAAAATATCCAAGCCATGCCCTTATATTTAAGAAGTTGCATTAACTGAGCTGGGTGGACATGAGCAAGTTGTATACAAGTTGGAGAACTGCATCTACCTACCAAACCAAAAAGACTTGAAAAACAAAGTTTTATAGGAAAATAGATGATAAGAGTACAGCAGCAGTGCTGCTAAGTGGACCCAAATTTGGGACACAGGTAGGATAGACTACATGGCCTCTCTCTTTTTCTGTGTCTCTCTCAGTTGAAACATAAAAGTAGTCTTGGAAGGAAATATATCACACCAAGAACTTGTGGCCTTTAATGTTTCTTTCTTCCCTAGTTTTTTATCACCTTAGGGCTTGTTTGGTTCGCGGGAAAAGAAGGGGGGAAAGTGTGATCAATGAAAAAATAATGAGATACCTCTTGTTTGGTTGGAATTTTCAAAGAAGAGAGACGGAAAAGTTGTATTCCCATGGGAATATGATTCCCACATTTCATGGAAAAATCTTTTCCATGAGAAACATGGAAAAGTTACTTTCCCATGAGGCGGGAATCACTCCATTTTTATTTTTTCCCAAAAAGACCCTTCAGCATTAAAGAAGCATTAAAGAGATATTAAAGACCTAATTTTTATTAAGGGCATAATACAAATTATACATAACTTTCTCAGAAAAGTGGATGGTCAACCAAACATAAGTACTTTGGAAATTTGTCACTTTTCCATGGTTAACCAAACATGCCAAAAATACTTTTCTAGGCATCTACTTCCTAGGAATCTGTTTTCCAGGAATCATATTCCTAGGAGGGAAAATGCTTTGTGCGAACCAAACGAGTCCTTAATGGCTAGTGGCTAGAATGAATAAACGTCAGGGGGCAGAGCTTTTTATTATTATTATTATTTTTACAAACTCAGTCAACTTTTTCAAAAGAAAGGATCAACACAGTCAAACTTGGTCATGATAGAAGAGCTAGTTCTGCACCATCAGGTTTAGCTCGTGTCTTGAAACAGAAGTGTCAGTCCGCTGCACTCAAGATGAGGCCCTGTGCATTTTATTATCAACCTATTTCTTTTTACCCCGCTAACTTTTACATTATCAGTTGATACAGCAGTTAAAATCCCACCTGACCCAAGAAGCTTAAACTTTGGTGTTTGTCTTCATTATTGACCTATGGAATATATCTGCAACATTGCACATGAGCTGATGGAATTCGCTTTATTGAGAAGGGGCCCTCACAGTAAGAGTAAACATGACAATTGTCATTCAAATTCTTCTGACAACCATTCAAAATTCTTCTAAGCAATATGAGACAAAGATGCTTTAAATTATAATAAGATGGAGAGAGAGAGAGAGAGAGAGAGAGAGAGAGAGAGAGAGAGAGAGCGTTTAAAATAAAACTACAGTATTATGGAAGCCAAGGTGAGCAATAGTGTGGTACTATCAGGTGATGATGAATGGTCACAAGTTTGCATGTCATAAAACATAGGCTAGGAAGGAATTCAAGAACTAAAAGGAAAGAGAAACTGTAAAAAAAAAAACAATATATGAATGCACAAGCAGTGCTGGAAGTACTCATATATTTTGCATGATTCATGAACTACCAAATATTCATCAGTTACTTGATCATTTCAGATTAAACTCAGGGCATCTTCCAATTAAATGTTTTTTTTTCTTAAATACTTGGTTGGAGAAAACTACTACTTTCAATACAGTATAAATAAGAGTAATCTAGATAAATTTAATAATACCAACATGACAAGGTTGCAAGTATCTAGATTCAGATAGAAATCCTTATATGATATACACAAGTTAGACCAAAATTCACAAGGATATCTGTAGACAAAGCTGCACTGTCTCCAATTGAGCATGCAGCACCAATAATTCTTGCTATCAGACAAAATTCTTGCTTGGAGGTGAATACATATATTTGTCATCTATTAAGTATATCCTCATGCTGAGAGAAGGTTAGTTAATATCTGACAAATATACTTGCTTTTCAACCACAAAAGTAAATGAAGTTTGCCAAATTTACATTGTTATCAAACAGAAGTTGTTGCTCTCTCTTCAAATCCAAGGCCCCACATGAATCAAATTGCCACATATGCAACATGTAGATAAAAGCTGCCAATTGCCATACATCTAGCAGTCCTGAAAATAAATTACACAGCTCAAAGGTAAATGTAACTCCACCAGGTACTACACATCTTGAAATCATTGTCCTCTCTCCCCCTCAACAAAGGAGGGAAACCCTAACTCAAAAAACAAGATGTCACCTTTGCTTCCTGCAACCACCACCTAATGGAAAACAACAAAACCCTCAACTTTTCCCATCTTTTCCACCATCTACACAGTTAAAAAGCTACAAGAATCATCCAAACTACAATGTTCACCTCCACTTTCCACCATTATGCTTACACAAGTAGTATAAGCTTAACACTCTCACATTCATTCATCATTCATTCATTCATACATACTTTCAGTCTCACACCTAGAACTACTGCAAATTACACTGCACCATGGGAACAAAAGGCCTGCATAAGATCAGGATTCCAGCATCCTCACATAATTCTGCAAGCATTGGCGTTCTCATCACTAAAGATATAATATGAACCTGGCGCCGTCGCCGCTGTTGCACCGGAGTAGAAATAGCTGCTCTGATTCATCGACATCGGGTAGTAGGCACCGCCGTAGCTTGCACTCGGCTGCACTGAGCTGTAGCTCACCATATAGGCCGGCGGCTGCGATGTCGGGTACACCGGATAATTGAATGCCGGCAAGCCGCCACCACCGTCGCCACTTGCTTTGCCGCCCATCTCCTCTGACACCACTTGAAGTTCACCCCCACCGCCGGCGCCCTTGTTCTCCTTCTGACCCTTCTTCCCTTTCTTCTTGCCGCCGCCACCGCTGCTGGCGGCAGCGGCGCCGTCCTGTTTCTCAGGTGGTGGGGAGTTTCCAGCCTCCTTTTTATCGGCCTTTGGGCAATCCTTGCCGCTGTTCTTCGGGGCTTTGTCATCGTGCTGAGCAGAGGAATCAGGGGAAGAATCGTCGCCGGAGGCCTTGGGGGTTTGATTGGTGTCAGGGTTTTCCGACTGCTCGTTTGGTTTGCCGGAGGCCTTGTTCTTGTTCTTGTTCTTCTTGCCGCCACCGCTGCTGCTGTTGTTGTTGGCGGGGTTGTTGGGCTTCTTCTCCGGCCAGAGCTCGGCGTGTTTCCCGGTCTTGACGAGCTTCTTGATGAGGGTCTCCGCCTCAACGTTTCCGGTGACGACCACCTTCTGCTGCTGGGAGTCGATGGTAGTCTTATAGACGCCTGAGAAATTCCCAAGATAACCCAATAAAAATCCAATCTTGGTGAAGAGAACCCAATAAAAATCCAGTCTTTGTGAAGAGAACTCAAGAACAGAGAAGAACAGGGGAATCCTAAACTGACAGAGTTTACCTTCGATGCTTTGGAGGACCTTCTTCACTTTCTTCTTGCAACCTTCACAGTGGATGGCGACCTTCAAGGTCAAAGTCTAGAGGACCAAAAAAACCATTACGTTGAACCTTGTTCTCAATGAAACTTTTCATTGGAAAAAACAGAGCACAACTAAGGAAAGACTTGGATTGCAAACTCAAGTACCTGGTATTTCAGCGGTTCTGGACCTTCTTCAGCTGAGGCCATGAGAGAAAGAGAGGAATAAAGAGATAGTGGGAGTAGGGGTTGGGGGGGTAAAGGAGGGAGGGAGAGAGAGAGAGAGAGAGAGAGAGGAATGTAGGCAAGGGAAACGAGCGGAGGAGAGGGAAAGGGGGATGGTAAAGAGAGAGAAGAAATGGAAGAGGGGAGCAAGGAGAGGAGGGAGGGGGGCGGGGGGGATTTGTCGGTGTTTTATTGGTGGGTTTTATGGAACAAAAATCATACGACAGCAGGATATCATAGAGCACTTAACTTTTATTTTGCTATATTTACTCTAACACTTTTAAAAAAATAAATAAATAAAAATAAAATTTCTGCATTGGCCGATCCAGTAACTTCAAAAAAAAAAAAAAAAAATTATAGACGTCAAGAAAGACTCGGTATCTTCTTTCTTTTTCATCAAACCTCTCCATCGATCTACTGTGTACTAGTGAACACCATATTCTCGATATTGTATATCGATTTATCTAAATGTATGTATTGGCTTGTTATATGACTAATTTACTTAATATGTATTACTTAGCCTAGTATGTATCGATAAAAAGCATGTTCTAAAAATGAGGAAGAAAAAGAGTACTGTGTATAATTTTTTATTTTTTTTTTTAATTACAGAACTGACAACTCCGTTAGTAGAAGTTTCAGACTTTTGGATTTTCTCTTTAAGATGGTTGCTAGAGAAAATATGAAAAAGTAGAAGTTTCTCTATTCTATGATGCATGCTCTAATATGATTTTTGTTTGGTTTTGTGGAAGGGAGCATATGGCACATGCTCGTGTATTGGTATTGGAGGGTATGGGAGGTGGAAACTGACAGACTAGGCTTTAGTATCCGGACAAAAGTGCCATCCAGGCAAAGAGGGTTAATCATGGCCATCCATATGGCTTGATGAAGCAAAGATTGGAAGCATGAAATTGATTGAGACAATAAGACCCATGCTCAAAAAATCCACTCATATCATTATCATTAGATGATGGCATGTCCCATTCCTTTTGGATCATGGATCAGCTGGGTTAGGTCATTAGGAGTCCCAAAATTTTGATTCAATCATATGACTGATTAATAGGTTATGCCTTTGTAAGAACCTATAAGGACATGTATTTAATTCTATATCAATTATATATTAGGTAGATTCTAAGTACTTATATAAGATGAAGAAGTCCAAATAACATCTTTTGATTAACCTTTTTTTAGTAGAATAAGGAGCTCATTGAGCTGTATTGATAGCAAACAGTGATAGTTACAAAACCAAGATATGCAATAGCCTACCCCTAAGTACAAAAGTCAGCATTAGCTGTACAAGATAGGCTAGCAAAGTGAAGGATATCAGTGCAAGAACTAATAGAGGGTAATGAGAGGGACAAAAACCCAGCAGAAAAGTGAGCCACAAGTAGTACAAAGTGATTCACTCATAATACAACAAAAACAACCAAAGATATCAGAACCAGGACATCTGAAGTATTCCAAAACTTGTGCAATCAGAAAGCAAAGGAGCACTGAAATTTGGTGCCTCATATAGGAAGTAACAGCAAAGAGAAACAGAAAACCTGGTAGCCCCTTGGAAACTGATATCTGATAGCTGTGATGTAGATAAGAATCCGAAACTACTAAATGCTGGGGCAAAGAAAATCTGAAAACTAGAATCAGCAGCGAAGCCTGTATAAGAGAGCACACCATATTCCAGAACCAGAAAAGTTGGCACTGGTAGCCACCAAGTGAAAGCCATCCAGCAACCACCAAGCCATATACTATCTGATCAGACAAAAGTTGCCCCTCCTGAACAAAAAGAGGAGAACAAAAAATAACAACCCATGGAGAATGAGCAAATCAATCATCCTCTTGCTCGAGTAAAAGGCCACCTGCCAACAGTCGGCATTGACAATAGCAGCAAGACCATTAGGCAAAGGATCAAAAAAGTGAAACTTACTTACAAATAGTATCATAGTGGATCTTATGCATGATCTATATGGACTAGAGAATTCTATAGCGTAGGCTCATTTGAGACTGACTGCGGGCAGATCAGGATGTTTATAATTGAGTTTGATCTGACTTGTAATTAGATTTGGACTTTTAGTGTGGCATGGAGCGTATGCAACAACCTGTGATTAATAAGATATGCCTTCTTTTCTTTTCTTTTCTTTTCCCCCCTTTAGAAATGCTTATTGATGATCAACATGGAAAAGACATAGGGTACATTGAATTCTTTCTACAAATGGCTAATGTTGCTACTGCCACTTTCTCGTGATCCAATCTTTTGATCTACAGGCTTTTTATCTGGCTATTATATGATAATATTGAAAATTTTTGGCAATCTATTATTGTAAGGAAAAGAGAAGTGGATTATCACAAAAAAGAAAAAGCCATTATATATATATATATATATATATATATATATATATATATATATATATATATATATATATATATATATATATATATATATATATACACACACACATACACACACACACACATACATATGTAACCTATCAGCAATCTTTATTTTTAATTTCAAGTCCCTCAAGTCCTAGCAATTAACCTTCTCTAAGAAATGGTGGCATGTCAACCTTGGTAATTTTGATTTCAAAAATGATTTTATATCACATGATGGAAGAACATCCATACATGATTTATCCAATAGTTTTTCAAGTTACAATAGGTGTTGTCTCAATATGGTAAAATTCAATCAATTTTCTTCAACAAAATCTTTGAAATGCATCGAGTATTGTTTGAAGAAGAATATGTCATCAAATATTAGCTTGATGTCTAGTTGCAGGCGGTACCAATTTGGATCGATGATATTAACACAAAAGCTTTTGAATCTAGTTGCCTATGATGCCCAACATTTTAGTTTTCATACACGAAATTTCTACCTTTTATGACAAAGCAGACGAAGGCCCTCTTTGCCACAATCACGCACTCTTCTCATTTAATAGCTATTCCCATTTCTAAAAGCATATCTAACTTGGTTAAATCCTCGAAGGAATAAAATAGGAGAAGTGCATCCCTCAAAAATTGAAATATATTTACCAATTCGTATTATTAATTATTTTTAATTGGATGTACAATTAAAACTGTCCTACTTTTAGGCAACTATTTATCATATAAACATTGAAAAATTTTAAACTTATTAGGAACATTTTGGATATGGAAAGTGAAGAATTTCTTTATGCAAAGAAAACAATATTGTTTAGGACATCACATGAAGTAAGAAATAAAAGAAACGAAAGAAAGTCAAAATTACATAAATTACTTCTTAGTATTTCATTTATTCCATCAAGCTATTTATAAGCTCTTTGAAGAATCTTGGAGCAAAGAGCCCATAATATCAACATTTGAACCAAGGATATGAGGTGGGTGGGAGTACAATAAATCTGCTGTTTTTTTTTATGTTGAAGGAGAAATAGCGTCATAATAAATTAAGATGCCCCGTGATCGCATGCACCATTATTACCGAACTATTCAAGATCAGAATGTACTTTCTTGGATCAGAAGGAGGAGAATCAATTCCATCATGGATGATGCAATTGTAAGAGCCAAGCCAATGCTGCACAAAGCTGCCGCATTTCTATCGTAGTCCTCTGTATAATTAATGGCTGGCATCAGATATTTCAGAAGGAAAGAAAAACGCCTGGTTCTAAAAGCTTTTTATTGCTTAGCTTCTTTTCTTACACCCATTAAATGCTCATGCTCGCTCTCTCTCTCTCTCTCCTCTCTCTCTTTCTTTAGAGTTTTTGGGAGAGCCAGCCCTAGCTAGTGCATTGACTTCTCTAGGGCAGGACGCAAGAAAGAAGGCAGGTGGTGGGTGGTTTTTTTAACTCATTAATGAGTGTAGTTTATAATTTCCTCACCAACCCTTTAGCCTATTGATCCTCTATTATAAACTATAAAGACAAAAGAAAAGGAATGATAGAACTCACTTGTCATATCAAACTGGTGTTTCCTTTAAGTAAGAGAGGGAGATTGGAGCTTTCATATAGGTTCAGTTAACTGAGCTGTGGTTTGAGCTTGCTAATGGAAGAATGAGAGGTGACTTCACACCTTTGTGGAGAGGGGGGGGGGAGAGAGAGAGAGAGAGGTACGTGGGTCATATCTGGTGGAATGGCCACCCCTTATCATGCGATCTGATTGGTGGTCCCCCTGTCTTCCCGTCACCATTAGCCTTGCATGGCTTTTTACCTGTCAGGTAAAATATGTGATCCAGATTAGTAACTTTGATGTTGATTGTTTGGTTTAGATTCAGTGCTAGTATGCTTTTGAGAAAAAGGTCTGATGCTAACGTAAAAAATGGCCATTTTAGTAGGAAGGTAAGGTTTGCTAGGCTTTCTGATGGTGGCAATATTTAGGATCCAAGTCAGGATGGAGTGAGCAGTCTAAAGCAAAAGGAGCCATGAAACATCACAGGCCACACATGACACGTTTCTTGTTTGGATTTAGATCATCTTACTATTATGAAAAAAAGAAGAGAACGTTGCTGTATCCAATGAATAGAAGGTTGCCTTCTTCTTTCTTATCGAATGCCAATCCCAAACCTAATTTTCTATGCTTAAATCCAATAACCCACTTGGGTAGTCTTTTGGAAAGTTGGAGTGCAAAGTGATTGGATTTGTTTATTAGTAGGCTAGAGGGACAAGAGAACTGAGGCAAGTGGAGGGTAAAAAGCTTCTCGACACTTGACAGCAGATGGGATAGTTATTAGCTCACGAGTTTTCATTTTTCCAAGGTATCCAATATACTGTACATCTCAAAACTATGAATATTTTTTTATGTGGTTGCAAAAGTGCATGCTGGAAAAGAATACATCACCATATATTGCTACTGTGGCGCCACCCAGCATGTCTTAGTTTGTGGTTCCCCGCCTGGCATAACAAAGACTGTGAGCTCGTTCAGTAGCTCCATTTGCACTGCTCCAAGTTTAGCTGTGTAAATCTAGCAGAAGTTTAGGTTATAAATGTATTTTTGAACAAACGAATGCTTTAAAAGTGTCCATTAAGGTAGGAAGCTGGGAGTAGGTTCTGCTGTGTGTTGTTTTAGTCTAGAAGTGAAGCAGTCAGATTAAGCTCTACAATGAGGAAAGATAGGAAGGCAAACCTGTAATTAATGCAGCATATCGAGTGAATTTAACCATCATGAGACTCAAAGTGAGCCTTAAACTAAGTGCGCTCCCTCAAAACATCCTCAAACTTTAGATAGATAACCCCAAAGAAAAAGATAAAAGATCCAATGAGAGGCTTTGATCTGAAAGATAGACATGCATGCACTGACAAGCAAAGCACAAGATGCCAAGATTAGTGCAGTATGAGCCGTTTTGTGGATCCTACCTCAATTAGTTGCCGTGGGACCATCGATTCAGAAGACTGCTAAAGCTGAGAATGACATATATACTGTGAGCATCCATAATAGATATAGATTGGATCCTGATATCTGCTGATCATCTCCATATATATGTGTCCTGGTAAGTGAATCTAATAGCTTAGCGGCATGGGGCACTCCGTGAATCAATGTCCCTGCTTGCAGCTCTTTAAGTTGCATGTTATTGTTATGCTGGTGGCTTTTTAGGTGATGCCACCTTGCTCAATTATTCATCCTTTTCTCCGTCCTTGTCTGAGAGGACACCATGCAACTGGCGCCCATGATAAAGCTTCGTAAAGCTTAGCTTTATAACCCCCCATGCATGATACTTTCACATGTCAGTAGTGTGGCCATCATAATATTTGTCTCGGCCTTAATGTATATCTGCTGCCTATCTATTTATCTGTTCCAATATAGAATGCCAAATATTCGGTCTGTGACTGTGATCTTATAATTTGTCTAACCTAAATGCATGGTGTTAGCAAGTATGCCACTTTCATGAGAAAAAAAAATAATGCATTGTTTGTATCTCTCTCAAAACCCTAAACATTAAACCCATCAACCCCTTAATTGACATGGTCAGTGTGTAGTAACCTGTGTTTGGCACCAAGCATCAAAACTATACATAACTGCATTGATGATGTCTTCGCATATTTCCTTATCACACACACCTCGAAAAAAAAAAATCCTTTTGACACTAAAACCATATATCACTTACGTAGATATGATGACTCCTCGAGCAATTCTGACTCTGCAAAGCTTCAACAACACAGTGCATGCAAGTGATTTCAAGATCTCACTCTGCTTAAACTTTGAGAGCATGCCCTCCAGTGCAGGATGCCATCTGGTAATAACAGTAACCCATGCAAAGTTACATGAGTAACAGTCAATAGATAGAAAACTGTGGTATAATCGAGCAGCGGGAGGTGGATGGATGAACATCCAGTAATATCTAACAGTGCTTATTTATAAGTCCCGGAGGGACATAATTAGATCTTGCATGATTTAAAGTATTTGATGTTCAGTAAATAATAGAGTTAAAAACAATAATGAAGGTAGAATATTTGATGTCTAGTAATAAGCTCAAAAAAATTGGTTCTTATCCCTATTCCCTAAACATCTGAACAAGGGGGATTACTACTGAGCAGCATGTGATGACATAGGAGATTGAGGCAAAGGAAATGGTACAGGAGCATACTGAAAGAAATAAAATGCTGAAAATCTTTCATGGAAGCAGATTTCAATTACATCTTATCCCTGTCTAAACTGACATGTTACAGCATGTTCGCTACCGACTGAAAAAGAAAAAAAAGTAAATTGACTCAAGAAAGAAACTGAAGGGTTCAACATAGCATGACTAAAGAAGAGTTGTCTTAGCATTCAAATTGTTAAAAACAGATGAAAATGTAAATCAGTTCAATTGAGAAACCAAGTGTTTACTGTTCCCCAATCAGTAAGTGCAGGACTCCAAGAGAAACAACAAAATGCAGCCCTAGTTAGACTGAGCAGTTAAGCAGAATGCAAGATGTTTTGATTCGCATTAAAAAAGGTTGTCAGGAAGCAGAACTGCGAAGCTTATAACAAGCTAGTTCAATAAATTAAATATAAATTGCATAATCTCATTTTGCGTAAGTGTGATCAACAGAGAAGTTCACTGATAGGTAATGCTCATTATCACTTTAAATTTTTCTGCACCACTAAAACACCTACAATTGCAGATAAAAAAACCCAGAAAACACCTTCCCTGGATAGTGCGAGTTCCTTCCATGTTAAAGGCCTGGAAACCTGGTTCAGGACCTCCTGAAACTGTAGTTCTGTTTCTTCAATTGTACCTGAGTTATTGATGACTATATCTGCTTTTGTCTTCTTCCAGTCTAGTGCAGTCTGAGCATTAATCTTGTTTCTAGCTTGTTCTTCAGGTATGCCATCTCTTGCCACTAGACGTTGTACCTGAGTTTCAGGATCAACCCATACAACAATAATAGGAGCAGTCCATTTGTCCATCTTAGCCTCAAACAACAATGGGATGTCAAGAACGATAACCTTGGACCCCTTGAGCCATAGCTTCATTACTTCCCAAAAGATGTCAGAAGAAATATATGGTGCCAGCAGACTGCAAAGAGAGAGACAAAAAAATTGCAACAATTTGAAATTAATAAAAAATACATACTTTTTCTTTCTTTCGCTAGATAACTAAAAGACCTCAATTCCTCCGACTGTAACCATTATAAAAGCAAAAAATCATAAAAGTGCACAAGTTTTCTTTCTTTTCTTTTCTTTTCTTTTCTTTTTATTAAGAAGGGAAGTCACAAGCCAAAATTACAGAAAGTGAGAATAAGCAAAATAATTCAGCCATAATCTAGTCAATTTTATACCTTCATGATTGAATTGGCCACACAAAAATAATGCAAGCAACCTATATTATTGCGTTAAGTTATAGGTAATGACTTTTCACAAAGAACATTAATATTAACATGAAATTAAGTTGTTCTTCCACAATCCCAAGGGTGACTTGGAAGGCTATACTGGTAGCAACCAAGTTCACTGTTATCAGTTAAGCATTAAAATAAATGTTAAGCAGATATCCTCCAACAAGCTTATTCCCTTGTTAAGAATCCTTCTTCTCATTCCTTTTGTTTAGAGGCTACAACCAACTTCAATTACATACCGATTGAGAAGTTGACGCTTCGTTGAATCAGAAAAAACAATTTGACCTAGGCGTGCTCTATCAATTTCTCCATTCTCTAGCAAAATATCATTGCCAAATGCAGCTACAACCTTTTTCCAACCACCAGTGCCCTTTCTTACTACATCCTGAAATAAATTAGCTCCAGAATTAGCAATATCTTCCAACAAAGAGTAAGTTTCAATGTTGTTTTGCATTTTTTTTAAAAAAAAAAAGATGATAGACAATGGGAAAAAATAAAAATGTTTACAAAGATAATGGAACATGATTATGAGACATCATAGCTCAAATATCCTGAACATAATGAAAGGTATTATAACACAAAGTGCACAGTAAAACTACAAGTTACTGCACAGAAAATACTACGAGATTATATAACCATAGGTTAACATGAAAAAAATTATTTACATAACAGTATACAACATAGGGGATAGTGCTGCATGTGCAAAATTTTATAATTTGATGAAAGATCAAATCAGTCAAAGGATGCTCAGAAGATTAAGATCACCCAGATATTCATGAAAGATGAATACTAGATTGAGAGGTCACATGTAAAAGAATGTTGACACTAGGTAAGAGTAAAAAGGTCGTGGTAGGCATCAAGTTAAATTGATGGAGTAGACTGACATGTCCAATTTAGCTATAAGAAGGTAAAGGACCAATAATGATTCTAAAAGATTGGTGGAAAACTGCAAAGTTAAATGAAATAAAGTAGATGTGCAGGAAAGGGCATGAGATCAATATCCTAGAATCTTACGTTTAGTTTGTATGTAATATAGAGCTCTGAGAGTTGAAACTCAAGAACGCCTAAAGTTGGACCAAGATCAGTTGCCCGATGGAACGATCAAAGTACAGTTTCTCAAGAAATCATTGTACAGGGTAACAGCCATCACCAACTCTACAGCTTGAAGACATATCCAGAAAGACGAAGATGACGGATTTTTTAACAAAGCTCAATATTTCACAAAAAGATTCCTCACTACTATTACATGTTCATAAAAGAATCAAAGCAATTTGAGACACATTCGTGAATAAGTTTAGACTCTTCTAACCCAATATCATACTCAATATGAACTCTTTTATATCATTTCTTCCTCCTGTAACCCAACATCATACTCAGTATGAACTCTTTTAGATCATTTCTTCTCAGATAAGACTCATACACTCAAAAGTAGGATTCTCACATGACTTGCAACTCCAAAAATATTACCCAAATCCAGAAATATTAATTTCTAACCAAAAATAAATTAAAGATCAACTGAAGATATCAAAACCCCTCCTTGCACTCCTAAAAATCAAATGTGCTATGAATACTGGGCAAAAGGTTTTGTTCCATTTGCAACTGTCAATGACTTAAGCTGACATCATATGTAGCTCGTTATGTTGGTTTTCTGCATTAGTGGTATTTCCATGGGTCTCATTATCTATGATCTCAATACGGTCCAATGCCCGCATATATTGTTGCATATAACTTGATCCTAAAGTGCAGCACTTCCAAGGAAATGTGAGTAATTAGGACAATGCCCCATAAGAAAGGAAGCAATTTACCTATTTATGCAAATAGAAGCAATATATGAGATTATGACAACTGTTATGGAATCAGTTTTCAGGGTCATAATGGGGAGGCATGGAAAAGGGAGGTAAAACTAAAAGAAACTAAAGAACAAAGTAGTAGAAGCAATAAGGACCGGTACAGATACAAGAATGCAGAATCTAAATGATATATAATATTTTCAATTAGCACATGAAAGGATAATTAAATGAATTGTAATTATGGATATTATACTTTAGACCCTGATGACATCATGCTTTTTGTTGAATAAGAAGCATAAGATAAGAGAATTGTATTTCTGTCTTTTTGTTACAATGTACAGGAGCAGCCTTTATATAGATTAGGAGACTGACAAAGTTTGGTAAGGCCGACTAAGTTTGGCCCAATCAATCACAAATTAATCAAGGTCCTAATCAATCATACGATTTTAACATCCCCCTCAAACTCAAAGTGGTAAAGTGGACACCAACTTGAGTTTGCAAACAAGAGATTGAAAGATGCCAGAAGAATGAGCTTTGGTGAAGACGTCTGCAAGCTGATCAGCTGTGAAAACTGGATCACGAATGTACTAAAAAACTGACATACTATATGAAAAGGAGTAAGAGCTGCTGAGGTTTGGACCGAGACCGTGTCTACCAATTTTACCCAC
Organism: Phoenix dactylifera; assembly: GCF_051530095.1. Classification (NCBI taxonomy): domain Eukaryota; kingdom Viridiplantae; phylum Streptophyta; class Magnoliopsida; order Arecales; family Arecaceae; genus Phoenix; species Phoenix dactylifera. The sequence continues at coordinate 51,995,585 of NC_143191.1, read as the reverse complement.
CAAGCTTCTGACGGTACGATTTGACGTGCTGCTGCTAGGGTTTGGAGCGAGACCGCGCTACCAAGTTTACTCGTCAAGCTTTTGACGGTATAGTTACACGCGTTGCTGCTGGGGTTTGGAGCGAGACCGCGCTTGCCAAATTTACCTGCCAAGTTTTTGACGGTACGGTTTGACGCGCTGCAGCTACGGTTTTAAAACGAAACCGCGCCTGTCAAATTTACCCACCAAGCTTCTGATGGTATGGTTTGGCGCGTTGCTTCATGCTCAACGATGCTGTGGAGGAGAAGGTCACCGGCACAGAGGAACAAGAGCACGTGCTCAAGGAGCTTAACTCACTCAATAAGAGCATTAGAAGCGGATGCTCAGGGAGCTTAACTCCCTCAACAGGAGCACTGAAAACAGGTGCTCAGGGAGCTTAACTCCCTCAATAGGAGCATTAGATGCGGGTGCTCAGGGAGCTTAACTCTCTTATCTCCGGTGGAGCAAAAACCGTGTGCAGCATAACAAATAATATGTAAAACAAGGTCAAGAAATTGCAACAGGTCCCAATGATGGAAAGGACACATAAACCAGCAATCAGCACGAAAAAGCATGCCAACCAAACTAGGAAGAATGAGATGTAGAGAAGATCATGGAAACGGGATACCAATGAAGGGAGAAAAAGCTTGATGTCTTCCGCACGCTTGCTAAGAGCCAGAGCCCCAAGTTCATGGTGTTCGCATGTGCAGACTCGAACGTGTGCCCGTCGGTGGTGTTCGATGATGGAGTGGAGCTTCACCATGCGGCTCGTCGGAGGGCTGACCGTAGAAGCAGGCGTTTGCCTCGGTCAAAGGGGAGGGCAAGAGAGAATCACCACGGGCATCGAAACTCTCCTTTGTAGATTTTTTGGTACATGGCCTTGATGTTCTGGTCATGGAAGAAGGTTCAACCTATATTGGGGCAACATGCGGTGGTATGACTGGTGGCAAAGGGAGCAAGCCTTCTTTCCCAACTTCATCCTTAGGTGAAGCCATGCTCAAAGAGAAAAAATTGAATCCTCTAATGCCTTCGGAAGAGAAGAACAAGAAGGAGATGAAGGCTAGGAGAAGAAGAAGGCCTCCATGGCTCCCTTGCTCTCTCTGTTTCTATCTCTCGGTCTCCGCGACGGAGGAGGGAGGGAACAAAGGGAGGGAAACGAAAGCTAGCTAAGAGCCCCTCACATGAAGCACTTGGAAAAAAAAATCCCCCCTTCGTGAGAAGAAAGCACCCACAGCAACCCATATTTTTTTTAAAATTTAGAGTGAAACAAAAAAAAAATAATGGGAAAATACAAAAAAATAATTAAAGAGAAAAAGAAGAAAGAAAGAAGGCTAGAATTTTATTGAGATCTCGACGAGAAGAAGGGGGCTTTGAAAGCCGCCGAGGCCAGAGCCCCAGCTACCCCCCAAACGAGGTAAGAGAAATAGAGGATCTGCAAGCGACGAGGATGACCACAGAAAAGGCGGAAAAGAGGACGGCAGTAGGTTAAGTGATCGGTGGCTCTGATACTATATTGAAAAAAAAAAAGAGAGAAGAAAATTATATTTCTGTCTTTTTGTTACAATGTACCGGAGCAGCCTTTATATAGACTAGGAGGTTTACAAAGTTTGGTAAGACTTTGGCACAATCAATCACAAATCAATCAAGGTTCTAATCAATCATATGATTTTAACACTTTTTGTGCAGTAACAATGAGAAATCAAATTAACTACTTAAAAGAATTTCCTCATAAAGCATGTCATCTGCCTCGATCTATATGTTTAGCCTTTTAACCATCCTTATGCCCTATTACATTTGAATTTATGCGTCCAGACAAGATACATTTAAGTTTGAAGGTATTTCTACTACCAGATCTTAACCTGACCTCAACACCATAAATTGTTGCTGAATTCCTAGCTGAAAGAGCTCTGGAAACTTGGCAGGATCTACAATTCAAGCTAATGCAATCTAACTGCGCGGCCCATATCCACAACTTCGTCACAAAATCTATCACTCAAACGCAAAATCATGAACAAAAAACTTCCCTAATAATCTTATAGAGAAAAATGGAATTCCCTCTATTTTCTTTTTTGAGCGAAGAATTCCCTTTATCTTGTTCATTTTTTTTATAAAAAACAAAGGGATAAACTTAAAAAAACAAATCTATACTTTCGAGAATTTGACGGTAAGAATCATGCGTGTGAGGGAGAGAGAGTTACATGGGCGACGAGGTCGGCGTCGACGACGGGAACTCCGTGGGATTTGAAGAGATTGGAGACGGTGCTCTTGCCGGAGGCGATCCCGCCCGTCAATCCTACGATCCTCATCGCCCTCACACTCCGACGGCCGGATAATAGCCGGCGGGGAGGGCCAACTACGAGGGGTTCGAGGGTAAGTATTCCCACTTCCCATTTCCCACCAACCAACTAATTTGAAGGCTTGATCTGAGCTGTACACGTGTCTCCATCTGCTGACTCATCGTGACCGTCAAAAACTCCCAACCCCATTGGAGATTTAAACGCGTTCTATCTTTCAGTACCAAGCAAAATTTTCCACCATGGCTCCTCCGCCGTTGCCATCAAAAGATTCAAAACCTTCAAACTTTTTTTCTCTCTTACTTCTTCTTGTCGATAACGTGTGATGGTTGAACAGATCCAACATATTGATATTTGTATGTTTATCTTTATAAAATAATTGGTACAACAAGCTTCACGTGAATCTTCCGATGCATGACAAGTAAATTGCATGCTTTGAATTTTAATAATTGTAGTATATTTACTTTTTTTTTTTTTTTTTTTTTGCTGAAGCGGGTGCTTCATACAGAACATGTATGAATACACCCAATAAGATCAAAATCCAATATCTCGCGGAGTGCCAGTGGCAGCTCCCCCTCCCCTGACCAAAGGGCGTAACTCGAATGGTGGGCCGCATAGGCGACCACCCAATCAGCCGCCCCATTGGCCTCCCGAAATACATGCTTGGCCTGGATGGCCCCCCCATCTCTCATCATTCTGACTATATCGCGGATCAAGGGGTGGTCTAAGCTCTCACCCCTCAACCCCTTCTGAATCCATCCAAGAACAGTAGCTGAGTCGCCCTTCAAAATAATCGAGCTGGTCCGCGTCATCGCCCGTGCATGTCGAAGCCCCGCCCAGGCAGCGCGCAGCTCTGCTCCCGGGACTGATGTAGCGAACAACTGGCAGCCACCTACGGCCACAACCCTGGAATGCAGGTCCCGTATGACAAAACCTGCACCACCTCACGAGCCGCCATCCAACACAGACCCATCAAAGTTGACCTTGAGGAAGCTCGGGGGTGGGGGCTCCCAGGTGAAAAACACCATCTGAGGAGCTGCCGGAGCAAGGGGGGAACCCCAGGTGTCCCGAGCTGTCAAAGGTCTAACTAAGGAAGGGATATGGCTGATCTCCGTGGCTTGTGCTCGAGCAAACTCTGCTGCAAACCTCGGTGACACCCTGCGCTGGCCGAGAGTACGAGCATTCCTTGCCAGCTAGATCTGAAGGGCTGTGCAAGTCGCTCTGATGCCCTCCTCATGAGTCTGCGGACTAGCTAGCCACTGCCGCGTCACACTAAGGAACTGTATTCGCGCACATCGGGCCCCCTGCGGGATCCCTGTCCACTGCCATGTCGACATCGCCCAAGTACACTGAAAGAGCACATGGTCCACTATCTCCTCAGCTCCACACGTCCCGCACTCCGCAGGGATCCCCCAGCCACGCCTGCTCAGCACTGCTCTCGTCGGAAGGCGGTCCCAGAACACCTTCCACAAAAAGAGAGCTGCCCTCGGGTGGAGGCCGGACCTCCAGATCCAAGCGCAATCTGACCCCGGCTTGTGCTCTGGCTGAATGGCGCGGGAGAGGTCTCCCAGTCTAACACCGGCCCGGCTCGAAGTGCCCCAAACTCTGACATCCGGCCCCCCACATCCTGGTAGCGGAAGGGACCGAATCCTCACAGCTAGGTGTACCCCGAAGAACAGCCGTAACCTGGCCTCATCCCACTCTGCCTCTCCTGGTACTAGGAGATCGCACACCCGTAGCCCCTCCACTGCCTCTGTATCAACCATGGTCGGCCAGCGACTCAGGGGAAGGGTGTCCACCCACGCATCACTGGTCACATCAATACTCCGGCCATCGCCGATCAACCACCTGGTATGTGCTGCAACTGATGGCAGGTACCTCCCGATCTCGCGCCACATGAAGGAGACTCGACGACCGGTCCGTGCTGCTGCTGAAGCCCCCCGACCATATCTAGCTGCCATCACCTGACTCCAGAAGCTGTGTGGCACTAACATAAACTGGGTCGCGTGCCGGGCAATGAGTGCCTCACGCCTCTCAATGAGGGACTGCACCCCTAGACCACCCTCGCTAGTAGGAAGGCAAACCTGCTCCCAAGCTACCAGATGCACTCCATGGCCTCCACTATATGACCCCCACAGAAAGCTCCGAAGAAGGCGCTCGATTCTCAGCAGAATCGTCTTCGGTACCACTGTGTTGGCCATAAGGTACACCGGAATAGATCCCAGCACTGATCTGACCAATGTCACTCTCCCCATCATGGATAGGGAGGATGCCCTCCATCCCTCCAGCCTGCTCTGGACCCGCTGCACCAAGCCCAAGCACTCGGCCACCCGTAGCCTCCGACCCGTGATAGGGACGCCAAGGTAGGTCAGCGTCCCCTCCTGCTCCGGTACCTGCAGTATCCCTCTGATCTCCTGTCTGACTCCGCTCTCTGTGCTGGGGCTGAAGAAAATGGCAGACTTGAGGAAGTTCACTCTTTGACCGGATGCCACGCAATAGTCTGCCACCACCCTGCGTAGGACCCGTGCCTCTGGAATCCGTGCCCTGGCCAAGAGAAGACAGTCATCAGCAAAGAGTAAATGGGAGATAGGGCGAGCCCCCGGTGCTGGCACATAGGCCTCCAGCTCTCGGCTGGCACACGCTCCCTGCAAAGCACGGGATAAAATATCAGCACAGATAATAAACAAATAAGGGGATAAGGGACATCCCTGTCGTAATCCCATCGTGGACTCGAAGAAAATTGATGGAGTGTCGTTGACCAAGATAGAAAACTTTGGCCCCCGGACACACCCCATAATCCACCCAATCCACTGCCTGGGGAAGCCGTGCACCTCCAGTACCCGCTGGAGAAAACTCCACCTGATCCTGTCGTAAGCCCGCTCCATGTCCAGCTTGACTGCCATCAAGCTGTGCCGCTTCGATGCCCGCCGAAGATCCCACATCATTTCCTGGGCTAACATAACATTATGAGAAATATTTCTACCAGCTACAAAGGCCCCCTGTTCCTGACTAATGATGCCAAGTAAAAGGGGCTTCATCCTGCCCACCAAAATCCTTGCCACAACCTTGTATAAGGTTGTGGACAGGCTAATGGGCCTAAAGTGACAAGGCTCAGCCGCATCCTGGCGCTTAGGCATAAGCGTGATGAAGGTGGCCTTCCAATCCTCAGGGATCGCTGCCTGGGTGAAGAAGCACTGGATGGCCTCCACCACTGCTGGTCGGATAATACCCCAATACCGCCGGAAGAAGAAAGGGGGGAAACCATCGGGTCCCGGGGCCTTGTCAGCTGCCAAGGCCCAGACCGCCTCATGCACCTCCTGTGCCATCACTGGTCGGATCAGGGATGCACACTCAACCTCACCAATACCCACGTCCACCCTGAGAGGGTAGTGACCATCATGGGCCTCCTCATCCTCTGTCCCTCTAGCGCGGAAAAAATCAAGCAAGACCTGTCGAATGGCAGGCTCACCCTCCACCCGATGGCCGGACCTATCGCGCAGGGAATGGATCATGCTCCGTCGTCTCCGGATAACTGTCGTCCGATGAAAGAAGCTTGTATTACGATCACCCTCGCTTACCCACTGCACACGAGATTTCTGTCTCCAGAAGACCTCATGTTGCCGTAGCAGCGAATGGTGAGTCGCAAGTAGGCTCCGAAGGTCAACCATATCGTCCTCCGGAAGCACGCCCCCTAGGTCTTCCTTCCTTTGCAGCTCAGCGATCGAGGTCTCTATCCCCTCCAAACGCCGGAAAATGTTACCCACAACCTCGCGGTTCCAACGGCGCAAGCGCCTCTTGGTCAACTCAAGTTTGCGCGAGACCCGCTGCATGGCATCCCCGTGCACCGGGATCTGCCATGCGTCGCGGATAATATCCCAAGACTGGAGGTACGACAGCCAAACCTTCTCAAAGCGGAAGGGGCTATGGTGGGTGGGACTCGATGAGGTAGAAAGTAGCAGAGGGCAGTGATCCGAGGCAATCCGAGGGAGGTGAGTGACCCTACAAGTGGGGAATCAAAGGATCCAATCTGGGGACGCAAGAGCCCTATCTAATCTCTCCCAGACCCTAGCACTGCCACGCTGATTATTACACCAAGTAAACTGTGGTCCCGAAAAACCTAAGTCTACCAGGCCATTCCGCGACACAAAATCACGGAACTCCCTCCTATCCACTCTATCAGTAAAGGCAGCGCCCCCCCGCTTCTCATTCTCACACTGGATGCAATTGAAATCACCAACCACAACCGTCGGGATACCCTGGGCGGCTAGGTTGGTGATCTCCTGCCAAAGGACTCTCCTAACCCTATGGTCCGTGCTCGCGTACACACCGCACAGCACCCACGGGGCAACATCAGGTCTCGACACGACCATGACTACCTGTTGGGGGCAGTTGTGAAAGACATCAACTGTCGTCACTCCACGCCTCCACAGGACCAAAATGCCTCCCGACAGCCCCCGAGAGTCGATCGCATAGGTCTGCCAGTCCCTCTCAAGGTGCCGCCTCAAACGTCCGAGTCCCTCGCCAAATAATCGGGTCTCACAGAGGAAACAGATCTCCGGACAATGGACCTATACTAACCGTTTGAAAGAAGTCATGAAGGACGGCTTGGCCGCCCCCCTACAATTCCAAGCGAGAATCATCATGGGTCACAGTCCACATAGTCGGCCTCAGACTCCTCCTCTCCTAGAGTCGCGGGAACATCCTCAGGCTCGACGCCCAGGGTGCCTCGCTCCTCCTCCACATCGCCGGTCGTGGGTACAACCCCCATAACTGCCGCCCTGACATGCTGCAAGGCAGTAGAGTGGTCCATGCCCCCTCCTGCCACGGCCGTACTCCCCTCCAGGCGTGGGGTGGGGTGGTCCCCCACCACACACCTACCTGGGGTGGTATCCTCCAGCACGCTCGGGGTCAGGGGTGTAAGGCCAAAACGAACGACCCCATCTAGGCCCGCACCCAACATAGGAAGGTCCTGGCTAGCAGCCTGGGGGATCCCCAGCCGCGAATCCAGCTCCCGACAGGGTGGGCTATACTGGAAAGGCCCTGTGAGTGCCTCAGGGCCCCTGACCAAGGTCCGCTCGTCCTGGGCCAAAGTGTCCGGCTCAGGGGGACCCGGGCTGCGCATACCCTGGCCCTGTAGGCCCCCGACATTGTGGACCAGGGGGACCTGGGCTCGCGGGCCATCCCCATGGCCCAACACCAGTTCAACCGGCGGCCCCGTCGCAGAATGGGCCTGCTGGCCCTGCGCAGCTAAAAACCCCCCGGCCCGGTCGCAAGGCGCGGCCCCATCCCCACGCGCGCCCCCGACGCGGGCCAGGAGCTCCCCTCCATGCGCATCCCCGACGCGGGGCGCGTCACCCGCTTGGAGCGCGCCGTCAGCGCGGGGCGCGCCACCAGCTCGGAGCGCGCCGTCAGCGCGTGGCGCGCCACCGGCTCGAGGCGCGCCCTGGGCTACACCAGCCGGCCCACGGCCCCGACGCCCGGCCCTCTGGGCCCGGGCGCGTTGGGCCAGTACTCGATTGGCCTGCTGGGCCAATTGGGTCACCGGACCCGGGCCCCCTTGTGGGCCAAGGCCCGCTGGGGGCCTGGGCCTTTTTTGGGTTGGGCCCCGGGCCTTGCCCACCCCACTAGGCCCCGGGTCGGCCCGCGGAGGGGGCGAGTCGCCTTGCTGGCTCAGCTCCGGGTCCCCGGACTCGGCCGAGCCGTCTCCTGGTTCATCGACCAGGGCAAGTCGGCAGTAGCCAATGGGAGGTTCCGGGGGCAGCCCTTCCCCTCCTCCGGCCAGCGGCGACCGGCGGCGCGCGACCTTCGTCGGCTTTTGCCAGCCATCAGTGTTTGCTATGTAACTAATTATCAATTTTAAACTTGTAGCGTGATACCACGGAGGTCGCTGTAGTCAAGTCTAGCTTTTTATTTTTATTTGTAAGAAATTTAATTTTTACAAATTCAACACGAGCTAATTCTATCTTAAACGAAATTCAGGTTGGACAATGGGTCACGCCGAACTAGATCATACTAATTGGATCAGATGAGATTGAATATGAAATCGAAAATGTGGAAGGTTTGCAATGTTTAGATTTTAAGCCAATCTCTTATCCAAAGAGCAAGTTGAATGGTTAGATTCAGGTTATGTTCTTAAATAGTAGTTAAAGCTTTGGTTGGGTCTAAAGACCATTTCCACGCGACAACTCGGCATGGATCCTCCACAAGCAACGAGATCAACTACATGCAAAAATTAAAATAAAAAAATAAAAGATTTTTTTTACATACACACTTTTCTAAATATTGAAATTTGCATGAATATCCTCCTCAACTTGATATTTGTATATTTACCTTTATAAAATACTTGTTTTGCATGTATATCCTTTATTTTTATTTTTTCTAGCATATATACCTACACAACGCCGTCAAAAAATTAGCGGTTTCAAATTAAAAATGACTGAAATATCCTTAATGAGTAGATATGCAAAAAAAAACATTGAGAAGCAGGTACTAGACAAATTCGAGTGTTAAAATAGGTTGAAATAAAAAAAATGAAATTAAAATTTTTTGCATGTAAACCCTCCTAAATATGTGAAATTGCATGAATACCCTCGCAAAGTATTATTTATATATATACCCATATAAATATTTTCTTTTGCATATCTAACCATTAAAGATATTTAAGTCAATTTTAATTTTAAACTATTAATTTTTTGATGGCATTAGATGGCGTGGGCACATATGCAAGTAAAAAAAAATAAAAGGCATGTATGCAAAACAAGTATTTTATAAGAATATACATATAAATATTAATTTTAAGCGGGTATTTATGTAAATTTTTATATTTAGATGGTTATCTGCGCAAAAAAAACTCAAAAGTAAATTATACTTTTGGCCCTCTAGGTCTGGCTCAAACCGGATCGGATGCTGAACCGGAATCGACTCACGGTTCGGTCCAGAAGGTTCGCCGGTCTCCTCTCCTTTAAAGTCGAAACCGGTTTACCAAAGGCCCAGAACGGAGGTACGCTTCCCCCGCCCTCTCTCTCTCTCTCTCTCTCTCCCCCCCCCCTCCTCTCCCTCCCGCTCCTCTCCTCTGCCTATCCTTTGGTCCGCCCCCGACCACAGTAACCCGACGCCACCCTCCTCGCCGGAACCCTAGTCGGGCCAGCGATCTCCGTCGCTGCACATTTTTTCTTAACCCACCGCCGCGGTCGTGGCTCAGGCCCCATCCACTCCCCCAATCCCTTGTCTCTTCCTTCGGCCTACCCCCACTCCCCGGGCAATCCCAATCCCCCGGTGAGACCTTCCAAGGAATCCAATTCCTTGGTCGAACGGGCCGGTCTGCGAGGGTTAGACCGGTTCATGCGGTGGTCGGAGAGGACAAAGCGTGCGGCTTATACGGTTCGTTTTCATTCCTTTTAATTAGCTTGTTTGGGATTTTTGCGTATATGCCTCTCGAAAGTCCCTTATTGATTTCTCTACAGTTAAAATAACTGAAGTTACATTCATGTTTCGTAACATTCACTTCCGTCATTCAAAATTTCAAACCTCAATTTGGTTGAATGAATGAAAGTTAATTGAACTTGTTCATTGACTATCTGTGCGTGCTTATGTCTCTATGTAGTCTACAGGCACAAATTCTGAAAAGAGGAAAAAAGAAAAATAATGAAAATTTAAAGATGACAATGTAAAATGAAACATGGGACTAGTTTTTGAGGGCAGATAACAACAACTAAGTGGTAATATAAGATGGTAATGTTATTTCTTATCTGGAGGATGTCACTTGATGCACTTTTCAGATTATTTTTGAGCGCATATATGCAAGTTTTAGACTTTCAGATGGACATTTATGCTTTAATGTTTCAAGCGGCACGAAAGCAAAAAAGCACTTTCTCAAGTGTATATATGCAAAACACCAAATTCTTTGCAAAATTTTTGGGTGCCATTCATTGAGAATGATTATCATCAAGAAGTTATTTGGAAATGTGAGGTTTCAATCATGCTGTAATCCTGCTGGAAAGGCCTAATTGATTGAATTTTTTTTGGTAGTTAAGCTGTTCTAACAAGAAATAATGGGTGATAACAGCAAAGTAACAGTTCTATTTGACAAAATAATTGGCTCAAAGATGAACAAGATATGTCAAAGAATATAGTTTAACCTTGTGCCTTACGAGAAAAACAAGGACCATTACAATGTTATAATGCCCATCCTAATGGTTTTGGAGGGCTCTCTTCAAGGCAAATTGACAAATAAGCCATCATTTAACGGTAAAATAAGAGTTGTTACTCTACATTTCCTCTGTTCAACTAAATGAAATAATATATTCTTTGCATATTCAAACCTCTTGGCCAGCTAAAAAAAAATATCTTAGTGAACAATTGCTTGAGCAGAAATGCCAATGTTATCCCTATAATTTTCCATTACCATTACAGCAGTCATTGTTTTTTATCCGAACCCAGAAATAATTGGCTGAGCTGCGAAATATTGACTGCTATATCTATTGTAATGGTAAATAATGGTTTCAGATGAGGTCCACTATTTGGTGATGTCGGCATCATTGAAACATTGCTTACAAGCACATCATATAAATATGCTCTATCCGAAGATTTATCAGACAGTAGGCAATTGATTTTAACATATTTCTGTTTCTTGGCTTTGTCTCCAGGCATCTCCAACAATCCCAGCCTTCACTAGTTCCATTGCTAGCTAACGTGCCCTGCTTTTTTGCTTTGCTATTAAATTGCTCAACTCATGATTCAGTGTCTAACCTGGACTGGCAATTTTTTTCAGCTATTCATTGATTACTGTTCCATGGTGACCTGGAGTTGTGAATAAGAGATCACAATATCCAGCTGAGGTGTATGTATTGCCTAACTATGAGCTTGTTCAAGAACCACTGAGTTTTGCTAAGTGATAGAGTTACAACAATGGGTGAGAATGATGTTTTTGCTGATCACATCATTGCTGAATTAATTGATATGGGCTTTGAGTTTGCAAAAGCTATAGAAGCTATAGAAGCTGTAGGCCCATGCCTCGATGATGCAGTAGAATTCATTTTAAATGGTTCTTCTGATAGCAAAATGGCTAAAAATGGACAGGTTTCAAGTAATTTTACTAGCTTCACTAGTCAAAAACGTTCTTTGGGCAAAGTTGTCATGTCATCACATCCTTCAAATAGGATGGAACAGTCAAGCATATCACACCATATTTCTTCATTTGGTAGAACAAAAAGAAGCATTTCCCACAGTGCTTCTGGCACTTCCTTTTCTGGAATGAAAAAATTAAGGTCTAGCAATTTAAATCACCCCAAAGTCCCTGATGTTTGTATGAATTCTAATATGGAGCTTGCATCCCAATCTTTTCAACAAGATGTACAAACTCATGTGCCTCCCATAGAGTTAACGGAGTTGCCACAGGAAAATGGAAGCTTTCGGAGTGAACAGATTTCACATTTATGCAACTTTGAGAGTGAAGAAGCTGAATTGGACTGGGAAGACAAAGTTAGTAGTGTTTTGCAAAAGCATTTTGGATTTTCATCCTTGAAGGGTTTCCAGAAGGAAGCTTTGGAGGCTTGGTTAGCTCATAGGGATTGTCTAGTTCTTGCTGCCACAGGATCTGGTATTTCACCTTTTCTTATATATATATATATATATATATATATATATATATATATATATATATATATATATATATATATATATATATATATATATATATATCTTCTGCATCTGTATTATATTCATGATGTTGAGTATGTTTTTGAAGCTATTTAATATAAGATCATCTTGCATCTGAATCAGCTACTGATTGTGCAGGCAAGTCTCTCTGTTTTCAAATTCCAGCATTATTGACTAGCAAGATTGTGATTGTGATTTCACCCTTGATTAGTTTGATGCATGATCAGTGTTTAAATCTAGCAAAACATAGGATATCAGCATGCTTCCTTGGATCTGGACAACCTGATAGAAGTGTTCAGTGCAAAGCCATGAATGGTGTATATAGGATAGTATATGTTTGCCCTGAGACAATACTAAGGTACTAGACAACTAGCCTTATTCCTTTTGCCTGATTCATGCTCTTAGTATGGCTATTTCTATATACACTGATAATATGGAACTATCTTCATACAGACTCATGGAGCCACTTAAAAGGCTTGCAGAGAATCCTGGGATTGCACTTTTTGCAATTGATGAAGTTCATTGTGTTTCTAAGTGGGGCCACGATTTTCGACCTGACTACGGGTCTGACCTCCTGCTTGATAGCTTAATTTACTATTTTGATTGGGTCCCGCCCACCCCCGTTTTGTGTCTTAGGCTGGAGTAGTAACAATTTTTATTATCTTACAATTGTTCTTTCTATGTATGATAGGAAATTGTCAGTGTTGAGAGAAAACTTCAATACCTGCAATTTGAAGTTCTTAAAGTTTGATATTCCACTGATGGCGTTGACTGCTACTGCAACAATACCTGTTCGCAAAGACATTTTCAAGTTATTGCACATGTCCAAGGAAACAAGGATTGTACTGACTTCTTTTTTCCGACCAAACCTTCGATTTTCTGTAAGTCCCAGTTTTCACTTTCTGGATAACCACTAATTTTTCCTCTCAATTACCTAAAATATAGAATGGTCCATTCCCTATATTTGTTGTTTACTAATGTTTTGTAATGTGATGTTAGCTTTTAATTGATATCATGCGCATATTTTTTGCAAAAATTGGTTTTCCTTGAAATGTTGAAAAAGCCATACACAACCCTGCAAAATTGAGATCCTTCCAGAGATACCCACCATCAAGGCATCAATCTCCATTACTTGCCACATGGACATTCCCCTTTCCCTCCTAATACTTATATGTATGTACATATGTAAACAATAAGAAAACAAACATACAAATATGTTTTTGGATGACAAATTAGTATTTAACATAGTTGTTGAGTGTGACTCACAAAATAAAGTAACTAATGGTTAGATTGGCCCATACTTCAACTTATTTGGACTCTATGTTGCAATATGGCCTGATAGTGTGGCACAGCAGCCCCAACCTGGTACCACCCGCACATGAAATGCTCCCCAATATCATGTTGATAGATGGCCAGGATGGTACAATATATACACTATGTAATAATATTGTGGTCCTTGTATGATGGTTAATGTGTGCTTTCTTCCTACCATGAAAGTATTCTGTACCTGTCAGAGTGAAAGCAGAATGGAACTTGATGGAGACAAATTGAAACCTGGATGTGGATTGTGCTTGGATGGTTCTAATGAACGGAGCATGTTAGGGGCATAAAAGGTGTTTACAATATATATTCCATCACTATAAAATTATAATAGTTAAGAGCCAAACATTAACTTTGAATTACAAAAAAAATAATATTAGCTTGCTTTTCACTTTAAAGAAACCATATCAAGTAATCCAGAAAATAATCCTTTTCCCACAAAAAAAAATTTGTTAGCTCAATAACAGTCTTTTATGAAGATCAATATTTTATTAGGAAGTAAAAAGAAAATTTGTGAGCATGGTTGTAACTTGTAAGTATATTTCCTTTGAAAAAAATGTAACATTACAAGGGAGAGGATTTCCGGTAGTTGCAAGGTACCACTTGGGATGCCGATTCCAACAAAGTGGAAGTTCCACCAGGATTTTCAAGTTCAATCTTTTATTACACTGCTTCTCTCATTGACAAGCTAAAAATGGTCTTTAAAATGCTACATCTAGGGCAAAACGTGATAATAAGGATTGTGTGGACGTGCAAGCATTACAAGTAGAGGTATTGATTTTGGCAGTGCATATCATGTGCATATGTAAACTCCTAGTCACCTGACCTTTCTCGTTAGCTGTTCTTTCTGCAACTTTCTTGTCAGATTTTAATGTTCAAAATGAAAACAAAAATCATGGATCATGCTTTGCATTCTTACTTTTTTCCCCCATAATTTGTAGGTAAAACATAGTAGAACGACTGCATCATCATATGAGAAAGATTTTCATGAACTAATAAAAACATACACTATGGCAAGGATGAGTGGGAAGAAAGGATTGAAACATCTTTTAAATGATTTAGAAGATGATTCTAACAGCTCCTGCAAGGCTTCAGATGATGGCATGTCTGATGAAAATGGAAAGTTGGTAAATGGTATCAAAAGTCTTGAGGATGATCACTTTTATGAAGATAGTGATGATGCAAGTTCAGCAAATGAAGATTCTATTGTTCCTCCCTTAAGGCAAAATCAACTGACAGCTGAATATCTTGAAGATGACCTAGACCTTCCTGACAGTGTGAATGAATTTGATGGTAATGATATTCCATCATTTTTACGGTATCTTCTCTTGAATTCTATCATCTATGTCAGTCTGCTGTAGCTCTTAAAATAATTTCCTCATTTTCTCATTTTAAGTTACAGGTTCAATACCTTGTGCAAACTTTTCATTATTGTATTCTTTTTTAAGAGAACATGACTTCCCATGAATGAGATGTCAGTTAATATCTTAAACTTCTGTTCTCTATATGCTTAGTGGTATATATGCAGGTCCTTTCCAAGATCATACACTTGTGCATGCACATCTTCTTTTCATGATAAAAGCTAGTCAAAAAGAATTGAATGATATAATCTATTGTATAAACAATGTATATTTCTTGGAAACACCTATTTCAGTACACTCACACTCAATGTGTGGACGTTATTTGCTATTAATTAGTTGGAATTCATGGCTGTACAAACATATGTGAATGTGCTCCAGCAAGGTCCCGGTTTCAATTCTTCTTGTGGAGTTTTGGGTGTTTCTAAAGTTCCGTTAAGTTTTTGAGCTTTAGTCAAAATAATTAGGAATAATCAAAATAATGAAAATTATAAAAATAAAAGAAGTTAATAAATGTTATCACATACTATTTTGTAATATTTTGGCTAATATAGGATCTTTTTAATTTTGTATAGATACTGTAGGTTTAGGGTGAACTTAGTATTGTATAAAAATATACTTTATAAAGTCTACTGATAATTGAAGATTTAATTATCGAACTTCAGTTGTTCGAGAATTTGTTTTGTTCAACAATTATGAAGCTTTTAGTGCCTAATGTATTATTTTTCATTATCATTTTGAGTAGTACCCGCAAGCATCTAGCAGTTGGGAATTTCCTTGTGTTCTTTGGTGTTATGTAGCCATTTAACTAAATACATATAGTGTGACCATTCAACTGAGCATGTTTTTTATATAGTAAAATTAATTATATTCCCTTTATATAAAGTGTTAATGACATGGTTGTTTTTATTCTCATTGTGTCTTGTTAATTTGTTAATACTAGTCTAAAGGTTGTCTCAAGTTTAATTGTTAAGGTACTTTATTAGGGGACCTCTATGGAGGCCTTAACCCATTAAGGAAAATCTACCTTTTCATTGAATTTCTTAGAACCAAAGTCCTAAATGCTTCTAATGCTAAAAAAAATTGAAAAATGAAAAAAATCCATTCTACCTAAAGAAAATACTTCTAGAAGGTCAAATTTATCATCCATGAGCAAGCATCTACTCTTTTGACCAAAACAAGAGGTGAAAATTGTTGGCATATTGAAATTTTCTAGCTAATTGAAGAAATGAATAGATGGCACCGAGGTCTGTACCGACCTATACCATCCATGTTGATTGTACCTTATTGCTATGGTACCAAGGCTCGTTTTGGTAGATGAGCCAAATCGATCTGTTCCGGTATGAATCAAGCGGAATTGCCCCATATTGCTTGATTTCGGATAATACCGGGGCGAAGAGCGAGGAAAAGTGTTGGAAGAGTATCTCAGTGCGGGATGCATACCATTCCAAACTAGTAATTTATCGGTATAATTCTTAGTTCCAGTTTTGCAGACCTTAACTAATTTCAATATATCGAGTCAACAGAGCATCCATGATCAGTTTTGGTTAGTTTCAACCAAAATTTACTGAAATCACTGAAAACAAATTGAAACCATTGACAAAACTGACTGAAACTGCCAAACTTTTTCACCACATTTCCTAGAACCAAAATCCTAAATGCTTCTAATGTTAAAAAAATGAAAAATAAAAAATTCATTTTACCTAAAGAAAATACTTCTTAAAGGTCAAATTTATCATCCATAGCAAGCATCTGCTCTTTTGACCAAAACAAGAGGTGAAAATTGTTGGCATATTGAAATTTTCTAGCTAATTAAAGAAATGAAGAAATGGCACCGAGGTCTGCTGTACCTTATTCCATTCTACCTAAAGAAAATACTTCTAGAAGGTCAAATTTATCATCCATGAGCAAGCATCTACTCTTTTAACCAAAACAAGAGGTGAAAATTGTTGGCATATTGAAATTTTCTAGCTAATTAAAGAAATGAATAGATGGCACCGAGGACTGTACCGACCCGTACCATCCATGTTGACTGTACCTTATTGCTATGGTACCGAGGCTCGTTTTGGTAGATGAGCCAAATCGATCTGTTCCGGTATGAATCAAGCGGAATTGCCCCATATTGCTTGATTTCAGATAATACCGGGACGGAGAGCGAGGAAAAGTGTTGGAAGAGTATCTCAGTGCGGGATACATACCATTCCAAACTAGTAATTTATCGTTATAATTCTTAGTTCCAGTTTTGCGGACCTTAACTAATACCAATATGTCGAGTCAACAGAGCATTCATGATCGGTTTTGGTTAGTTTCAACCAAAATTTGCTGAAATCACTGAAAATGAATTGAAACCATTGACAAAACTGACTGAAACTGCCAAACCTTTTCACGACATTTCCTAGAACCAAAGTCCTAAATGCTTCTAATGTTAAAAAAATGAAAAATAAAACAAATTCATTTTACCTAAAGAAAATACTTCTTAGAGGTCAAATTTATCATCCATAGCAAGCATCTGCTCTTTTGACCAAAACAAGAGGTGAAAATTGTTGGCATATTGAAATTTTCTAACTAATTAAAGAAATGAATAAATGGCACTGAGGTCTGCTGTACCGACCTGTATCCATGTCGACTGTACCTTATTGCTATAGTACTGAGGCTCGGTTTGGTATATGACCCGAATTGATCCGTCTTCCGGTATGAATCAAGTGGAACGACCCCGTATTGCCTGATTTTGGATAATATTGGGGCGAAGAGCGAGGAAAAGTGTTGGAAGAGTATCTCGGTGCGGGATGCATACCATTCCGAACTAGTAATTTACCGGTATGGTTCTTAGTACCAGTTTTGTGGACCTTAACTAATGCCATTATGTCGAGTCAACAGAGCATCCATGATCAGTTTTGGTTAGTTTCAACCAAAATTTGCTGAAATCACCGAAAGCAAATTGAAACCATTGACAAAACTAACTGAAACTGCCAAAGCAAACGGGAACCAAATTTCAGTAGACAGTTTCAGCTTGTTTCCAGATAAAAAGAATTTTTCAGTTATTAATATTTTTTACCAGGATTTGTTTAAACCCAACTGGTTAAAGAATTCATGTATGAAATAATTTTTTCAACGTATATGTATTCCATTGGGTTTTTACAAGTAACATACACCAATAGCATTTCAATTGATAACTAAAAATATATTGTAAATAAAATTAATGTGGACTTATTATTTTGCTTCAAACTCTATAGATTTGAGAATCTAGACTGATGTTTATTAAAAAATATGACAAATATTGGAATTGACAAAGTAATTTTTGAGGCCTTTCCTTGTAGTTTTGCTTTGGACTTTACCATTGTAAGATATGCTTAGCTATGTTCTCAATTTTGTTTATGTTTCTTCTTCAGCTTGTTGTCTGATTCTAATTACAAGATCAATGGATGCATATTTTTTGGCAGTTTCTTGTGGAGAATTCCTTGGAACTTATCCAGCTGAGAGCTCTGAGTTTTGTGGGGCATCTGAGGTATCTGATCTTCAAGGCTTTGTAGAACAAGGTCCTACAATTATATACATGCCTACCAGAAAAGAAACACAAGAATTAGCAAAATATCTCTGTAGATCTGGTGTTAGGGCTGCAGCATATCATGCAAAGGTATAATATTTGCTTTTGTTATAATGTGATCTGTGCTTGTTAGTAGTGAGAATGGCCTAGATAAAGGATTCTAGAAACAGAGTCCTTTAATTTCCTGTAGGCCAGCACAAGTTTCACTATGTTATTGGGATATGAAACATCAAGGACAGAGACATTCCTTGGGTTAATGGCAGTAGCTTGTAGGGATGAATATTGATACTTCTGAAAGCATTTGGTATTAATTGTCCTTCAAATGTGCACCTTCACTAAATGATTTGGCTTTTATTTTCTTGCATTGTGTGCACATGGCTCATTCCTTAAAATACTAATACCCATTTCGGAACATTTTTTGATGAAAATGGTGGAATCCAATCTCAAGTTCAAGTGTCTGGACTTGGTTAGTTATCCCTAATTACAGACGGCTTTTGATGCTTTTTGCCAGCTCTGGCAGTTTCTGGTGCTAGTCTAAGCAGGTGGGTTTTCACAGCACATCTGAAACAAGTTGAGACTTAGGTTGGAATTTCATTAGATTGGCCAGCCAAAAGTCCAAATGTGTTATTTTAGCACAAACTTTAAACTAAGCAAGAACCTGATTTCCCATCACCACCTAGTCTCTTTCCAAGCTTTGTGAGACTTGCCCTCGGTTTTGCAATAACTTGTTTTTCAGAAACTTTGAGGTCATTGTTTTCCTAGCTTTCTAGGTATTTTCTCATAAACATGGGTGCCAAAAATTTTCTTACGTGAAGATAAGGAACTATAGCCAATTCTTGGCAAATCATGTCTCTTCTTCTTATTAAGTGGTCAATCTCAAATTGCCCTCTTATTTTTTTTGGTCCTAGCCATACTAATTAAGAATTATCTCTCTGTTGTTAACTGTCACTGATTTATTTTACATATTCAGAATCTTTAGGTTCACATGCAACCTTGTTCTGTTGTTTGCAACCTTTCAGCACTAAGATACTAATCAAAGTATATATTTTTGCATGAACAATTTGCAGATGCCTAAAAGCCATCTGAGGCGTGTCCATGAAGATTTTCATCAAAATTTGTTGGAGGTAATCTGGATTAGATAGCAAGGTTGGTTATTTAATATATGCTGGATGTTGCAGAGTTTCCTCCCCAGGCTTATGCTAGAGTGGTGTATGCCATATTATGGTTGCTGATCTAATAAACATGATTTCCTTTTATATTTCTAGTAGTACTATCTCCATTTCAGATATCTGTCTTCTAAGCTCGTTTTATTCCCGTACTAAAAGGAATTCTAGCATATTACCATAGACTATCACCTTTTGTTAATAAACTGTAGTCAATAGCCCTACATCAAGGCTTCCCAGTAGTATCCAAGTTGGAAGGTTTTTGCAACCACGGGCTTGTATCGCTGTTGATCTCATCCAGTGCATTTTGTCTTTTTTAACAATGACAAGTCTCCTCAGGGCTATGATACTTTGACCATATTACCTTTGATACTTAGTCAAGTTGCATGATGAATTTTCTTTTTTAAGTCAAGTATTAGCTTTCAGCAAAAAAAAAAAAGTCAATTATTAGTTCTGTGATGCTAAAAAAAAATCTTAACCTAAGTTTATGTCATCTATGTCTTGATTTGATTAACAACATTTATTTTTTCCTTCTATACATATTATGTCTCCCCTAAGTAACCTCTACTTGGTTTTTTGCGGTTCTCAACTTCTTTGTCCTCGTTTATCATGGACTACAATATTAACGGGAAAGTTGACTTCTACCAGAATGGATCAGCTCACTCAGAAAATAACATCAATTTTTTTTTTTTTTTATATTGCAAGAATGTTGATCAAGTGAACATACCAGAAAGTTGAAATTACATGCTTGCTGCTTCTAATTTTCTCCATTTCAATATACTTGGAATTGGTTCCAGGTTGTTGTGGCTACAATTGCTTTTGGAATGGGAATTGATAAATCTAATGTTCGAAGAATCATCCACTATGGTTGGCCACAGGTGTGTATTCGATTTCTTAATAAAATATATAGAGTAATCATTTTGAAAATAGCAGAAGACATATCTTAATGTCTTTTCGCTTTGCACATTTGTTTTTGAATCTCGTTTTTTTGAGACTTCAGCATAAATTTAACACTTCTGCCTATTCTGTTCAATTGCTGTTATCAGAATCCTTAACCAAGTTGGAATCATTAAGAGTTTTGTCGTGCATCTGAAAAATATTAATAGCATATATTCTGATTTTATTTTGCGATGAAACCTAAGAGGGTCTAAGACGTCAACTCTAGAAGCTCTAGTTTTAGAACAATTGAAAAGGTGGAAAATAGTAATAGTATTGTAGAATCAGTTGGTTGACTTCTTAAGCTAACACCTTTAATTCATAGGTGGTGATGGCTTTGTTTTTGGATTATATATGGTTCTAAAATTATTATTCTGGTCCACTGACAAAACCATACTGCTTAAAGCCAGTACAGGTACTAGCCATTATCCTACTTATTCCATGAGATGGATGAGAGGATGATAAACTGCATTTGTAATTAAGCACATAGCATCCTTGGTTAGATGCTTCGCATATATGAATATGCATGCATATGTTATCCTCGTTTTTTTTTTAATGAGCCAGTTAACTGAAAGTAGGTCAGAAGATTTGAGATTGATACTTAGAAGTTCTCTCTGACTTGGAAAGACATGTGGTAGATATTTCAATGCCCAGGCCAGGTCTGTTATCCATGTAATAATCCTCAATTCTTGAACAGCATATAGACTGAGGAATGCAGGGGGGAAAGTAGGGAAAGGGGAGGCCACTGATCTTGGAATCCTGTTTTGAGACACTGGAATCCATATAAGAATGGTGATTTCCGGAATCCCGGATAACTTTAGAATGTGAAACCAGTCACCTTTTCCAAGCCCCACCAAATCTTTTCACCACCTTATTTCTTCAGCAACTCCAACTTGTATATGGGATATCATGCATATATCGGAGTTGGACACGTAATCCTTCTCAGCCATGCGCATCAGTAGTCTTTGTTTTGTTCTTGGTATAGAGCAAAGAATACCTCGATACCTATTCTCTAGTTAATGTTCTTTTCTTGTTTGGCATGTTATTTGGAACTTAATAGTAAGCTTCTCAAAGCCATTTTATGTGATTCTCCATTCATTCTCTTGCATTGACCAACACAGTTCTTAGTTAACAACTTTGTATATAATTATAGCCGGACTACTGCTGCTGCTTCTTACTGATGCCAATGCAACTTATGCTTGAGAGAGTACTCATTGTGCAGTAGTCGTTGCTTGTATTTTAGTACGTTATTACCAATTACGGTTGTTATGTTATTGTGTCTCGTCTTCTCTTCTGCATTTCTATAGAGGTTTTTGATTTTTTTAATAATATCTTCTTCCATAGTCATCTGTTCTTGTTTTGGCTGCAGAGTTTGGATGCTTATTATCAAGAAGTTGGTCGAGCTGGAAGAGATGGAAAACCATCAGATTGCAGTATGTCCATGGACTATTTCTAAACTTGGTGCACTGAAATTTATAGCATTTTATTATGAATTCAGTTGTAATTCACAGCTTAGCATCTCTATCTTTCCATGAGAGCAACATTAGTTTTTCTGAAAAAACTAATCACAATAAGTTGTATGGGTACGTAATATTTTAAACGCTTGCTTAACTAAGTTGGTTTTCGTAGGATATGTTGTCCCAGTGGTATCATATGGATTAAGGTGATTAAACTTAACTATAAAATTGCTAAAGTTCTAGCCATTTAGTTAGTATGTTTGTAGCGGCTAGAATATACCTGAGTATGCCTTTCTCCTCTCCGCACAAAATGGACTATACGTGGTTTGATGGCAATAGGTTATTGTTCCCTTAAGTCTTGCATGTATAACATGATTTTTTCGCCTTCTTTATCAATCTTTCTTAACAAAAGATACATTTAATACTTGCATAAATCGCTGCACAGTTCATGACAGCTTTCTAGGGCTTTAAACATGACATTTACTTCTGACTGTCAGATACAAACCCAAATGAATATATGAATTCTGGCTCAGAATGTATATTTAGTCAGAGACTCAGAGGTATTCAAATCCAATTTGCTTCTGAAAATGGGATTGAATCTGGATAATCATATCTGCATCCAGAAGTGATTGGAATTGGGGTTTTTATCTTTCTTTTATCATATCTATGTGCGACTGATGTTGAAATATATTATCAAACAACATCGTTATATATTAGTTCTTGGTCTTGAATCTGAGAAGAACCGCAAGCCTGATTTTTTTAAAAATATTTATTAGATTTTAATCCAACCATGTATATTTTTTGATCTAAATCTCAAATCTTAGGTCATCTGGATAAGAACATCTAGATTTAGTTACAGCTATTACAATCATACCGAGATGATTATTGGTTCACTTCTAGTCTTGCATAGGAAAGTGTGAAAGTTAATGGGAAGTTAATCTAAATAAACTTTGGAAGAAACTGTTTAGAGGGAAAATAACCAGACCTAGAGTTTAGTATTCCATGGTTTTCCTATTAAAAAAATACAAAGCATGCCTATGTGTTATACCCGATCAAGGGCCTTCATTCTCAGCTTCCAAAATAGTGCAAGGGAAGGACCAATTGACAGAGAGAAGGTTGCACAAGTGCTTCTAGATCTCGGCGGAGGAAAGGAGGCGACTAGTCGCTTCTGGCGAAGCAGCGAGTTCATGGGCAAGCGAATGAACGAGCCAGTGAGCAGCGAGTGTAAATGCAATAAGAAGTGAGATTTTACGACAGTATCTGCCTATGAGATTTGTAGATGTCAAAAATATTTGTCATCAAAGATGCATCTGATGTCACAGTCTATTTAAATATTTTTCAGAATTCATCTAGTTTTTTATGAAATTTTGACGCCTCTTTGTTGTCTCTTTCATCATGGAAATTGATTAACCATCATCATTCACCTGAAATTAGCGTTGAAGCCTCTGAATTTCCTTATTATGCTCAGTATCCTGAGGTCTAGTGGTAACTTCCATTAACATAGTTGGAGGAAGGCTAGTGCTTCTTGGGGAAATATACTGTTTTCTTGCTAAGATCACTCTTTGCTTTTTGTCCCCTATGTTTTGCTGCTGAAGTGATCTGTGGCATGCCCAAATTTTACTGACCTGAGACAGGTATATCATATCTCAAGCATCAATTGATCTTGCTGTGAGAAACTTGTACTCTTAAATGGAAACTTTGAAATGCAAATGATTTGTAGAATATCAGTTCCTGATCCAAACAATTAAGCTTAATTATCAAGATTGAAATTTTCGTTGGAGACCTTAGTAGACATACAACTCAACTGTTTTCTTTTAACTCTGTCTGTATATCTCATAGTGTACTTCTAAATTTGTTTGGGATTTGTGGCACAGCTTTATATGCTAATTTATCAAGAATACCATCACTACTTCCTAGTCAAAGAAGTGAAGAACAGACAAAACAGGCATACAAAATGCTATCCAACTGTTTCCGGTAAATATTTCTTGACTTCTCTATCCTGAGAATCAGACTTTCCCATCTTTCCATCATATAACTTGCATAAAAAGGTGTGTATGCAATTTTACAGATATGGTATGAATACTGCAACTTGCCGAGCTAAAGTGCTAGTAAAATACTTCGGGGAAGAGTTTAGTTATGACAAATGCAACTTGTATGTTCATCTTCTTTTGCTCTCTCACTCTCTCTTCTTTCTATCTCCCTCATGTTCTATACATGACCCTGAGTCAAACCAGCACAAATATTAACTCCTATTGCCTCAAACATCTAGGAAACAATTTAGACAATCTAATTGGGAGTTAAAATTATCTCAGCAATAGGTGTTTATTCTCACAGAAATTTATTGATAATGTTGCGTGCTTGAAATGGATATCTTGAAATACTGTACACCTCTTGTAGTTATTAAATGGTCAAAATTCTGGGGTCAATCTTTGAAGTATTATTAGTTGAACTTTCCTGCTGCATTAACCTCTCTTGCATACCCAGCTTCATTTTATAATGGTATTCCTGGAGGTCCTTTTTTGGTAATGCTGAAGGCATTATTGATGAAAACAATTGTTGATTCTGATGAAAATTTATGTTAATATTTCTATGCATATGCAGTTGTATCTATATATCTCAATAACAAAGTTATTTACATTTCACAAGATGTTGATGGAAAACCTTTGCTATTTGCCTTTTTAATTAATATGGAAGCTATATAACTATTGGAAACAATAACATGATTATATTTGGCAATTTAGAAATTATTTTGTGAGTCTTGCATTTAGTTCCATATATTTTCCATTAGTTTACGTGTTTTAATGATAGGTAGAATTGGAGCTAGGTGGATGGAGTGGTGCTAGGTAATCAACATAAAAGTCAAAAGGAAGAAGTTGTACAATAGAAGAAAGGCTATTCTTGGTCTGAATGTTGTGTTGTAAGAAATGTTCCTAGCATTTAAGCTGAGCACCGAAATGATGTGAATGGAAGGTGCATGGGTGGTCTAGGTAGGACTGCATACATTAGAGGAAGCAAAGGTGTTGAACCAATTAAGAAACTATTGAGTTGATATGGATGCAGAAAGAGGAGTGATCTAAGGTAGGATGCATGAAAGAGAGGTTTTGGAGAAGCTTGAGATGAAGATGGATGTAGCTCATGGTAGAAATAACTTTCTAAGAAGGATTTAAAGAACTCCAAATAATTAATGATTATAGTTATGGTTAGGTTTGATAAGTGAGTGCATGCAGTTTATTTCTAAATTTGGTTAGCATCAGAATTTATTGTCATTAAAAATGTTAGAGTTGACTTCTTATGAAGTAACAATGTTCTAAAATGTGACGTGCATCTATGTTTCCTTTGGTTTCTTAAGGTTAGATTATTTCTTTACATTGTGTTATCTGCCAATGTAACAGGGACAAATCATACCATAAAATGTAGGTGGTCAGGACATATCAGTCATGGATCATAAGTTCATTTTAATTATATTGGCTATGAACTAGATCATGTTCATTATATTCAAATAAAGAGTAAAGAACTGTAAATGTAACTTTTACAAGATTCCCTCCTCAATTCCTTTTTTGTATGTAGCACGCTATTTGTCTTTACATTGTTCATCTCCTCTTTTAGGCTTTTCTTCTTTTTTCTCGTAGAAAAAAAACACTTCTGGTGTGCAGGTGTGACATCTGTGTTACTGGAGCTCCTGAAATGCAAAATCTGAAGGAGGAAGCAGATATTTTTTTGAGGGTTCTCAGAGCTGAATGCGTGAGTTTTTGTAGCACTTACATACTATGTAATATGTATTATCTGCATTTGATATTTGATCATCTACCCTTTCTCGGGTTCAGAGTTCCATTGTCTTGCTAGACTGGTTTTCCATTTATAGTAGTTAATATTATCATTTCTGTTCCAAACAAGCTAGCAAGCATTGTACATGTGATCTGTTTTGCTTCTGGATGTTTTCTCAAAAAAGTGATCAGGGCTCAAAGGCGTCAAGGAGGGGCTCAGTTTCATTACTGCCAGCTGCAGAAAATAGATTTCTTTTTCACATAGAGTGCAAAGGAACTGCTCTTGCATCCAAAAAAGTATTGGCATAAAATTCTTAAGTTTTTATTGCAAAAATAGATGTTCCAGGTTCAGAATTTGTAAATACTTTCTTCTCTTGATTGAAAAGCATTTACAGTGAAAAATATATGATGTCTACATTTTAAAAATGGATTTTCTAACCGTCTATTTTTCTAATTTCTTATCTATTCAGTTTGTTCACTAATATTTATATTTGTTAAAATAGGGAGAGTTGAGCAACAAGAGTTTTCTTGTTATGATGAGCAGCAGCAATATTTATTTTAAATTCCTCCAGATTTTATGTGCCTAGTTTTTTTTTGAAGGAAAATACATATAAAAATCACATTTGCTACCCTAAATCTCCATCCCTCAAATATTTTGCAGTGTTTTCATTGAAATTAATGTCTATGAACCTAATGACAAATATATGATAGTGAAGATTTCTCCGTCATGGCTTCTTTAGTTGCCTGCAACTATGTTTTCCTCAGTGAAAGCAACATGAATTAGTTTGTATATGTATGCTTGGGAACCGGTCTAATGATTCTTGGGCAAAGTACTCTCAAAAAGAGAAGTTTATGCCAAATACAGAAGTGCATCGTGGGCCATCCAAATCAACAATCCACAGCATTTATCAGCATATGCATTTGCTAAAACAAATTTGAACAAAAATTCAAGTGGTTAGGAACTTAGGATACTTTCCAACTATCGTCTGAGCTAAGTATACTTCTTGTTGTTTAGAAATTATTCAACTCATGACTGCTTGATGCTTAGGTAAAAAGCACCCAACATGGTATATTTAGACTAATAAAACCTATAAAACCTGCAAACATATAATTTTAGTCTACATTTATAATTGTTTATTAATCTTTAGATTATGTTACAGAAAGAAATTTCTTATGCATAGATTCTTCATCTTTGTCTAGTAAGGCTTCTTAGATTAGCATATGTTCCTCTATTAAAAAAAATTTCTAAGATTTATGCTAGCAAAGATGTAATTAAGTGATATTTGTTTGTGATATGTATGTTGGGTATGAAATGTTTAATTATATGTCATCTATATTTGTTCTTCTTTTCAGGGGTCGTCAAGTATTGGCACTGTATCACACGATGGTGCAATATACAGTGGATCTGGTAGCAGGAGGTTCATTGAGAAGCCCAACTTCAAGATGGTCATCAGTAAAATAAGGGAACAGGTTTGTATTGAGTATACTATTGCTGACATATGCAAAGCTAGGGAGACTGATCTCAAATTGATTTAGGCAAACTGTGGAGAGTTATTGAAACATTCATTGTAAAACATGGGATCCTCATGTAGATTTTTAAACATCTGCTTCAGGCATATATTACACAATTATTAAATGAGGTTTATCATCAGAAATTTGTCTTCTTAATTAACAACGTGATATTATGCTATCATTAAATATATATCTAATCATTAGTGTAGGGAAAAAGAGGAAATAAGAAAAGAACAAGTGTGGGAGGTCAGCTTTATGAGTCCTTCATAGTTTGTGCCTGTTAAAAGGCTAGATCCTTTATCCATGCCAGCTCTCGTGTGCATAGAATTCATTAGCATTAGCAGAAAAATATCAAGATTTAATGCATAATTGATGTTTCTTTGTGGAAATTATTGTCCTGGACCTGCCAACCCACCCTCACCCACCTGAAGTTAATGGTTTTGGGTGAGGGTTGGGTTTGGTGTGGGTTAGCCAAGACCAACCCAATTATAATGGTGTGGTCCTTCCAACTTGATGGATCAGCATGAGCTTAACAAACCTTTCAAATCCATTCCCAAACCCCCTGGGATAGTGGTAATTGTAAGATTTCTGAATGATGTACTCTGCAGCCCTGCTGCTATGGCAATTACATGACTAGATTTTTTTTATTTACAAAGGAATAACAAAATAATAAGATACTGCATCTTCGAGGTTAGATTGATGAACAAGCTATAGTTAGCCCTTATTTCAACCAACTTATCAGAAGACGTTAGAATGATACTAGATAAACAAGGCAACATTCATTGAAGTCTAAGAACTATATTCACCATCTTTTAACGTATAAATTGGTGCTGAGGACTTGGTAAAGGCAACATTAGGCAAGAAAGAGACCTACCATGGAAACCTAGAAATTAGTTATTGCATATGGAGTAGACACAGCAAAGAAGGCAATATTTAGCAGAGGGAATTATAGTTATTTGTGAGGTGCAATTACAGGTTCCTCCCTAATTTGATGCTGAGAAAAGAATTGTACTTCAAGTTGCATGAGTACTGCTAATTGTTTTTAAATTTAAGTGCATAAGATCTCAGTTCTTCAGATGTTTCTAACAAGATCTTGGGAACTCATGACCTGTGTACAGTTCCATAAGTTTGCTGCAAGTGATCGTTTATGGTGGCAAGGTCTTGCACGCATATTGGAAAATATGGGATATGTTAGAGAAGGAGATATCTCGGTGAGAACTTGATATTGCAACAGCTCTGTATGGTTAATTCTCAGACATGTTTGGCTTTTTTTTTTGACATCTGAAAGACATATTATCTTGTTCAATTATTCAATGTTTTAGTGTTCTTATTCGTATTATCATTATGTGAGGCTTCAATTCAAAACCTTGTTGCTTAGCTATCTAGAACTGACACATAACCGTTGGCATTTTCATGTTATTGCTAAGTAGGAAACTGATGATGAGAAGAAACTATGATGCAATGAATAGATACATTGCAAGAACCTGCTGCAATGAATAATGATTAGGAAGACACAATGAGCACTACTGAATAGCTGAAGGACTCTATTGAGGAAAACGTTAATGTAAATTCATGCAGTGTGGCTAAAAGTCTCCAATCTGCCCTGTTCGGACAATAACCCTGCCACAGACACATCGAGACATATATGGACACGCACACGTCCATGTGAACATACAGACTCACTCAGATATATAAGCACATACATTCATGTCTGTCTACAGACACAAACTCATACAATTTATGTAACTATTTTAATAGAGTGACTGACATAGCACCTACCTAAATTTGACAAGAAAGTCCTCAAGTACATGGCTATACATATGTTAGACTGATCACTTATTCATGATCTAATTTTATGGTTGTATATTTGCAGCCCCACGTATCTATACGGTACCCAGAGCTGACGGACTTGGGATTGCGATTTCTGCATTTAGAGTCAGAGAAAACTTTGTATGCATACCCTGAAGCTGACATGTTACTATCAGTGCAAAAGCATAAGCCACACTCTTCTTTCTCAGAGTGGGGACGAGGGTGGGCTGACCCTGAGATCCGGCGCCAGCGACTACAAGCGAAAAAATTTAGGACAAGGAAAAGGAAAAGACAGTCTAGGAAGCATAATCAGGATCTGAACACTGTCAGAGGAAGGTTAGCAGCAAAACTATCAAAATATAAACATTAAGGAATGACGGATGATCGCAAGAATTCACGATTGCTCTATTATTGCTGGAACTTGACAGTAGGATGTAGAAAGGCAAGAGAGGATCAAACACAAAACCTTTTATCTGCATCATCAAAGGAAGGTGGTTTTTTTTTACCGTAATATATGTCAAAAGTGGAATATTCTACTTTGATTAGTGGCATGATGACTGCCACAAGCATAGCTTAGTTTCCTTTTCAATATTTCATTCATTGCATTACCAATTTTTAAGTGACATTTGTTCGGTCTTTTCCTTTTTCTTTTTCTTCCTTTTTGTTTCTTTGAGAAGAAAATGGGTCAACCTTTTCTGATTCTTGTATTGTAACTTTATAAGAATGATTATAGGAAAGTTGTTCCGCAACTTGCAAGCAATGGGTAGCTGTTTGATGTTATATCATACTCCCATCTTCCACATTGTTGCTTCATTACCAGTCTGCCTTATGCAATTTAAGATCTATTAGAGCCCTAGGAGTCTGAATGAGCAACTGTTGGTGCCATTTTATAGATCTCATTAGCATTTATACTTAATGTAGTTGATGGCATCTAGTGCTGATGGAACTCTTTTCTCATCTTTTATTTGCTGATGATTTATTACTTGTATCAAGGGCAACGACCAGTAATGCTATTCTACTGAAGATGATTATGATCGATTGTTGCACTCAGTCTGGGCCCTGGGCAGAGTTTTAATTTATCCAAGTCACACATTTTATTTAGCCCCAATATTGAGCCAAGAATCAAGCAGCAGGTTTATTCTTACATTGCAATTCCTCAAAAAGATGGTACATGGCCTTACCTTGGAATTCCTATGTCTACCTCTGCTCTTAGATCCAATGATTTCAGCCCTGGAAAGCTGGAAGTGGAAATATTTATCTCAATCAGGTAGAGTTTGGCTGCTACAATCAGTTTTGACTTCTTTTCGAATGTACATGATAGCCAATAGCTCAATTCCTTTGAATGTGCTTGATAATTAGAGATGATGTTTAAAGGTTCTCTTTGGGGGATGAGTTGGATAGGAGGAAGGTTCATTTGCCAATCTAAAGTTAATGGTGGGCTGGGGTGCTCAAGTTTGAGGAGCAAGCGTTACTACCTTTGTGGCTAGAGCTGCAGGAAAACTTATTTTGCAATCAAATTTATTCCGGAGCCTATTTATCATTCACAAATATGACTTTCAGAGTGGCTGGTCTAATTATAGTTCTAAAAGATCTTCATCAGTTTGGAAGGCCGTGTGCAAGAATTTTCATATAGTGGAGGGGCTGTTTCATTGGCAGATTCACAATGGGAAGAACATTTAATTTAGATCTATAGATTGATATTCCTATAAATATAATGGCTATTCCCATTAATTAGTCCCTTGGTCATGAAAACTGCTTATTGTGCCACTATGTAACCTGGGAGAAGGAATAAGATGTCAACAATTAAATGATATGCTGCCTACGGAGCTCCTCACTAAGATTCATTCCAATTTCTAAAAGTCTATTTAGATAATTGGGCTGAAAATCCTATTAGATTTGTAGGCTAGGCCAGTGCAACCAACAAGATCATAGGATAACAGGTTGGGCCAGGTCAATATTCATAAATATCTAGGAATAATTTTGGAGTGGGTCGGTCCAATTTCCATAGAGAGTAAAAAAAGAACTAGCGCCACTTTAAAGCTATTTCTAGGTATTTATAAATATAAACCTATTCCAACTTATAATCCTATGATTTTGCGGGTTATACTAGCCCAATCTACAAATCCAATAGAATTTTTAGCCCAATCATCTAAACAGACTATGGAGATCGCTGGTTGCTCCTTGGATAAGGATCGTTTGATGGAAGATTCGTGGCATTTCTATTGTTCAGCACTTAATTCAATTTTCAGCAAGAAAATAAAATTGCTGACAATGTTTCAGAAGTATATTATTTGTCGCACTAGCTTGGCTATTTTGTCTTCTAGGAATCAGAGCGTTCCAAAAATCTTCTATTTAGATGGCATCTCAGATATGGGTGCAACCAACAAAATCAGAAAAAAAATAGATAGCACAAAGGATAAGGCACAAATACGTAGTTCTTCTAAATGAAACTTCTAAAATGATGAGCTGTGAAGAAGATAACCCGACCAACAGCACCATTTACCTCTCTGTAGACATATGTGGCCCGGTGGGAGCCACATATACAAATATCGTGGAGCAGCAGCCTTCCGCCCGCAGCGCATCTCTGACCTCAAACCTACTCGATCACTATAGCCGAGTCTCTCTCGAAAATAATACGGTCCGCCCATCTCCTACCATTATTCAGTAGATCAACCGAGCTTCACAATAGTCATCCAACTCCCATCTTCTCTTTATAGACATTTTCTACTCCCAGGTTTCTTTTGAGCAATTGGCCGGCTGATCCGACCCTAGTTATCATTTATAGTTCAGTTAAGACGAATTCGTTCCATCAAGCGCATCTGGTGTAGTGGTATCATAGTACCCTCCCACGGTACTGACCGGGGTTCGATTCCCCGGATGCGCAAGCTTTTTTTTTTTTTTGATTTCTTTAGTCTCACATGTTCTCTTTCCTTCGATGCTTCGCCCTCTCTGTTTCTCCCTCCCATAGACATCACTCCGAGACACCCTTAACCTTCTCTCCCCTGAGATGTCCTCCATCCCTCCTCTTAGAACCACCTCCAAAACCCTCACCCCCAGAGCCCAAAGAATCCTCCACTCCCTCAACACCTGCACCTCCCCCTCCCAACTCCTCCAAATCCAAGCTCAAATCCTCCTCCACAACCTCCACCCCAACACCACCATCGCCGCCTCCTTCATCGACACCTGCCGCTCCCTCGGCCACCTCCCCCCCGCCTTCGCCCTCTTCTCCTCCCTCCGCCGCCCCCACGTCTTCGTCTGCAACACCCTCATCCGCGCGGCCCTCCTCCTCCCCTCCTCCTCCTCCTCCTCCTCCCCTCCCCCCCTCCTCATCTACTCCCACATGCTCCACTCCTCCGTCCCCCCCAACAACTACACCTTCCCCTTGCTCCTCAAGTCCCTCTCCGATCTCCGACAAGGCCGGATGCTCCATTCCCAGGCCCTAAGGACCGGCCTTTCCGCCGACGTCTACGTCCAAAACTCCCTGCTGAATTTCTACTCATCGTGCGTCGACATGGCGACGTGCGAGCAGCTGTTCGACGAAATGCCTGTGAAGGAAGTCATCGCCTGGACTACGATGATCGCGGGGTACAGGAATTGCGGCAGGCCTGACGAGGCCTTGATCGCCTTCGAGCGGATGCAGTTTGCTGGCGTGCAGCCGAACCGTGTCACCATGGTCAATGCTCTCACCGCGTGCGCCTCCCACGGCGCGCTTGAGATGGGCGTGTGGATTCATGACTACGTGAGGAGGAGCGGGTGGGAACTGGACGTGATCTTGGGGACTTCTTTGGTCGACATGTATGGCAAGTGTGGGAGGGTGGATGCTGGTGTGAGCGTTTTCTCGAGCATGGTGGAGAGGAATGTGTACACCTGGAATTCGCTTATAGGAGGGCTTGCATTGGCTGAGACTGGGGAGGAGGCATTGAGATGGTTCTTTAGGATGGAACAGGAGGGAGTGAAACCCGACGCAGTTACTCTAATAGGAGTCTTGTGTGCTTGCAGCCATGCGGGGTTGGTGGAGATGGGCCGGCGAATCTTTGATTGGGTGGTGAGTGGAAGATACGGGTTTTCTCCCGGAGTAAAGCACTATGGATGCATGGTTGATCTTTTGGGACGTGCGGGCTTTCTCGATGCAGCAGTTGAATTCATAGAGAGGATGCCTTTCAAGCCTAATATGGTTATATGGGGGTCGCTGCTGAGAGGTTGTAGAGCTCATGGGGACTTGAGGTTGAGCGAGCTTGCAGTGAAGAAGCTTGTGGAGTTGGAGCCTACGAATGTTGCGCACTATGTCTTGCTGTCTAATTTGTACGCTGAGATGGGGAGGTGGAGGGATGCTGAGGAGGTGAGGAGGTTGATGAAGGAGACGGGTCTGAGGAAGGATGCTGGTTGGAGCTTTACGGAAGGCGGGGACCTTGTCGAAGAGTGTGTCGGATAGTTTGCTTGCTCGAGTTATGGTCATGGTTGATTAAAAAGGGCTAACTGCAAGATGAGTTCTTTGTGAGCAGCCAGAAGTTTTGGCAAATTTGATCTTGGTTTTATCCACATCTCACATGGAATTTACTGACATAGTCACATCCATAAATCACTGAAAGGTGCTTTATATGACTAAGATTAAGAGCCTTTAAAGTAGAATTTGTATAGGCTAACCAAAGTAAATCTTTTTTGCAGCATATGTAAAATGTTTTACCTTATTCTTGTATGCAATTTGGCCAAAGAACACTGTCAGTGTTGCCACTTATTATTATGTATAGGGAACAAAGTTGTGCCATAAATCTTGTGTTTGGTAAAGTCTCCTTTCCCTGTTCAAATAAAAAGGCCATCCTTTGCTGTTTCAATGGGACAAGCAAGGAACAAAACCTTCCCGTTTCTCTTTTCAAACTGTTGTATGAATCCTTAAAAATGCTAACAAAAATTTTGTTTGCTGCTTTACAGCTGTTTTTGTTGTCTATACTTCAAAGGGTGGAATCCCCTACTCTACTCTAGTCCCTCTCCATTTCCTCTCATTGTAATCCAGGGGTTTGGTTCACATCCTCTTTTCACTTGCAGGCCTCTCTTCATTGGTTCTGCTCAGCTCACAGGACCTGAAGAAATGC
Source organism: Phoenix dactylifera (assembly GCF_051530095.1). Classification (NCBI taxonomy): domain Eukaryota; kingdom Viridiplantae; phylum Streptophyta; class Magnoliopsida; order Arecales; family Arecaceae; genus Phoenix; species Phoenix dactylifera. Next base: position 51,961,663 of record NC_143191.1, on the reverse strand, counting down.
AACGGGCTACTGATCATCTCAGAGAAACTGGGGCCCTTGAGCAAGAAGACGAAAGGGTGTCGAGATCTTAAGAGAGGCATGATGAGATCTTTTTTGAGATAAAATCACACTATCTAAGCCACAAAGAAATGGAAGAAGCATTGGCTGGTGCTCGCCAGGACACGGATGAAGCCCTTGCATTCTTGATTAGCCTACGTCGCACGCAGTTGAAGATTCTTAGTTTTTACCCTTATGGTGTTTGTGATGTGTTTACAACAATAGATAAGTTTGATTGATGCTTTGAAAGTAGGAGGTGACTTTATATTGATGGTGATTTTGTTTTATCTCTTTCCCCCTTTTTTCCTTTCACATTTTACTCACAAATCATTCAATTACCATAATTATAAGAAACATTCCTTGTTCCAATTTTTTGGGGTTTACATTGTAAACACCTCCAATGATTGCATATAGACAATCTTGTAAGCATCATATTTTATCAGAAGATGAAGCTTCCAAACCTCTAAATAATGATTCTGTGTGAACGCCGCAGTCCTCAGGATCATTGAGAGAATACCTGTTCGTGCTGCAGTTGTAGATCATTGTTGATCCATCAAAGAGGGAGAAAAGGTAAGAATGAATTCAACTCAATATTTTTCAGACATTGTAGCATACTGTTGGAGAGCAGAAGCATAATATATGTCTATCTCAAAAATAAAATGGTCAGATTGATCAGTATTTCTATTACAATGATATTACAAACATGAGCATGTCCAATGAAAATGAAACCACATCCCAATAATGCAAAGCTGACTTTTTGACTGAGAACTTCACATTATGTATTAAATTTGGAAATAAGTGTGTGTTAATAAATCAAATAACATGCATGTGTAGAGTGTGAATTGGTGTTGGGGATCATGCTGATGTGAACAGAATGAGTTTATCAATCAGGAATTTACAGAATGAACTTTTCTGCATTCATGGTAGTTGTATAAATAACTTTGAAGTTCGAACCCTTGATAACAATTTCTCTCAATTATTACTATATAGCTGTTAGTGAGGGACCTCTTGGTGTGAATGGCTACGGAAGATAGCATACCAAATGAATTTACCAAAGGTTCAATCCTATGGTAACTTGTTTACATGGACCATGCTTTCACATTTCCCAAATGAAACATATATAGATCAAAATTTACATGAGATCGGCAACTTAAATAGAGCACTGAGCATGGTTAATGTATATCATTGTTGACATTTTTTTAGGTTCAGGAGACTAAGGCTTGCAGCCAGGAATGACAGTATAATCCTCGCATGCACACACCTGAGCAAATGACAGGATGAGCCAACAACAGAAGTCCTCATTCGTCTCATCTCCATGCCACTGAACCTTTTTCACCTAGATTTCACCATTGCATCAATCACCTTCTTGACCACAGGTCTCTCGACAACCAGTCTCCCACCATTCCTTCAGATGTGGGCACGATCTGAAGAGCAATGGTGTCATGAAGAAGTGAGTTAAGATCAGCAAGATTGAAGAAGTCTCCAGCCAAGTATTTGGACTTAGCAGCCGGGCCTCGTATATGTCAAGGACCTTCTCTGCTCCACCACACTGTCGTCGTTGATCTGCTGAAGAGGGAGCCCTCCATGCATGGGGATAACAATCAACTGGAGAACAATAGTAGGATGGCTGGGTTGTATTGATGAGGCTCAACTTCCATCCATTGATCCACCATTGCTGACTCCTGCAAAGCACCCTCCCTCAGGAGGTCAGGATCAGAGGACTTGTACTTGCGTGCCACATATGTTGCAATTGCTCTTGATTCTGGTAGATTCAGATTTTTAACTGGTTACAATGATATACTGATTGTGATTATGATTATGATGATGATGATGACGACGAAAATGATACCAGATTTTATGCAAGATAGAAAGGCGCATGCCAACTCTAGCCATAAGGCCCTGTAGTCCCTCAGTAGCCTAATCCAATTTTGATGCAGCATAAAAAATAGCACAGTTGCACAAGAGCACAAGCAGTGCAGGTGAGTTGGATGACCATGTTGCTATTTAATTTAGGTGTTGCTAATTTTCTAGTTAAGCATATGATAGATGCACTTCTAATTTCACTTTGTTTTCATTTTTAGCTTTATCTAGAAGATGAAAACTAATTAACCTTTGCAAAGCAAGTGCATGGGATGAGACTTACGGATCACCATCTCAACTCACAATCAGGCTTTCGCATTGTATCTATATTCTTAAAATTTCTTTGTTATAATATTTTGAGTATTTCTTATATTGGAACTCTGTTGGGAGATTAGTATGATTTCAGATCGTAACTATTGTTTCTCTATTAAAAAATAGAGCCCGTGTATCGTGAGGCCCACAGATTAGGTAGCCTCGTATGTAGCTAACCATTCTGGAGAGATCCTGTGGCTAGAAAAGAGGAGATTATCTAGTGCACTCCAGGACTTGTTATCTTTTGACTTTTTTTGATGTATTCAAATCCAACATGTACGATGCATCAGCTTCAGCAAAAAAAAAAAAAAAATAAATAAAGCTAGAGATAACATAAAAAAATCAAATGATTTAACTAAGCAAGAGAGTATGATGTAGACCTTTTACCTAACCATTAGGATATTATAATAGACTTTGGGACTAGGTAAGATGTCCACATCAAATATGACATCTATTCATGGGATAAAATGAATATCTTATACTAAGCTCTCGATGAAAATAGGAGATGGCGTGACATGCCCTGGTCGATCAGAAGTTTCAATACACCCATCGCATTCGTCATTAGATCACATTCAGTGGTAGTGCATTAACAGAAGCAAAAAAAATACTAGAGTTATTTTACCAATTACTGTTCGCTTGATATAAAAAATATTATTTTTTCGGATCATACAATTTATTAGAAAAAAATTAATTCAAAAAATTTAAATTTACAAATAATATTTATTACAATAATAATATAGAAAAACTAATAGTAGTTATTTGCATAATAGCAGGTTGTTATAATTCTAAATAACATGTTAAAAGATAGTTATGAACAACAATCTTATATATAATAACATAATGGAGGGGCTCAAAAACGTTACAAATGGCCATTAAAATATTATTAATGGCTCCCGCTCTAATTAAGATTAGAGATGGGCATCGGGCCTACCGGGCCACAGACCAAACGGACCGTGCCTGGCCCGGCTTGTTACTAAACGGGTCGTGCCTGGCATGGCCCGCTTAACCTAAAGGCTAAGCCCGGCACGGCCCTAGGCCTGTGGGGTGGCGGGCCATGCCGGGCCCGGCACGGGCTGTGCCAGACACGAGACGGGCCGTGCCTGGCACGGCCTGGTAGGTGCCGGCGTTGGGCCACATCCCCTTGCCGATCATCTCGAGCAGGTACTTCTGGGCCTCGGGGAGCTTGTCGTCCCTTGTGAGGCCCTTGATGAGGATGGTGTAGGTGTAGGCGTTGGGGGAGACGCCGGAGACGAGCATGCGGTCGAAGGTGCGGAGGGTGTCCTTGGAGTGGCCGCCGGCGTTGGCATAGGCCTCGATGACGGCGGTGTGGGCGACGACGTCGGGCATCGAGCCCTTGTCCTTGATGACGGAGAAGAGCTCGAGGGCCTCGTGGGTGAGGCCGTCCTTGGACAGGGCGTCAAACATCTTGACAGCGTGGTTGGTGAGGCCCTCGGTGCACATCTTGTGGAAGATCTCCGGGAGGTTGGACGGGTCGCTGGGCTCCTCGATCACCGGCTTCTTGCTGAAGGGATCATAGGGTGGGGGAAGATTGCGGCTTTTGTTGTCGACCGTCGTCGTCTTCTTCTTCGACTTGGCGGTGGCGGTGCCGTCCTCGCCGTCATTCTTGTCGTCAGACCAGTCGAAGGAGGTGGTGGGGTTGGTCAAGCTGGAACCGGAGGAGGAAGAGGCGGCGAAGCCACGGGCGGAGAGGGAGAGGGAGAGAGGAGGTTTGGGCCTGGGGTTAGAGCAAGGGATTGGGAGGTTGCGGTGGAGGTAGTGGGGTTTTAGGAAGAGGAGAGGTTGCGGTTCAGGCTCTTATGGGCCGTTCCGGGCTGGCTCGCGGGCCGTGCCGTGCTTGGCCCACGAATCGTACCAGCCCAGGCCCTTATGGGCCGTACCGGGCTCGGCCCGCGGGCCAGAAATCCTTAACCCAGCTCGACCCCCTTTTACGAGCCGTGCCTAGCACGGCCCGTTACTGTAGCTAGTGGGCCATGCCGGGCACGGCTCGCTTCGTGCCGGGCCATGGGCGGCCCGGCCCAATGCCCACCTCTAATTAATATAACTCACTTTGAAGTAATGATAAAAAGATGCTAAATAAGAGTGTTTCGGATTTTTAGCTTTTGGTTGAGAAAAGATTACGCAAAAGCTTAAGCTCTTTCACGAAAGAAGAGCAGAGCAAAAACGGAGTAGTAGAGATTTCTAAAGTTATTTTTCGGTGTCTTCTTTTATTATATATATATATATACATATATATTATAAAATACACACAAGGAGAAAAGAAAGTCGCGATAAACTGGGATGGGGAGAGCTCACCAAAGAGCATGACATCATCGTCCTTCAACACGGGGCTAACAGTATCATCTTTGAAGAAGACTCAGCCACAGTAATCGAGTGAATACAGGATAAGAGGTAGAGGAGAGATGGACACTTGCTGCTGTGCAATATTCGTTGGCTGGCGAGTGAGTGTAGTGCCTTCTAGGCCGTGTATATATATTGTGAGACAAGCAGAGCAGCAAACTGAATTGCCTCTTTTGCTATCCAATACTCTGGAGATGTCCCCGAAACATGTCATGTAATTGTTTCTCTACTCCTGTGCCATCTTTTATCTCTTGACTCTATTGACTGTACTTATGCTAGATCTGTGTGAGTAGCCAGTATACCATAAAAAAAAATAGCTGCAAACATTGACCGAAGGTAAAGTTAAGGAACAAAACGGTGTTTATTATTATACCTATGGATGCTGCAAACATTGATCGAAGGTAAAGCTAAGGAACAAGACGGTGTTTATTATTATACCTGTGGATGGTGGAGATAGGGGAAATGGGGCCAAAGTTGGCAGGTATAAATGGTGGTCCGAGTCGATGTATAACCAGTTAACATGGACATAAATATGGAATCAAATTTGCAAAGATTGGCACCTTAATTCTGAGCCGGGCGGCCAGCTTCTGCTCCATGACATTTGGAAGCTTGCAGGGTCTGTCGGTTCTTTTGGGCTATCCATGTTTATCGGAAAACGAACAGTGCAGCAAACTGGATGGCCTCCTATATGACGTATCACGCTAGTGCGTTCCTTTGGGTGAACCAAGCAGATGTTTCTCATTTTCTTCGCCAGCTTTTTTTTTTTTTTCTGATTTTGTTGGCTACTCTCACATGCGTGTAGCCTGAGGTGCTGATGCACAAAAAAAAAAAATAAATAAAACAAAATAATAGGGTTATGAGGAAGGACTGATTTAGTTTCATATCCAACATATTATTTGAGAAACAGCAAAGCTATTCAGTACTCGCAACAAGAACTGAGAAGCAAGAGCAGAAACTTCACACATGAACACTCATGGGGGCGCAAAAGATACTAAAACAAGAACAGAAACTAAAACAAGAACAGAATCGTATTCCTTCCATCTCCATGACCATTAAACTTCTTCACCCGGCCATGGGCATTCCAGCGGTCGTCTTCCTGACGGCAGGCCTTGATGACAAGTCCTCCCACCACGCCTTAACATGCGGGCGGGATTCGAAGAGCGATGCGTGAGGGGTGGCCATGAAGTACTGAGAGTAAGGCATGTGGTTGAGGTCAGCGAGACTGAAGAAGTCTCCGGCCAGGAACTTCGTCTTTGAGAGTCGATCCTCGTACAGGTCGAGCAGCTTCCCTAGCTTCTCCACATTCGCATCGATGAGCTTCCGATCAGGGACGCCTCCATAGATGGGGCTGATGAGGCACTCGTAGACGATTGAAGAGATGATTGGGTTGTATTGCTGGGACTCCACTTCCAACCACAGATCCACCATTGCCGACTCCTGTAGGTTGCCTTCCCTCAAAAGGTCAGGACCAGAGGACTTGTGCTTGCGCGCCACGTACCTTGCAATTGCTCGCGATTCTGGTAATGATTACGGGGATATAATGATAAGAACAATGATCTTGAGAGTGTCAGAAAGGCCATTGCCAACTCTAGCCACAAGGATCTAGGGGAGATATTTTAAATTTATAATAACAATAAAAAGAAAAACTTGAATCAAGAAAAGAAAAGGAGTGCTCATGGTTGTTGATAGAACTAATTATTTTGGTTAAAAGTTTTTTGTATTATGAAGGTGTACAAGATAATTAACAAGGAAACTTGTCTATAAAATTTAGTAGCAAATGGTACGTTAATAATACTCTCTGATCCAGGAGGATTTTTAGACTTAATATTGACTATTTTGATCACTATAAGTATCTAGGAGGATCGTTAGACTCAATATGGATTATCTTTGCTAGTCGCAGTATTTAAAAGGATCACCAAACTCGATGTGGAATATTTTGACCGCTATGAATATTTAGGAGAATCTGGATATGGTTCAGGAGCGAGATCTGCTACATCGAAAAACCGAGTCATATGCCAAACTTCCGAAGTCCATAACTTGGTCATTTGATGATCGATTAAGAGATTTTTTTCATTAAAAAAATAGATAGCCTTTTGAGATCTACAACTAGAAGGTTAAATTAGGAAGGAATTCTCTTATTTAAACCCCAAAACGGGCTGGTCAAACCAAATATTATTCTTTCGAATAAAACTTTTACTGAATGTAGCTCTTTATCCAAAAAGAATCAGACGAAATAACATAAGACAAAGTTGATAAATAAGTCGAGATTTATCTTCTCAAAAATTTTGGTTTTTTCAAAATATTTTGAAGTTTTAGATTTTCTAAAATATTTCTATTGGTTATATTTATTTTAAGATACCTAGTCCTATTTAAACTAGAAAAAGAGTCCAACTCAAATTTTAAAGGGGAACTTCGCTAATATTATAGATAGGAGATATGTACCTCTATTTAAAAGGTAGAGGTGATCGATGAAGAAAATGAAATTTAAGTCCTACTTTTGCAAGTTTCCTATTTTTTTCTAGTTATTTTTGAGGGATTCAAATATATAGGTTGAAAATATTCTTCTTTCTTTGCGATTGGATCACCGTTCTTACAAAGTTTTACCATAACCATGCCATCTTAAGTGGTATGATATATTTTACAGAATTCTTATACGATTAAACTTTAAACCTTAGGAAACAAAAAAAAAGAAGAAAATCATTAAAATGATCTCGCCGCATGAGATGAAACAAGACTGCTGATGTAGTTATCTTTCATGGTGTTTCTTTTGTTAAATCGAACAAAATTAATATTCGTATGTATATATGACGAAGAAAGCTCACCGAAGAGCATGAGATCGCCGTCCTCGAACGCCGGCACCTGACCGAAGGGCTGCAAAGATTGACCGGCGGTAAGATCAAGGAGCAGATCACCATACCATGATCAAATTAAAAACTAGAAGAAGAGGAAGCGGAAGGGGAAGCGAGCAAGAGGGATCCAAAGAGTAAGTACGTTTCGGGCGAGGTGAGCGGGATGCTTATGTTCGCCAGCAGCGAAGTCGATCGGCACCACCTCGTAGTCGGCCCCCATCTCCTCCAGCACCGCGATCACACGTGCCGCGGACGTGAAAGTCGGCGGCCCATATACCTTCACCCCCATCACCCCCTCTCTCTCTCTCTCTCGTTCTGAACACATGGCGAGAATGGAAGGGGTGGTGTTGTTTGTTGCGGGGACGGTCTTTGGCCGGAGCCTCACACAACAGAATAGCCCACATTAAGCTAGCAGAAAAAGAGGACTGCGTTCCTCCCGAAGTATTGTCCGCTTTGGGCGCTCCGGCCCGCGCGTCCAGCGCAGACGGGGGGAGACCACTGCCCTTTGGGTGCTCCGGCCCGCGTGTCCAGCGCAGACGGGGGAGACCACTGTCCTCACGGTTTTACCCTTCAAAAGGTGCCTCGAGAGAAAAGAATTTTCATCCTCCATTTAAGGCACAGAACCTTTCCGCTACTAGCCAATGTGGGACTAAATTCAAGGCCCCCTCCCCCCCTGCAACACTGGATGGCGAGAATGGAAGGGATGGTGTTGTTTAAATAGGAGGCGTGGGGTTGGTTGTCGCTGGTTCGCTTTCCCGCACTGTTCCTCCAGGAGCTTCCGCCATCCCCTTATTTCTATGAGTCTTATTCTTTCATCGGGTCAAACTTCGTTGTTTCCTAAAGACTTTGCAATCACCTTTGTCTCTCTAAAATAGATCGGATCGGATCGGATCGGATCACAGGTCAACCCGACGTATTTACAATCTTATTTACCAACCCTCTATCTCCATGATCGACTGATATGATAGCTACCGAGTATTGTACAACACTTTGCAGTGATCTCAACGCGCACAATAAACCACCATATTTCGCATGCAGCAGTGTTTAGAGTCTAGATAGTTCTTATTCTTCATCCGTTAATCTTTCTTTTCCAAGTAATCCTTTTCATGTCAGTGATCGATGCACCAAAAATGTCGAGATAATGGAGACATAATAAAATAATAACTTAATCAGACACAGCAAATTAAAAAGATCCAATCTTATAACTATGATCATTCATGTATCATGCAAAGGTCTACATGACATGGAATACACTATCCAACGTTCTCCCTGAGATGTGTGTAATTATACATAATCATACAATGCAAGAACAATCATGGCTATAGGACTTGATCTCTCTAGCTCAAGTCAGAACTTAAGAGGTTCCCCTCACAAATACACAGATGGCAGATATCCAGCTCCATCATATATCTGGCCTTAATGGAAACGCCAATAATGAGTAATTGAACTGGAGCACCTAATTTTTAACAAGAACTTTAGACAATAGTAATGCGTTCACTACTCGTGTCTAGCATTGTACTGCAAGGGAAGTTTAGATTTAGATGTGTTGATCTTCAAAAATTCTCGCTACCGTCACACTATCGTTTCGGAAGGTAAATTTAGATAGGATGTAGCCAAATCTAAGGTAGAAAAGAACTACTTTATAGGTATTTCTATGGTAGAGTCCTGTTGGTGATCTAAGTACGAGATAAAATAAAAATAAAATAAAAAATAATTAAGATAAAACTGGATTGCTTGATGTGTCGAAGTTTTTATAAAGTATAACTCTACTTATTTATACTAAGAAACAGACTGTAAGTAACTAACCACTCCTAGTAACATTTTTATTGCTGGTGGTTTTGGTAACTGAAACCAACTGTTCTCTCACTATTCTTGCCAGTCGAAACGGCTAGATCTGGTACGAGCCTAATCTCATCGTTAGTCTTCATTCGGCCTGCCTCCTTTGGTCGTCTCTCTCTAATCCGCTTATAGTACGGTCTTTTGTACTCCGAGGTACTCTTTAAATTGGTTCAGTCAACTCACCTCAAGGATTTCTTTTACCAGCCAATTGGACAACCATACTGCCTTTAGATCTTAGCTTAAGGCTGGAGGTTCCTGTTTGGTCCTGCTTTAGAGCTATCATGTGTGTATAGTGATCCATAATATCACGTTGCAGTGTATATGCTATTTTTATCACATATATTTACTCTATATTTTATTCACTAAAAAAATTAGGATAGAGGGTAAATGCGTATAAATATTTGATTATACGCTTTGAATTGCGTGTGGCATTTTGACCTGGTTATGTGACATTACTATATATATTTTTAACAACTTATAACAATATTAGAGCTTGTTTTATGTGACATGAAGAAGATAGACATAATTAGCAATTTTTTAATAGTAGGTATAATATATTAAGGCTTCATTACCTCCCTTATCATAACAAGAAAATAATAATACTTTAAAGCTATGGAAAAGAGGATATATAGAGTGCGGTAGAGTTGTTTGGCATAATGACAAAGAAAGCCACAGTTGAAGATTAGAGATGGAGGCGAATATGCTATTAAAATTCTATCCTCCACGATACGTAATCATCACATCACCTTGGCAATAGACACCATCACCTGCCTCCCAGTATTTGGTTGGTCCACTGGGCCATCCCCATGTGCTAAGTTATTCATAAACACCAAGAGTCGTACCCCAAAAACAATATAAAACATTAACAAACAGGAGTTATACGTTTGGCATGTTGCATAAAAAGTCTACTTCCACGACGTGGCCCCGGCGCTGCACACCTCTTCCTTTTCTCCGTGTTGTGACACCAAAGCAAAGTACACGAACCCTCTGTGTACTGTAATCGAGCGCTTCTTTAATCATGGCCGTCAGAGAACCAAAGGCTGGTGGTCCAGCTGCTATTCGCTTCTCATTTTCGAGCATTGGTTTTATTCAAAAATATTGAGAATAAAGTGGATCTCCTGTAAATATCTGTGAGAGAGAGAGAGAGAGAGAGAGAGAGAGAGAGAGGATCTCATTTTATATATATATATCCTTTTAAAAATTTAAATTCAGATAAGCATTTTTTTTAAATTTATATTAATTTTTGTACCTCTATAATACACTATTTTTACATAAATATTGCTAATCTAATGATTCTTCTAACACTAACATCATTAATAAAAACTATATTTATTTAATTAAAAATAAAATAAAATTTGCCAATCATATTTTATTTTTTATTGCGTTCGTCTTATAAATGTTGTTTTTACACATCTGCTTATTAAAAATATTTTAATTATTTTAATTTGAAATCGTTAATTTTTTAGCATATAATATGAATATATATATATATATATGTAAAAATAAAAATAATAAAAATAAAATAACAAAATAAATATTTTATGAATATATATATATATATATATTAATTTTAATAAAAAATCATACAAAATTCAATATTTAGAAAAATATTTATACCCAAAAATTTAAAAAAAATCTAAAATTTAATATGTAGGACAATACAAATACCACCTTCATCTGATGTTGCACCTCTTCATGCCTGGCTCTTTCAGCAAAGCCCTTGGATTGATGTCATTTCAATAAAATGAGATGACCTTTCTATGTATCTACCAAGGATTCGAGCTAGGTATGCGCAACACATGTAAGGGGAAGTATGAATGCTGTAATCATGTGAAATAATTAAGACTTTGGTTGCCACCTTTTTCCAGAAGCTTTCCGATTCAAACTCCCAAGATCTCATTCCCACAATGTTTTCTTACATAATAGTAAAAGAAAAAGAAAAGGATACATTTGCACATATTTGTCAACAGGATGATCAAAATGCATAGAAACTCAAAGTGGATGCAAGAAAAGATAGATAACAACATATTTTATTTTCCAACATGCCATCCTAAGCACAAAAAAGTGCTTCAGGAGACTTGGACTCACAACATGGCACGCACCAAAACACAGACAACTTAGACCAACAACTAAAGGAGAGACAATTTATTCATTTCCTCTGATCTCCATGGCCACCAACTGATCCTTTCATGCAGATGCAGGCATGGCAGCGGTCACCTTCTTGCACGCCGGCCTCGACGAAACGCCCTCCCACCATGCCTTGACATGCGGGCGCGAATTGACGACGGATGCATGAGGGGTGGCCATGAAGTAATGGAGCAAAGGTACGTGACTGAGATCGGCAAGGCTGAAGAAGTCTCCAGCCAAGTACTTGGTCTTTGAGAGCCTGGCCTCATACACGTCGAGCACCTTGCAGAGCTTCTCCAAGTTGGTGTCGATGACCGCCTGATCCGGGACGTTTCCGAACCTAGGGAAGATGAAGATTTGGTAGAAGATGGGACCAATGGCTGGGTTGAATTGCTGGGATTCCACTTCCAACCACAAATCCACCATGGCTGACTCCTCCAAGCTACCCTCCTTCAAAAGGTCACCACCAGAGGACTTGTATTTGCGAAGAATGTATCTTGCAATTGCTCGAGATTCTGATCATTTCATAGTTTTAAGGGATCGGGACAATCAAAAAAGATAGTAGCAGACCATGATGTTGAAAATTATACCTAGAAGCAAAGATTTCTTGGCCCACCTTAGCTAAGGTCCTGCAATTTTTGACTACTTTGGTCGGCCACGATATTTCCTGGCTATTGTATCCTTTAATTATATCTTTTGACAAAGCATTTCATTTCAGAGTCTGCTTGGATATTCTTATTCTTATAGGATTGGACTGAAAATCCAATAGGATTCATGGATTAGACCATCGATTTAAGCATAAACCTATATCAACCAAACATAAAGGCTAGAATCTAGACTGAATTTGGACAGACTTTTAGAAAATATAAGTTATATGGGTCCTTTAATTATATCTTTTGACAAAGCATTTCATTTCAGAGTTTGCTTGGATATTCTTATAGGATTGGACTAAAAATCCAATAGGACTCATGGATTAGACCATCGATTTAAGCAAAAACCTATATCAACCAGACATAAAGGCTAGAATCTAGACTGAGTTTGGACAGACTTTTAGAAAATATAAGTTATATGGGTCCTTTAATTATATCTTTTGACAAGGCGTTTCATTTCAAAGTTTTCTTGGACATTCTTATAGGATTGGACTGAAATCCAATAGAATTCATGGACTAGACCATCGATTTAAGCATAAACGTATATCAACCAAACATAAAGGCTAGAATCTAGACTGAGTTTGGATAGACTTTTAGAAAATATAAGTTATATGGGTCCTTTAATTATATCTTTTGACAAAGCATTTCATTTCAGAGTTTGCATGGATATTATTACAGGATTGGACTGAAAATCCAATAGGATTCATGAATCAGACCATCCATTTAAGCATAACCCTATATCAACCAGACACAAAAGCTAGAATCTAGGCTGAGTTTGGATTTACATGGGTCCATAGACCCGATTCTCACAGGATTTTTATCCCAAATCATGTAAAAATATTCAAACTGACCCTCAATGTCACAACTATCCATTGGGAGAGAATGGGGCAAATATCTAGAGGATAGCAGATGTGTGAAGCTGGAAGTAGGTTGAATTAAACCTAACCTAAATCCAACTCAAAATGGGCTTAGAGTGGGAGATTAAGACTGGAATCCGATGCATCCCCTTGATAGGTATGGTTTACCGGATCATCTTTTGGGGTTTGCTTCAAAGTCCAGGTTTGAAATGTTGGACCAAAATTTATTTAACTTATTGGTTCCTCAATCATTATCCAATTCTGATCCCAATTTGTCCTCTATTTGCCACGTAATTGGAGTTCAATTCATGCTCAATCCATGATTCTAAACCATAGTTATCTAAATTGGGTAACTTGAGATAGGATAAAATAATCTACTTTCGTAGATTTATACAATTTAAAACCAAAATTGTTCTTTGTTGTCCAATAACTTTGTGGGAAGGAAGATGGAAGAAATTAACATAAATTATTTTAATAAATTCCAAATGAACTTCCTACCTTGCTTATACTTTCACTTTGTGAACTTTTTCTTTTCAAATCAATTAGCAATTCACTTGATTTTCAACAAATTAGGCATCCACGACCTCAAAAGTATGTCAAATTGAAAGCCAATCATCTCAAAATTAACCTCCACTATAAACAAAAAGGTCTAAAAATAAGAAGTATGAAGGGAGCTCACCGTAGAGAATCAGAGCACCGTCCTCAAAGGCAGGCACCTGGCCGAAGGGCTGCATAGAAGAACCGAGGGGGTAGGAATAAGAAGGCGATCACCATCAGAGAAAAAGAAGGAAAAGGAGAACAAAGGGCTAATGAAGGAGGGTTATTAGGAGGAATCTCAGAATTAAGGTTTAAGGAAGAGGATACATACGTTGCGGGCGAGGTGAGCGGGCTGCTTATGTTCGCCAGTGGAGAAGTCGATGGGCACCAGCTCGTACTCGGCCCCCATCTCCTCCAAGCACAGGAGCACACGTGCCGTGCACGTGGACATGGTTGCGCCATAGACCTTCACCCCCATCTTCTCCCTCTCTCTCTCTCTCCCCCTCCTGCACTGGAAATGAGTCCGAGCACCGACTGGTGAAGCGGGGAATGGGGATTTATAGAGAGGGAAAGGGTTAATTGGTCGGTGCCCCCGTACTCCTTCCGGAAGCTTCACTTGGACCGTCACTTTTTTCTTTTTCAATTTTTGTTACATAGATACCCTCCTCAATATCAAATTTTGTATGTATATCCCTCTATTTACCTATAAGCTCTTGTAGGACACTTATTTTCTCATTCTATTTTTTATCCTTATTATTATTATTATTATAATATATATATATATATGTATGTATATATATATATATATGTATGTATGTATATGTATATGTATGTATGTATGTATGTATATGTATGTATATGTATATGTATGTATGTATATGTATGTATATGTATATGTATGTATATGTATGTATATATGTATGTGTATATATATATATATACACCAAAATAACGGTTTCAAATTAAAATGACTGAAATATTCTTAATAGGTAAATGTAAAAAATAAAAATATTTACAAGATAAAAAGTAATTTTAAAATTTTATTTTATTTTTAATCACAATAAATATAATTTGTATTAACGGTTTTAGAAGAGAGGTATTTGTACAAAAATAGTATTTTATAAAGTATAAAAATGAATATAAATTTTAGAAAAAATATTTATGTAAATTTAAATTTTGAATAGGATATTCATATAAAAAAACTTTTTTTTTAAACAGTCCTTGGTCTTCTATTTCTTTGCTCCTTTTTTTTTCAGTGGAGGGAATCTTGCCAAAAGGCGTGGGTCCAAGAGGAAAGAAACCCAGCGCGATTCTTCCAGGGAAAATATATCTTTTGAGATTTGAACTCAGACAATCACGATTGTTCCTCCTTTAATAATCCCAAATCAAGGACTAGAAATAGAGTAATGACCTTAATTTATTTATGCTGTCATGAGTGATGGCAGCCTTTAAGGATGGGGTTGTATCTTTAGCGCGAAAGAAGATCTAAGCTTCTTCCGCATGTAACCATCGTTGGATCGCACAATAATCACTTTAAGATCTATGCAGTGAATGAATTCAAATTACTTTAAGGACAGGGTGAAGTGTGATTTTAATAGTCGTAAAATGAACATCATTGTGATGGATGCTTGTTTCTACCGATAAATGAATCCTGTCGCATAAGTTACGCACCTACCATTCTCGTGACTTTCTTTTTCAATTATTTTTGTACAATAAAATGGGATAGAGTATCCGAGTACATACATAAATTATATTTGTTTATTATACAATGCACAATGACTGCTTTATGATCTGTGCAGTATATGAATAGATGAATTCGAATTACTTTGAGAACAGTGTGAGATGATCCAACAGTCTAAAAGAACATCACTCTGTTAGACACACAATTAGTTCTTAACAATGAACTTAACATAATTACTTCGACTTTATTTGTATATCTTTAATTAATTGGTTTTTGCATAAGAGAGTTTGTAAAAGTGATAATTTGAGATTTATTTCTAAACAATAAATAAATATTGCTGACGATTGGGGATAATATCACCCCTTCTCACTCCAATAATGAGTGGGGTACAACTCGGATTAGTCAATTACTTGCTTATTAAAAGGCATCAACATGGGTTCTTGATAGGTTTGGCAGAACTGTATTTCTGTATTGTTTTCTAATTTGATTAGAAGAACAGAGATTACGCTTTAAAAAACTAGGGGAACAAAAGTTGCACTTCCTTCAATCACTAAGAAGAGAAGGAACTTGGAGAGAAAGTTGTTCACCGACAAGCAGGCTTGTGCCAGCGGAATGCCAATGCAGGTATGGCATTCATATCCCACGGCCAATAGAAGGTGAGAGATCTGCATCATTAAAGGTCTGCCAACGAATAGGCCCAAGTAAGCCAACCAAGTAGTTCCGAGTTCGAAATGCACAAGCGTCGATTAAATTGTGGAGACCGGATGCTCCATGCTCGAACACGGAATTTGGAAGGACTACTGGTCCGCTTGTAGCCTCGATGGTGCCATGTGTGACGTACTCAAATGGATGATTCGTGCCCAACACACGGTCATTTCTGTCCGCATCGAACATTCTTCTGACAGGGTGGGGGCCCAGTGGAGGCTACTACGCGGGCGTGGGCTCGTCTCTTCCTCCCCCTCTTCCCCTTTTTTTTAAAGCAAAAAAAGAAAAAAGAAGCCCAAGTAAGCAGCGTATGGCAATCTATGTAACAATCAGGAACTATAAATGTAAAACATTAGCGCTGTAAAAATTTAAAGTAACTTGGCAACCGGACAAAGCTAGGAGTATTAGATTGCACACGTTAACAAACACAGATAGCTTAGTTTAACCAACCTTGTGCTTCATCATCATCATCGGAGCTAGAGCTCTAAATTAACCACAATGAATTATTCAATATCATTTTTTTCTTAACCATAAGTGTTTACCATTGCACAAGAATGTTGTTGCAAGTAGCCAAATATTACTCTATATTTGTGGCATGTAAATTAGATTTCTTTTCTCACAAATTAACTACATTTTATTTAGAAAAAAATAGGTACTCCAATATTATTGTTTTAAATAGTCTGAATTTCGTCGTAAGTCCTCATAATCACATTTCCCAGCATAGCAATTAAATCTTGATGTGCATAGACTTTCTTCTCTTTCTCTAAAAAAAATAGAAAAATCATTTTTCTCTAAGAAATAAAAGTCCCCATATCATACTTTTCTTGATGCAAATTCATTTTGTTCTACATAAATTCTTTTTTCCACTTTTTAATAAATAATTTACAAAAAAAAGTACAAGTGTTCATTAACAACATGTCACATTATCTCACTAATAATATATTTCCTATCCTAAAATAGATTAGTATTAATGTATTTATAGTGGATAGTTCTAGGTGTGCATTAGTCCTTATTATCATTCAGTTTATCATTTCTTACACATGGCTTCCCAAGTCATGCCAAATTAACATAATATATTTGAAGAACATAATGGCCAATCATTTCTTACACAAGCAATCATTAGATGAATGATTGCTTGTGTTGTCGTGAATTCATTCTATTCTCCTGCTTTCATGGCCAAAGAAAAATTATGAGGCATGAGTAAATAGTATTCAGGGCCAAAGTTATTATTATGTTAGATCTCCAGCTTGCTAAATATTTGGGAAGCATTAGATATTCATATGCATACAATTGAAAACTTCCTCAATGCAATGCAAGCCACAATACCTCCCTTTTTATTTTGGTTTCGATTCATCATTTTGCAGGGGACAGGAGGGCATGACCCACCTGAGAAAATTCTCTAAGAAAATGGGATGAAAGAGAGATGAAGAGTTTGCAGAAGGTGCAGGCTTTGTCATCCAGGACCCGAACTTCAGGATGGTGGCAGCGGGCGGCTGTTAAATATTCGACATTTCGGTCCCCAATGCGAAGCTGAGGGTGCCTAGGAGGGCCTTTGACATGCACGACGAGTGCTACAGGTTAACTCAATTATTCTGGAGGGTTACCCGACCATGGTGATCAGGTGGATTCAGGAGGGTCCGAAGGGTGCTGGTTTGGATCATCCTTTGCTTCGAGACATCTTAATGATGGTGAGAGATGGCGGAACTTTTCAGGCCAAGCATGTATTTAAATAAGCAACGGGGCTACGGATTAGGTGGCTTCCTACGTGGCCAGCCATACCGGAAAGCACCATGTAAGCCAGAAAGGGGGAGTTACCTAGGGCACTCCGTGATCTGTTGTTTTTTTACTTTATTGAGTGTATTCGTATACATAATGTATGAACTATCTATTTTAATTAAAAAAAATCATCTTTTATGACATGGCCATGCAATGCGTGCATCTTAAGCAAAGGCGTGCACATTAAGAGCATGTGTTTCCACCAACATGTTCTCGCAGTTAGCACTTTTAACTTTTCTTTTTAAAAAAATGAATTAATTAATATCTTTAGAATTAGGAGAAGCTAATCTCTTTCTTTTATTCCATACCTACTCCATTGAAGATGAACCCCACATAAAATAGAACCCTTTTCCGATGCCGGTGATATTATATGAGCAAGAGAGCCATATGATGCCCAGTGGCAGGATTTCCAACTTCAAAAATTTTATGAGCTGTCCGGAGAATCACTTGCATACATTATACCGGCTTCTAAGTAATTAATGTTCCACTTCATACCAACCGAGAAGATACACTTCATACCAACCGAGAAGATAAGATGGTCGTAGGGTTCTTTTTCCATTTGTTTAATTACCTTGGTCCAATTCACTGGAAATGAGTAGGTGACTGATAAAAAAATTCATGCCTTTTTTTTTAGAAAGGGACCTATTAGAGTACTTTAATATAACATATATTCTATCATATCGCTCTTCTTCTTTTTTTTTTTTTTTAAGTAGACCCAAACTGCCAAACACAATATATAATCCCTATCATATTTTTTTTAACCGTTAGGAAGTTATTCAGTAATTAAATCTTCATAAATCAATTTTTATTCTTTCATTTCAGTCTTTGCTCATGAACGACGGAAGTAGAAAGACAAACAGAAAGAGGGATATGCTCTTCTTCTTCTTCTTTTTTTTGTAATCGCTGAAATTGTACAGCAAACCTTCTTGTTCTAGGCGTGCAACCCACCAATTTGGATGCCCGATGTTGGAGGAAAAACGGATTGCTCCAAAACGCATGAACGCATCACCGGCACGTGACCAAGACGTCCGATCTGGAAGCGCCCGACCTGGAAGCACCTGATCTGGAGGCGCCCAACCTAAAGGCGCCCGACCTGAAGGCGCCCCACTTCAAGGTTCCCGACCTGGCGCTCGACTTTGAGGCGTCCGACCTGGGCACCCGACATCAGCATTTTTGACCTCGGAAGCCCGACCTCAGTATCCACCCGCTGCGATCACATCCTTCCGCAGCTCGACCGGGAACCATGCCCTGCTACCGCACTCAACAGTTAATGCGCATGGCCTCCGCAAATCTCCGGCTCACTCAACAATTAATGCGCATGGCCTCCGCAGATCTACGGCTCACTCAACAGTTAATGCGCATGGCCTCCGCTGATCTCCGGCTCACTCAACAATTAATGTGCATGCTATCCACGGATCTCAGGCCCTCCACGGCGAACAGTTTACCCACTCAACTACGTCCGATCAGCCACAACGACTCACTGGCTCCGGCCTGATCTCCCACGGCAATGCATTAATTCACACGATCGTGCATTAATTCATACGATCGTGCTCAATCATGACGGTAACTCGTTCGTCCCGTCACATCACAGGTAATCCTGTACCCCTCTACAAAAGGGAAACCCCTCCCCCTTAGAGCGGTCCGGAGTCTGAAACTCTAGGAGATATTTTCTCCCCCTCTACACATTAGCCCCCTCTGACTTAAGCATCGGAGGGCCGGCGCCGGAAACCCCGACCACCGGCTTTTTGCAAGTCCCCCGGAGGACGCCGCCCGCCAACGGACCGCCACCCGCCACTCTTGCCGAAGCTCCCTCCTTCTCAGCCAGTGGTCGCCCCCGGGTCCAATTTTCAACAACACCCGAAATACCTAATCAAATAATACATATTATCATCTTCTAGAGAGGGAAACACTTTGACAGCTAAAATATGAAAAAAAAATGCAAATATAAGATGGGGCAACATGGACCGGCTCAATTCGAACTTGACCAACCTAACTGGTGGTTTTAGTTAGGTTGAGTTAAATTTCATGAGGTTGAGTTAGACTTGGGTTCATATGTTCCAATCCTATCCCAAGTTAGGTTGCATTAGGATTGAGCTCAAATAGTTAGAACAATTTTTAACCTAACTCAGACTTAACCCAACCAAACAAATAATTAGATAGAAATATTTATTTCTATTATAAATATATACATAGATAGATAGATAGATAAATTAAATATATCTCTAATACTATTGATCAATGTTCCAACGCAACCAGATATGAACCAAATCAAATGTGTCAAACCTTTTCTCAATCTTAAATTCTTTATACAAGCAACTTGATTGATGTGATCCAACCAAATCTAATCTAACCTAATCTGAGTTTAACATAAGATGTGTCGGATTGGGTTGCGATGGACTCAAGATATCTCAACATAAGGCTGAATTGGATAAAATAGGTTAGCCATCAATCTGACTTTTACTCATCCAAGTTACAATACTGGTCTGAACAAGCTTAGGGACCATCACTTCCATTACCTAAAATGTTTAGGGTTAAAGACCAATTTAATAAAATCACCCCCATTAGCTTTGTGAGCCCCCCTCCTCCAAGAAAAAGGTTGGTTTAGATGCATCCATAACACAAATAAGGAATATGTCTTTTTATTTTGTAGTTTCCTGATACTTCAACAGCTTGTAAAGATGATGATGGTGCTGAATCCGGTCCCTGATACTTTTTAGACTATTATTTAAGGAGTTTTATGTATATCTTTCTTATATTTTTCAAAGTACATTGTAATTCTAAACTTATTAATCATATGTGACAATATGAATGTTTTGAATGATTTGAATATTTGTGTTGATGTAAATGTAATGCAGGTTCATATTGATGCAAATGTTGATTTATGATATGCATGTGTTTTTCTAATATATTTTTTTAAAAAAAATATTTCACACCCGACGCTATAAAGCGTCGTAAAAAACCAGTTTTGACACGGGCTGGCACGCTTTCGCTAATGCCTCTAAAGCATCGGTAAAACAAAGATTCGCCGACGCTTATAAGCGTCGGCAAAAACCCCCACAACTATGTCGGCACGCGCAAGTAGTAGTTTATGCCGACGCTAAGATGCATCGGCAAAAGTACCAATACCGACGTTTTATTAAGCGTTGGTAAATCCTGGATTTTGCCGGCGCTTTCTTTTGGCGTCGGCAAAAAACATCGGTAAAGGTTATGAAAAATGCCGATAAAAGTTACTATTCCTGCTGTATCAGTCAGTAACTAATATATCCCTATGAAGGAAGTCTTTAGAAGTTGGTGCCAAAGAGCTGCATCCGAATCCCACTCTCACCTCAATTTTGGCTTAGATTCTCTGTTCAGTAATGCTTTGAAGACTTCAGGCTGTGACGAGAGCTTCCCCAAAACTTGATTCACTTCGTTAAGCTCAGATCAATTTATTATATCAAGAAAAAATCTTCTTCTACAAAGAAGATTTTATTTTTATATTTCTAAATATTAATTCATAAATGAGGGAGAGAGAAATGACCTACCAACTTGTATAACTAGTATTAACACTTACAAACTAAGGGCTCGTTTGGTTCGCGGGAAAAGAAGGGGGGAAAGTGTGGTCAACGGGATAGTAATGAGATGCCTCTTGTTTGGTTGGAGTTTTCAAAGGAGAGAGAAGGAAAAGTTGTATTCCCATAGGAACATGATTTCCATATTTTATGGAAAAGTCTTTCCCATATGGGGAAAGTCTTTTCCATGAGAAACATAAAAAAGTTACTTTCCCATGAGGCAGGAATCACTCCATTTTTACTTTTTTTCCAAAAAGTCCCTTCAGCATTAAAGAAGCATTAAAGAGGCATTAAAAACCTAATTTTGATTAAGGGCATAATAGAAATTATACATAACTTTTCTAGGAAAGTGGATGGCCAACCAAACATAAGCACTTTGGAAATTTATCACTTTCCTACGGTCAACCAAACATGCCAAAAGTACTTTTCTAGGTATTCTCTTTCTAGGAATTTGTTTCCTAGGAATCATATTCCTAGGAGGGAAAATGCTTTCCGCGAACCAAACGAGCCCTAAATTATTGTAATGAGGATGTTTACATTTGTCCAATATTGTGACGGGTTGGGTTGAAGAATAACTTTATAAGAAAACTAGAAAAGTCCTAACCTGAACTCAATCTAACTCGGTGACAATTCTAAGCAATCAAATCGAAAGGCATTCCAACTCCAACTCTTCAACTCATACACAATTCAAGTTGCCTGGGCTAGGTCGGCTTGGAAGAAGTTGTTCAAGTACAAACTTAGATTGGGTTGAAAAACAAATAGTAGAAATATGGGAAACTTTACTCGTGCATGAGTTGTAATTTCTTTAAAAAAGTATAAGGCTTCAGAATAAGGTTGTGTTGGCTTCAGAGCTCCTAGTATTATAGGGTTACAAGTAGGCTTAGGCTCGCTCCAAAGCCATGCATTTTTCATTTTTTACAACCAAGACCATGCCTAAAAATTAAACATAGAACAGATTTGAAGCCACATTTAGCCTAAACTGAGCCCAATATGAACTTGAACCAATGTAAAGATGTATCAATACACACATACACAAAATACATATAGGTAAATATGTATCCATATATACATATCTACATATTTACAAATATGTATGTATATATATACGCATGTATATATGTACATGAATGTATACATGTATGTATATATGTAGATGTATGGTGCATGTATGTAGATATATGTATATGCATGGATACATACATATAATTGCTGAAGTACACTCCTTACTCCGTTCCTCTTGATGCTAAGTACCCCTTTCATCTTACCTTTTCGCAAATCATGCTGCTCCCATATTTAATCCTTCTACTTTCCATCTTCCATCACCACCACCAACACCATTGTTGCAATGGCTTGATGTTATGATGGGCCACTTGTCTCACTACAAGCACCTTCTAGCATAGTACGCCTTACCGGCCCAATTCAGACGGTACAGGGCATACCGTACTATACCAGTTCGGTACCAATACTCGGTACGAGTAGCGTACCAACACTCGGTACACCAAAAAATCTCGTACCGTATCATACCGACACTATGCTAGTATAGCACTGATACAGGGTCTGATACCGAGACGGTGAATCTTGCGTTCTAGTCTAGGACAGGTCGATTTGCAATCTTGCATTGCAGTTACCACCATCAACTCAATACTAATTCAAGTTATATATTGGTTCAACCCAACCCAACTTATGGACTGGTTCAACTCAATACCAATCCAAGTTTTCATAGGTTCTCTAAGTGCACTCTGCTGCACTCTCCTTATGCTACCACTCTGCTGTACTCTCAACACCTCCATTGTTACTCGATAGTTAAATCTAAGTTAGGCATCGTAGGATTACTGCCCCCCCCCCCCCCCCCCCCCCCCCGCCCCAAATACTCTTCGACAAGCGGATTTTCTCTATTTGTAGTGTTTCATATTATAGTGCAGCATCAGAGTGACTATTTGAGCAGAACCTTCTCTATTCTTTTTGCCTCATAGATGTGCCTCAACCTTCAAGCTAACCTCTCCTATTGGGATAGCAGGCCAGCCAATCTCTCCAATGACCTCATCAGCTCGGCACCTAGGTCGAGTCAGGTCTCGGTACGACTGTAAAGGGGTTAGGTTGAGCTGTGACCCAACCCGATCTGATCCACTTAGACCCGACCCGACCCGTTTTGGAGGATCCGTGGGGCCGGGTCAGGTCCTAAAATTGGACTCGTTCTATTTTTTGGGTTAGGTCTGGATTTACTGAATTCAGACCCGATTGACCTGAACCGGTTTCGATTCAACCCGAATGACCCGTGGGTCAAAAATTGTAGCAGTGGACTTGACCCAACCAAACCGAATCTTCTATTGGATTAGGTCTGGATTCAAAATTAGGATCCAAACAAGAAATCGAATTGGGTCAGGATCACTCATAACCCAACCCGATCCGACCTATTTGCATTCCTAGATCTCAGCGACAATAAAAGCCATGGAGAACTAGAACATCTATTAAGGAATTTTATTAATAATTATTTTTGGTTGAGTAGTTTTTAAGCTTCTCGCTGCAAATTGCGTCTAGTCCTGCACAAAGGCTATAAGTTAAAATTTAGTGGTGTTGACCCAAACTAGTACTGGCATGGGATGGAGGGAGAAGAAGAAGGGACAAAAGAGAAGAAAGAGGAGAAGAAAAGAAGAGAGAAGAGAAGAACAAAAGGAGAGAGTAAGGCAAAGATGGAGAGAAAGGGGATATCTCAATATTCTATTTTCTCGGTGTTATAAATTATATTCTCAATTAATATAGCAATAAGTTTACACTAGCAATCAAAAATTTTAATAAAAGTTCACATAAAAATAAAATTTCAGTATCTAAATAAAATTCGAAAACACAAATAATATAATTGTTTTAATTTTTAAATAAAATATTTTTTTATTACTATATTTGCATGTAATACAACTATGTCTAATTTTTTTATTAATGGATGGTCCTCTATTAGGTTCAGGTTTAAAGTCTTGGCCTCATATTAGGTAGGTACCTTCAAATACAACCCAATTTTGTCGATAAACTAATAAGGATTTTTAGATAAAAAGCAAATAGACGGGAAGATTAGATTGCACTAGGTGTAATAAAATAGACTCCGACAGATATTCATGCAGACCAACTAAATAGCCTCCTTTTTTTTTTTGGTAAACACTAAACAACCTTCTTTCGACTTTAGTCTTTACTGACCATTTTTTGACTAGGCTAATTTCAGTATCCAAATCAAAGGATCAACCACACGAATGAAAAACAAAGAATAAAAAAAAGGATCCCCTTACCAATAATAATCCATGTTCCTGAAACACCATCACAGATTTTGCACGGCTGACACAACTCTGTATTCTAAAAATCCATCTATTCTCGTCATTATTAAAAGAAAAAATGTAAGATATTGAGCATCTAATTATTTGGTGACAAATGATCATAAAGAATATTTATTCCTACACTTGCATCATTCATCCAAGATGCATCCAATTTCTTTGAACTCTAAAAACAAAGCATTGGGAAGAATTTACAAAATACATCCTAACTCCTCTGCACACTCAAAGAGACCGCATAGGAAGTGATGGGGGCAAAATGAATCGTCCAGCCCACAACAAAAGGGTCACCCAATTTCGGCCCAATAAGTACCGACACCGACCAGACGTATCCTCGGTCCGGCCTAGAATCTGCCCGACCTCGGACTCCGCCAAAGGCTCCCCCGACCTCCTGTACCCGCCGACTCGCCCGACTAAGTCCAGAACGTCCTCTTCAGCAATATGCCTCGACCCTTGAGCTCGGGGCACTTCGCCAAGCGCATCTCTGAATCCGAGGTGCTGGGCTTATCACACCACCCATCAGGCCGACCTCATCGAATGCATGATGCTACCTCTCAACATGTTCGGCCTCGCCAACGGCTGCAACCATGTGCGCACCCACGCCCTCCTACATGGTCGTACGTTGCAATGCCACTATGTCATGCTTCACTAGTTGGTTCACGACGGTCAAAGGACGGCTCCGTGACTACTCCGGCCATGCCTTGCTACGACTGTCAACACCTTACCGTTCTCAGGAATGGGAGGGCACCGCACGCTACCGCCCAGCTCTAGCTACGCGCCATTCGGCTAAGAACCATCCCCCTCATGATGAAGGCAGACAATGCCTCCGCCATCTGGGCCTCTCCACCGGTACTATAAATAATCCCGTCAGGTAACCCTAAAGGGGAGACTCTCTCTCTCTTTTGAGAAAAACCAAATATACACTTTTCTAACTTAATCGTCGGAGGGTCCTCATCGGAAATACCGGTGAGGCTTTATGCAGGTACTCCGGCACGCGGGTGGCAGATCTTGCCCCCTTTTCTCTAATGCCCCGGCAACTCCCTCGACTCTTCCGGCGTGGTCACCCTCGGGCCAAATTTGAACCACAACAAGAAGGTTTAAGACGGCAAAGTAAACTCATATTCAGAAAACATGGACAGAAAATTTAGTGAATTTTCATTTAACATACCATAGCCTCTCCATCCATCATTACATTCTGTTTGTTACCATCCAGGCTAAATGAACCGAGGCCTATTCCAGTGGTCCCGCGCTGCCTAACAACTAAAAGTTCTAAATTCAAACCTTGGATGGTACATCTTCAAATATTTGAACTTGGACACTTATATACTAGATCTCTTTAAAAAAATTCCAGACTAAAACTGGATCATCATTTTTTTCTCATGAATAAACGGAAAATTTGTGGGTAAAATATCATATGCCAATCAAAGAACAGTAGTCCACCGCCTTCAAGAGAAGGTGCTGACTTCACCCTCGTTCCCCACGGAGACAAAAGAAATATATATATATATATATATATATAGAGAGAGAGAGAGAGAGAGAGAGAGAGAAAGAGAGAGAGAGTTGGATTTAGCTATACTCGAATGGATCTCTACTCGGATCCGGTCAGAGCTATATTGAATAATTGAGCTCCCACGTCTAAGACATTAGATGTAATTTATTGTCTCCAAACTGCTTGCACACCAAAAATCATCCGATTTGAAGATCCATAACTTGTACATAAAATGATAAAAAATATATTATTTAGTTTTATTTAGACCGTCCAATTTTTTGACCGCTTGATGCATAACCTAAAGATCTTCAAATCAAATAATTTTTAGTATGTAAGCAATTTAGAAATAGTAAATCACATAATGGCTCATATCATCAATGTGTGATCTCTATAATCCAATATAGATCCAATGAGATCTGAATAGAGAATCACTCAAGTATAACCAAATCTAGCCCTTTATATATAAGAGAGAACAGTAGACCATCATGTCTTGCTAATCCAGGTCCTAAGATAAATAAGACCCTTCCAAGACTATCTAACAATCATGGGAGGCAAATAGAGCTGCTGACTGAATTGCTTCCTTTGCCTATCACTCTGGTAGGTTTGTCTGGCTGGACAGTAGATCCATGCTATGGCCTTTTTGTAGCCTGTTGTTTTCTGATTTTGTTGGCCGCATTCACATCCGTTATGTGTGACCCACCGTTGCACCAAAAAAAGAAAAAAAAAACTTGTGGCTTTATATTTGGGAAAAATACAAAATGAGACGCACTCGATAAAATACGAAACCATTCAAGTTCTTGGTAGTTTTAAACCCATCCAGCAAATTTAATTCAATCAAATTTTTTTAATAAAAGGTAACATGTACATGAGCCGCATGTAATGGTCACAACACTATTTTGATAAATTAAACATTTACAAATGTTGTTAAAATTTCAGTATGTTAAAATGGTAGCAATCTCTCATTAATGGTAGCAAATCACATAATTTTTAGTATGTAAGCAATTTAAAAATGGTAAATCATATCTAATAACTCATATCATCAATAATGTGATCTCTATAATCCAATACAGATATGATCTGAATGAAGAATCACTCAAACATAGCCAAATCTAGCCCTTTATATATAGAAAGAACAGTAGACCAACATGTCCCGCTAACCCAAATCCTAAGATAAATAAGACCCTTCCAAGACTATCTAACGATCAGATGGTTCGAGATTGTCCGATTCCCTCTAACGTACAGTTTAGCACAACACTTTGTCTCCATTTTTAATATCAGCCAACCCACGACTTGGTTCTACATTCTTATATATAGTCTTATCGAGAAATTCGGGTAAACCAAAATAAAACAAAAAAGAACAACCAAGAAAGAAAAAAAAGAGGGGAAAAGAAAACACCATGAGCATCCTCGCAATTTAAAACAAGAAGCAGAAGATAGCGATAACGGTAGATGTCTAATATCCATACAATACTGGTAATTCTCCACTTGTAAGCAACACAAATGTCCTATCACACTCTCCACAGACGGCACAGCAAACACTAACAGCTACACTACCATCTCCTAATCATGCCCACGGAGAGACCAGCGATAAAGAGGATCCGTCCGCCGCCGCCGCCGCCGCCGCCGCCGCCGCGCCGCATGTAAGGGCGCTGTCGGATTCCAACATCATAGGCTCCTACAGGGGATGGTAAGGTACATAGCCGAGGGAAGAGTTGACATTGGTGACGATGTCCCTGCACCTCATCAGAAGGGTTAGCATCTGGTTCCTAAATTCCCCCTCCGCTTCATGCTGCCCGTTGTGCTGTGGCTGGGGCTGGTTCGACCACGCCGGCCCCGGCCCCGGCCGGGGTGCTTCGAACCTATCGGCCATGAGAGGAAGCGGCGGAGGCGGCGGAAGCAGGCCATCAATGACATGAGGTGGAGGTGGAAGTGAAATGGATTGTGGGAGTGGTGGAGGTGGTGGAAGATGTTGCATGTCCAAGGTACGAGGAGGAGGGTTTGAAAGAGGGGAATGTAACAACGGCGGCGGCGTAGGAAGAATTCCAGCAGCAGCTGATCTTGGATTCCGAATAGTAATAGGATCCAATGGAGGAATAGATGAAAGCCCGGCTGCATAGCTAGAAGATGAGGATCCAGAAGAAGCAAGACTCCCAGAACTGCCATCGCCGCCGACAGCCACCACAGGTGCCGCCGCCGCCGCCGCCCTATTGTCGCCGTCAAGTAAGAATGTCACCCGCTGCGGAGCCTCTCTTGCAGCACTGCTCGCAGATGGACCGCCCTCGTCGCCGGGTTTCTTTAGGATAGATTTCAGCTGGCCTGCCGGTGCCCCTCGCTGCTGCTGATATGGTAAAGCCCGCGGCTGAGGCAGAGAACCACCATTTCCATTGCCACCATTTCCGGGCCTGGTCGAGCCATCATTGGGACGCGACTCCATCGGCCGCAGCCTCCCGGTATCAGACGGTGGTTCGAGTGTAGAGGGATCGAGCTCACGGATATGGTACTGAACTTTGAACTGACCAAAGAGGAGATCATATTTCCGAGCATAATTGATGGCTGCTTGTGCATCGGGCTTGTGCTTGAAGACCACCTTGCAGGAATAAGACTTCCAGTATACACGGGTGGCGCCTTCAATCAGCGATCCAAACCGGGCGAACTTTGCCTTGAGAGTTGCAACCGATGGAAGCGTCGTCCTCGGCGGAAATTTCAGCACCAAAGCTGTTGGAGAGAATGTCAGAGGTGGTGGGGGAGGCTCTTGCTTCTTGACAGGCTCTGCCGCGGCCTTATTGTTAGGCTTTGCTGAAGCTGCTGAAGTTGCTGTCATTGTGCTTGATTCCTTTTGGCTTCGCTGCTGTGACTCTGGCATCTTCTCGTGGATTCCAGCCTTCTTCTCAGTAGCCAGTGCCTTGAGTCGATTCATTTTCTTCACCTTCTTTGCATTCAACTCTTCCTGCCGGTCGGAAGGGCCCCGTTTGCGGCCAGCTTTTGTCGGATCATCGGACTTCAGTCCAGGTTTCGATGGCTTCAAGGCAGATGAAGGCCCTCTGTGATCCTTTGCTTCCTTCATAGAGGCAATGTCAGCATTTCCAGAACCAGGCTTCTGCAGTGAGAGACCGGCTGCTGCTCTAGTGGCTCGGAGATCAGCCATGTCAGGCTCGCTTGCGGCCGGGACGACCGACTTCTGATACACCTGTATCCGGAACTTGCAGAATACTTGAAGGACAATATTCGGAGCATTGTGCTCGGTTTCATAAAAAGGATTCATTGCTAGTTCTCGTAGGTCGCTCAATAGCTGAGGAAACTCGAGATTGAGAGAGCTCAGATCCCCTCTGGGCTGCAGTGCAGAAGCACTACTGAGATCTGAAGTTCTCGCAACTCCATCATCTCGCCTCTGTGACTCGGTTCGGCCAACCTCTCCATGTCCGAGCCCATTACCAATTGACTTGCCGGCTACCTTCACACGAGATTCTCCTCCATCTTTAGAGGACACAGCTTCGACATCGAGGACTTTATGTTTCTTCTTCTTCTTCTTCTTTTTGATGTCCCCAGTGTCATCAGGTCCAACAGAACCACCATCCTCCCTCGGGCGCTTACGAACCTTGTCCTTCTTCATAACTCTATCCACAGCTGCCGTCACAGGCGCCTGGGCCTTCAAGCCCTCCTCTGCAGGCAAATCAACTGCAGATTTCGCCTCCTCTCTGAAATTGTTGCTGCGATCATCCACTCGTCCAGGCTCGGTCTCCATCCTTCCATCAGTCACCAAAGGTGCATTCTTCAGCCTCCGCTCATCAAAAGCTTGGGTCTGAGAGCTGGTTATCGTGCCCATAGGGGAGCCACTCGGTCCAGCTACCAACTTCGTTTCCTTCTGAACACCTTCAAACGTTAACTGAGGCCTCTTCTGAAGTACATAGTTGCTGGCCTGGGGGGAGTTGAAGTGGTGGACGGGAGGCGCCGGCGTCGTCCCGTGAGGTGAACGGAGGTCAGGCAATGGAGAAGGCCCGAAGGGGCCCCCAATGGAGCTCGCATGCTGCTCTCCTCGCTCTTCTCTTCGCTTCAGGACGTACTTGTTCTTCTTTGATGACGAAGAGGGAACCTTGGGAGCTTTACTAACAGGACGGGAGGATGAGGATGTGACCCTCCTGTCGCCTAGGGTTTCCGCAATCCTGAGCTGACCGCTGAGTGGGATGGCTGCTTATAATAAAAAAGAAACAAGAAGAAAACAGCGCCGTAAGTACGTTAGTGGGAAGAGAGAGAATACGACAGAGAAGATAAAGTCAAACATACGATGATGTGGTTTGAAAAAGTTAAATGCATGTATGGCAACCATAAAGATAGAGGTGAAAGCACGCATGTGAACCGAGTAAAGAAGGGAAAAAAGAGGGACAGCGAACAGCTGAACTCCAAAGTTTTCGATTTTATCCAGTTGTTTTGAAGTTTGGTTCGATGGGCAGCGGGGGTCAGGGTTTAGAGGCTTGCTTTAGTTCAACGTGCGTTTCCTAATGAACGTAATCGCAGGAAGGGCATTTTCCTAGGGATCAGAAGGAAAATTAAAGAATAAATATCATACAGCTGTATTCTTTAAATACTTCGGTTTTGGAAACAATCGAACAGTTATGTGCCCCTTTAGTAATATTTTGCATACATTTGTACACAAACTGGCCCATCAAGAGCCTGCTATATAGACGCCCAAGACGCGAACCACCCAAAAAAAAATAAAGAAACACCATAGACCTCACCTATTACAAAGAAAACAAAAGAAGGCCACTAATAAGACTCTCTCTCTCTCTCTCTCCATTCATTTGTCTTCCCGTCCATTCATCTCCGAATCATCTCTCTTAAAAGTCGTGTGCGCTCCTGCCGGTTAACGTGAGTCGAGGGTATGTCATTCTGGACCGCATGGAGATGCACCACACGCTGAAGCTTTAAAGCTTTACCTGAAACCAACAGTAGAAACACCAAACCAAACAAACCCTCCAGAATCCTCAAAATGGACACTTTAAGTTCAGATCCAGCGCTCCAGTGGTATTCCTTATTATGCAACAGTCTCCTATGAGTCAAAATACTTGATTCGGTCTCACCCAAACCTATATCTTACAACTATGCTCACATATTAAAATATTGGTGTTAACGTCGAATGTACAATTCAGGATCATAGGAGAATATTTGGAAAGATAATATTTGTGCCAAGTGGTCTGATTTGAGTATACACGACCTATCCCAAATGTTTCCGTCAATGTTAACCTATGCATCCTATAACCAAAAGGCTAAGGACAAAATCCTCTCGATCTTCATACAAGCACAAATATATGACATTTGACACGATCGATATTACAGCTTTGCCCTTCCATTAAAAACTTTCGACAAGGAAAAGAGCATAGTGGGAGAATACCTTTTAATAGTGTTGATAGGTCCAACATAGAGAAACAGACTAATTGAGATTCCAATTACCAAACTAAAAGATAAACCAATATAGAACAAAGATCATCCTTAGCTAAGGAACGTTCTTGTTAAATTAAATAAGACATTGCTTCGTTATTTAGAATGAGAGTTCTCAATAAACAAACACCTTAATTAGCACCCATGCATCCATTACCGAGAACAAAGAGAACCACATAATGAATGTTGTTCTAATGGTACAATCTTATGAGGTCTTTAAGAAAAATTAAATGATTTTCAAGAAATATATATATATGTGGTTTTTTATAATCATTTTCAAGATATACATATTTCACCTTAAATGATAAAGATTATAAAATGGCAGCAATCTATAGCCTCTAATGATGTGCTTAAATGCTTCCCGCATATTTGTTAGGCAAATAATAATAATAATAATTAACGATCGAACAAGTTAGCATAAGGGAAAATTTCATGGCCCTGAATATACCACAGATTATTGTCTTAAATACTTGAATATGAAAAAAGAATCATTTGCCTTGCCCAAAACATACTTTATTGAACAAAGATATAAGAACTTGTAGCTGCAAAATGACATCAAATTATTTGCATGACATGGTCTATCCAACAAGTTTGGGATTCCTCCCCCACTTTGCAAGACAAGATGTGCATGGATGAAACAAGCTAGGAGTTACTCAAAGATGCCAACCTCTTAGTACACTAAGTGTGGCCTTCCGAAGATGTTCAAGCTTGCTAGATTTAAGTTAAACAGTGAGCTATGATGATACACAGCACAGAAACAATAATAAAAAGGAACGCACTCTTTGAAGATCCAAGATGGAAGACCCTAAAGTAGTTCCCCAAATTAAATTATCAGTTAATTTCGACCATGAACAACTTGTAACTATTTAACATGTCAATATTGTCATCTAATCATATTTAAATTTTCTCTATTTTTCTGGATAAAAATTCTATGGACACAAGATGGCTTGGTAAGGAGCAAGTCTCAACGCTTGAGTCAAGAATCTATACTCCTAAAACTTCAAACTACAGAATAAGAATATAGAGTATTTAGCCTATTGAATGTTAGTGCCTCACTTCTCAATTCTCATGGATTTTATCCTATCTACTGAATCAATTCAAGCACTGCTATGTTGCTAAACGACAAAATTTGCTTTGGACCTATTGTATTAGCTATCACCTGGCACAGAGCTGTTTCACAGCTTTGGATCATATTTTTACCTCCTTAGCCATCTTCATCAAGCAGTGTAATATATGCGTACCAGAAATGTTTGTCCTATTAGTACTGGCTTTGCCATTCTAACCTTACTCGCTAGACAATCTGTTTGGCTTCTTCAAGCTGTGAATTGATAGGATATCTTTCTTATCACCCACCAGGTGTTTTGTCTCTGGTGTTATCAGCTTCTTACACCAACATTACATGACGGGCAGCTCCTACAGTCAACTCTTTAGCATCTGGTTTCAGCCCCTGGCATCATTGCATCGTCTTAACCAACGCTACTGTCTTTTATAAATTACAAGTTGACTCAGCATCTAACACCAATGTAACAATCTGTCTATTCTTTGTATACTGCAACAGTAAAATGTCTGGATGCTGTTCTTCTCCCAGGTAGTTACTCTAAATTTATTATGTCTTATGTTCAACACACTGCTACCATCATGAGAAAGACACATGTTTCAATATTCAAGACCGATGACTCTAATTAAGCACAACATGCCTTGCACACCTGGAATGACAGGTGATCAAGAAAAGTACTGCAGAATAGAAGAGATTACAGTTGAAGATCCAAGAAAGATTGGAACTAAATTATGAAGGTACAGAGGAAACTTCATAGACCTATAGCAAACTATAATCATTTTCTTTAATAATCTCAATTTTACATATATTTCACCTATAATCCCTTTCTTCAAGGAAACAAAACCACCCAAAAACTAACAAATTTCAGATCTAGATGCTGTATCTAATTGGAAACTTGCATGGTGATTAAAGTACCATTAGCTGACTTATTATCCAAAAAAATACCTACAGAAAGAATAAATTCATCAATATTACCTCTGCAACTTTCATTGGTTTTTGACCCAGAAACCATTAGAATTGACAAAGGAAATGAGATTTCAATCTTATACCTCATGAATATTTCAAACAAGACTTTAGAATGGCTGAATTCTATGAAAGCGTACATATTAAGCTTCTTATATTTGCTAGATCTATCGAGACTTAACCATATTTTGGCCCTCCTAAAAATAGGTTTCATGACCGAAACTACATCAAAACTCTAATGCGCACATCTTGACTAAAGGAAAATTACAATTATTCCTATCTGCACCATGTATTAGACCTTGGCCGCTAATAGCCTGTGTTTACCACATTCAAACCAGCAAAAATGCAGTCTAGCCGCAAAGGCAGCCCGTAGCTTACATAGTCACTCTCACTATATACAAGCAAGACCTGTATGCACTATACACTAGATTACTCCACACTTGTCTCATCATCTTAACATCCAACCATGAAAACCAGGCCATGACTATTTCCATGTATAGTTGTTTTTATTTCTCATCATACTTTTTCATCTAAAGCATAGAAATTTATACTAGGACCTATTCGCGCCTTTCTACCAACATCTCATATTTATCCATCCAATACACTTTGCTAGACAAGCCAATAACTTTAAAAATTCCACCAATTTAAGCTTCTTAATTCTATATTTACTCCGATTGTCTCTTCCACAACCAGCAGCAGCAACAACAAGACTGTGTAAATATTTCAATCAATTTCCCTCGATTGTTGTAAGTTGTTTTACATGTAGAAACTATACGTACCATCTTAACTTACACATGGCACCATATATAAAGTTCAAATTATATTTTATCATTGCATATACTTAGCACAACAGCTTTACAACCCTTTTATATAGGACAATTGAATCCCTTGCAAGCACATATAATTCTTTAAGAGTCAAATCATATAAAAGTGTATCTAGTATGGCATCTTAGTCTAAAATATCTTCCATTAGAAATATATGATAAATTATATGTTTTAAAACAAATTAAGGAAATGCATGTATGTTCATATTAACATAACAACATATCATAAAAATTTCAAAAGATAAATGAAGGTGTTAAATAAGCAATACCAGATCCAAACATCATAACTAATTTTATAAGGAAAAAAATACTAACAATATTCTCGAATGAT
Organism: Phoenix dactylifera; assembly: GCF_051530095.1. Classification (NCBI taxonomy): domain Eukaryota; kingdom Viridiplantae; phylum Streptophyta; class Magnoliopsida; order Arecales; family Arecaceae; genus Phoenix; species Phoenix dactylifera. Next base: position 51,927,114 of record NC_143191.1, on the reverse strand, counting down.
TTAAGATAAAAACCTATAGCATCTGTATATATGTGAAGAGATGACAAAAAAAATGACACGTTGACTGGATGAAAGTCAAGGAAGATCCGCAGATTTTAAGGGTTTCAAGGGATAAATAACATAGCAAAGCTCAACATTCCCAGATCTGTGTTTCTTGTCTCTATATAATCTTCTTTTGTCACATGTGGCTACGAAAGTAAAACATACATATGATGCAATATGGAATTCCATCACGTGGATGTCTGCATAGAGTTTCATCTTTGTTTTGTGAGACTTCTTTTAGCACAGCTACTCTTAAATTTGCTTTTCATATTATGGTGGCTTGCTAGTTCCAGTTTTTTGTTTTGACATTTCCTAAGGTTCTTAAACCAGTTTGACAGCAGTTATGCTGGAATGGTGTTTTGTCATTTTATGAAACTTATCATTGGCTGAGAAATGGTGGGAGTATAAACTATAATGTCAAAGCCAAGTATTATACGTTCAATTCCATTGGTGCCATTTAAAGGGGTGAGAAGAACAAAAATATGCTATATGGCGCTCCAAATTTCATTCATGATTTGGCCTAATGAAATTAATTATGCACAACTAACTACAATGAAAAGGTGCCAGTACCTTTTCATATTAACGGAATCTGAAAATTGTTACAACCATTTTAGAAAGATTCACTAATACCACCATAAGGCGCGTGCTGATCATATGCTATGTAGTTAATAACGATATCATAGTTATAAAAATTCCTTTTCTTATTACAAGGTCCATGGCTCTCTCTCTTTCCATCGCTTTCTTGTTTTTGTTGCAATGAGTGATTTATCAATTCTTTAGAAGAGTCCAGAGTAGAAAAGATGGGTCACTTAATGCAAACCCATGCTTGGCATTACAATGGTATGGACTAGGGGTGCACATGATTTCAAGTCAGACCAAGAATGGGACTAAACCAATCTCATCGAGTCAAAGGTCAAGAACGTTATATCAATATAAATTTTATGATAATAAAGTTTACGTTAATTTTTATTTTGTTAAATAGAATACTGGGTTTTGTTCTTGTGGCATGCCATATCCAAATTTCTTTTTTGCATTTTGTTGTTATCGTGAAGAGATTATCTATTGCTTTTTACAAAGTCAAATCATCTTAGTTATTTAAGTTTTCTTATAGAGTCAAATCATCTTAGTTATTTGTTTCCTATCAAAAACCAGAGTAATAAACCAAACAAATGCGTTCTAGTTAGGTTGGTTTGAACTAGTTCCAACATTTATAGGCTCAACCCAATTCCAGATATTGAAAACTGATCGCAATTGGTTCAACTATGGGTTGACCAAACCATGTCCTCCCCTAATCAAGATAGTATTTTTTGCAACGGAAAATAGCACAGATAGTTTGATGGCCAAATATTAATTTGAAATATATCAAATTTACAATTGCATTGTTCGAGACTCCACTTCTTTTAAGACAATTTTGGTACATCTATTTAATATACAATTTTGATATTCTTAATCATTTCTAAAGATTTTACAGGTAAAATCATGCTTTTTTTTAGGGCCTTTCATCTAAATAATGAAAAGTTGTGTTCCTTCCCACATGGGTTAATGTTCAATTTTGACTTCATCCAGTTCGTAAAATAGTTTGAAGATTTATTAAGTAAAAAGGGATGATTGTGATGATAGGGTTGCTCCTTTACTATCAGTCTCTCTCTCTTTGGCAGGCCATAAAACTACATAACAATTGCACTTTAGTCAATGTGCATGATCCCAGAGGAATATTGATAGCCATGATCATTGGATGTGAGGATTTTATGTCTCAATAATCAATTGAAAGTTTGGGTAGCATCAGCTAAGACTCACACTGGATCCAACCATATCCATTCTTATATCACATATGCATATTTCCATTCTTATATCACATATGCATATTGAAGCCTACACATAATCCCATTTTACAAGCCTAGATCCAAACATGATAGTGGACCTAATGATAATTAGCAGTAGGGTATTTGTTGGAATGTCTCTAGCACATTCATGGACTTCTTAAGGTTATTTAAAGTAGAGGTGAGGCAAAGGGTAGAAGTGGAAGAGGGGAATAATGTGAAGTGAAAAGACATGAGATCAATCATATTTCTTAGTTAAAGAGTTGAGTCTCAATACACAAATCTAAATCTTGAGTTAAGTCTCCTAGCTTCTAAAGGCAACATCTATAAATTATACTTGCACTAGAAACCGTCTAAATAACCATTGTCAAACTTGTGTAGTTCAAAAGCAATGCTTCTTTACTTTGAAACTTTAGGTTACCTTTTAAAAAACCTAACAGGAAGTAAAAGACCAATAAAGAGTGAAATTCTTAGGGTTCTTTACGATGCTAGAGCTATATCTTAATCCTAACACTATATAAAAGCAACTATATGCTAACTTTTTAATTCCCAAAATAATTGTAATTAAATTCTCCTTATGTTGGACTTTCATGATTCCATGCATAAGTACCAAATATTCCAAACTCCAAATTCATAATTATTTGCTAATTGTATAATTATTTGCTAATATTAGCAAAACTTACTCTTATCTAGATAAAACCATGCTAGCAAATAAATCCTAAATAGTATCATGAGGAAGGCATATTAGCACCTAGTTCATGCTATAATCTTTTTCAGTAAAATTTATTCATATATAAAAATATTTAAGAACACCCAATGTGCATGCAGTATAACTAGTACATTATAAAAGTATCTTAAACTTGATGAAGATCGATCGATAAAACATCGAGACTCTGATGGCAACCATCTTTCTATTCTTTTTCTCAGTCTTACCACTAGGAGTAGCAATCGACTCTAGACTAACTTGGAAGCTCAAAAACAAGGGCATTACCCCTATGTATAATACTCCACATAGTTTTCTTCAAGGCTTTAAGGACAATCATTTTCATTTTCTCATATTACATTCATTGCTTACCCTCTTCTCCTTCCAATTCTATCATAAACCTTCTCCACTAGTTCTCATAATCAATGCATTGCAATCATGTAACTCTTCCATAAGCATCTTCTAATTTCATTAGGGATGCAAACAAGCCGAGACAAGTTGAATAGTAGGCTGTTCAAGCTCCGCTTGTTATAAGGGGTAATGGAGCTATAGCCGAGCACAAGCCTAGTTTGATAGAGTATTTCCTGCTTGGCTCCTTAATCATTTCACCTAACCTTAAATAGGCTTCTTATCATGCTGAGCCAAACTTCTGGTCTATTTTGCAAACTTAAAGCAAGCAAGCTCGGTGCATTTAGAGACAAGCTTTTGAAAAATGTTCGAGCTAAGACCATTTTCTAGTTGAACTAAGTAGCCACTACCAAGCCAAGCCCGAGCAGTTCATGAACGGCTGGTTCATCTGCAGCCATAAATTTCTATTGATTAAGAACTGTTCAAGATTGGGTCATTTATGAGCCAAGCTTTTTAAAAAATGTCCAAACGCTAGGCCAATTTTTTAGTTGGGCTAAGCTTGAACTAACCATTACCAAGCCAAGCCCGACCAGTCCATGAACAACTTGATTCATTTGCAGCCTTGAGCCTCTATTGATCAAAAATGCTTATATCTGTAGCACAGAGTACAGGGGATCAAAAGGTTCAGTATTTTTTTTCCGAAAGATCCACCATGTGATAGCAATGTCAACACAAATCAAGAAAAAAAGTGTAGATAATAAAACCAATACTTCATGTTCCTCTATCTACCCCTTTGCAAAATTATTCAAGGATGTGCATAAAGTAGAGAAGTTACGCCTCTTGCTTTATTAAAAGACATAAGAGGATCACCAAATTGACCATGGTTCACCCCTTCCATTGATCAAAGGAGAATACTATCATCAGCATGTAAAAGAATTTAGCAGAGAAACACCCTGCAATACAACATTTCACTACCATTGACCCATTAGTTCAATAGATGATTGTCATGTACCAGATAAAGATACATCATTGACTTATCAAGCCTAAGAGAAAATCATTATGAATAAATAACTATAAGATGTGGGTAACCTTACATAACATCACACCCTCCGTATTCACCACTGACTTATGATCAAGCAACAAAAATTCCTTAAAACGGCTGGCAACAAAAGCAAATAAATAAAATTTCTCTTGCACAGGACGATCTAGTATTGCTCTTCAGTAATGGTCTATCACTCAAGGATGAGTTCTTCTAATGAGAGAGAAAAATATGAACTAGTTAGCCTAAGGGAATTAAGAATTCCAGTAGCTTTGTAAAACAGATCAAAAATTAGTTAAAAAAACAATAAAGTGATGAATTTAAGCTTTCCAATGCATGCTTAATACACTCATCCACGATATAGTCAAGTGAGTACTATTTTTAAAGCCCCGAGCAACATCTTCTGTTTTATAGATTTGAGCTCATGTGTAGTGATCTTAGCTAGGGCAAGGCTCAATAAAGGACTTAACCTCCAAGTGGGAGACAATTAAAAAGGAAAATGTCTCTCAAAGATAAAAAGCGATAGCTGGTAGTATCAAAACACAAGATAGAATTCTTAAACCTTAAACAAGAATGCTTAAGCACCATCAAGCCATTAAAATTAGTTTACAAACTTCATAATCATGCGTTATTGATATCTTTTAATAGTTACATTCCTTGACAGAATACTTAAAAACCTTAAACAAGAATGCTTAAGCACCATCAAGCCATTAAAATTAGTTTACAAACTTCATAATCATCTGTTATTGATATCGTTTAATAGTTACATTCCTTTCTTCTTATACCTCTTCAACCAGTTGGCCAGAATATGTGTCAAATTGATATAAGCCAACCAAATTGCCCTAGAAAATCAAAATCTAAGAAAAATGTCAAAAGGTTTTGTTTGGACCAACCTTCAAAATTATGCCAGGCATCTCTTGGAAATCTAGATGTAAGTATTAAAATGCGAGGAAAAAAAAAAAACTCAAAAGAACTCCAATTCAGAAGACAAATGTGCCTGTCACAAAACTCTGGTAATTCTACTTTCATGGCTAAAAACTCAAGGATCACCAGGTAATCAATCATGCTTTTTAGATTTTCTAGATGCATGAACTGTGATTAATCAGGCAGAAGTTGCCTCGATATTAAGTTTGAAGGAATACACTCTAGCAAAAATATTTGTAGCGGAGGAAGAAAGTTGAGCCCAAAAATCACTTCTTCCTTGCACAACAGAGTCTTCATATCATATCAGAAGCACGAAAAGTAGCATGAGAAGGCAAGTGAAATTGCACGAAATCAAAACATAGTGAATTTTAACGTGAAGTGTCGTTTTAGATATACCACAAACAAAACCGCCTCTTAAATTTAAATCAAGCAATACCTTAACTAATAAGTTGCAGCTAAGATTGTTCAAATACAGACAATTACCCATCGAAAACTTAAAATCACAGCAACTGAAAGGCATGTACTGATGTATACCTCTGGGCGCAAAGTAATCAGGCTGATCTGGCGTTTCAGTATCAGTTGGCGACGGCCGCACAGGCTCTATTCCGAAGGCTTGCGGATAAGTCTCGTCGTACTCTTCATACAGTGCCTTCCTGTAACCTAGCAACCTGGCCTTGCTCCTGATGAAATCGATATCCTCAGGCTCCTCGCTTCGAGGGGCCGACGCCAACCGCTGCAGAAACGACAACGCATCTTCAGGCACGAAGCTGTCTCTGGCAACCTGAATCTGTTTCATAGAATACTCCGCCCCTCGCTCATAGCCCGGCACATCAACACGGACATACCCAGGGAAACCAAAATACCTGAAGTTTTTTGCATTTCGACAGCAGCAAGTCAGACCCAGGGCCGCTCTCCGGCTCACCTCGTCCTCAGCCTCATCAACAGACTTGACGAAATTCCTCGATGTCGTTTGCTTTGCCTTCTCCAGGTAATATGGATCGAAAGGGATGAGCTCATCCGGAACGAACCAACCGTAGCTACTGTCTCCGAAGAACGCGACGAGGACATGGCCCAGCTTCCTCGACCTCCGAACATCGGGAGGGGCGAAAGGAAGATTGAAGATGTACCCAGGCCACCATGGGTGGGATTTCACCTTCCCCCAGACCATGTCTCCAATCTCGAAGCCATGCATCCAGATCTCCGATGGCGCCGCCGCCTGTGGAGCCAAAACCGGCTGTGGGGCCACAGGCTGATTCGAGACCAAAGTTTTCTCCTGTGCTGGCAACGATCGCTCGATTCCGGCATCCACAGGCGGAGAACCCTCTATGGCGGCCTCGGATTCAGAAACCCTAGCTGCCTCTACCTCCATCCTGGCATCTCCCGGAGATAGATCGGTCCTTGCGTTATCCGAAATCCGTTCCGCCGCCGGCGGATCGATCTCCGCAAGAACACTAGCGGCGGTTTCGTCAGAAACGCTAGATCCTTCTTGGGGGTCTTCCACCCCAACGAAATCCAAATCGATCGCGGCCGTGGCCGGATTACTCTCCATTGCGAACTCGTTATCGGAGATGACCGCTAGAAAAACATGGCGAGCTCCGAAACGTGCGAAATCGAGCGACGAACGGCGGAGGAGGGGAGACCTGAGAGGCCGAGATCGACGATCATGGCCAAAGGGACTCGATCCGAGCGAAACCCTAGAAATCGATCGAGATCGAGATCGAGATCGAGATCGGCCTGGAGGTCGCAAACGAAACCCTAGGAGGAAGAAAAGAGAAAGCGATAAGGTGCCGTTCCGGCGCGCGGTACTGGGTTCATTTTCCACCCTAGGTTCTCGGATAACTGGATAAGTAAGGCCAAAGATATGATGGTCCTCCGATTTCAGTTTATTATCGTGCACCTACGATTATGGTTACCACTGATATTTTACAGGATATTCTCCTCACCGCTTAGGGATACCGTCTTCTTGCCTCGAGTTACGTGATTAGTCGGAGCCCATGGATTGCAACGAACCGGCCCACAAAATCTATTGGGCCATGACCGGCCCATTAGCATCTACACTATGCGTTGAAGTGGACATGACATTACATCATAAGTCATAACATTGTATCTCTTGGCATTGTATCACTACATTTTCTACAAAAGATATAATTCAATATTATTGAAGTAGACACAGATTTTCTCTATATTATGCATGATATTGTATAAAGCAAGTTCCTGCACTACCCAAACTATTATATAAACTAAGTGTTATACTATGGCATGAAAAATTACAAATAAAACTCTAAAATATGTGGAGAGTGATTGTGAGGAACACAAGAGGAGAATGATGAGATGTTTTTCTCATCGTCTATGAAGTCATATAAAAAGCATAATGGATATCTATTCGTGTATGCCAACTTTTTATTCTGTACTTTTAAAAAAGTACGGCAATAGAGTTTATCACTTTTGATTTATTTATTTATTTACTGGTAAAAACTTCCAATTTATTTATTAATATATATCCATAATTATTATTACCATTTATTTGGTGGATTGTGCTCCTTTCCACTTCAAAAAAATCAATGTCGGTTGGGGATGTCAATAGAAGCTCAATTGAATTATCGGCACGAAATGGTATAAGTTAAGTCCATGATTGACCTAGTAGCACCCATAGGGTGCATGTTAATTTATCAATATCCCTTGGAATAATTGTAACTAAAGATGATAAAAACAACATGATTTAAGTATGGAAAGAAAAATCATTTAAACATGCAATTAAAGAATGTTGCACTTCATGACTTCCTAAAAAGTTATGCTATTCGTAGTTATTGAAAGATCAAAGTTGCATGTTTCTTGACTTTAAATTTATACGCACATGCTTGCATAAATAGTGATAACCTAGTTAACTTTATTTATTGTATTGATATGGAACATAGCTTGATAATAAGAGATTTTATTAGTAGTCTCTGTTGAAATATATTACTTGCATATTTAAAAGATCTAGAAATAGCTTTTAGCCCTTTTCCTTATCCACTTTCTTAAGTACATGTCATGAACTTGTTTTTGTAATTAGTTTATATTTTTTTCCAAAAAGATTACCTTTTTTATCTTCATGAAGTGGCCAGTCCATTTGGTTCAAAATAAACAAGCAATGTACTTACACTAAATAAATAAAGAAAATTTAAATTGATCAAGAACTCTATTAAGAAAGCAAAAATAAAAAAAAAATGTATTTTCTTTCTAAACTAGCAAGATCACCTTAACTCTAAAAAGAAACACTTAGTTCTTTCTATCTTCTCTCCTATACAAAACTATAGTTTGTAATCTTGTTTGTATCTCACCAAAAAAGACTCATGTACAATCGCAAAACTAACATGAATTATTATCGCCACCATAATAATGTTTTATGTATTTATTGATCATGTTATAATTATTATTAACCAGGTTCTTTATATGGTATTGATTCGCATTTTTATTAGAAAGTCCCTATTTCTTGAAATCACTGCACAATAAGAGCATGACTCTTTAAAATTTTTAACATCCAATTAGCAGTTATTAAAACTTTAGCAAATGTATTCTCACTCAACTAGCATGTATTTTCGCTTCTTGCTTTATAGAGATAATATCCTGTACTGACTTCATGGCGTTTGTTATTGTACATGAGGATAAAAATTAACCACTTAATAAATTCAAAAATAAGACCAATCTCTCTAAATATGTTATATATGCATATCTAATTTTTAGATATATTTTAGATGCAGAACTATTATTGATAAAAAGTAATAAGCTATACAATGTGGAATAACTCTCCCCAAATATTTGTAACTCCTCAAATTTTGAAAAATTATATGATCCCAACTCACTTGATACACCGATCAAGGACTTTATGGACTTGGTAAACCAATACATTGAAATTATTTTGCCTTTTGAACTCTATGATATTTACTTTTTATTAGATGATATTGTTATGACGTATCAACCTCAAAAGAAGATTTACTTTATCCATAACATTTATAAGTTCATTAAATTATGTATTGATAGCGACGAGAAATAGTACTTAGATAAATACATGATTATGTCAATGCTAGACACAAACTATACTATTCAATAACAATGAAATATTTTCAGTAACTAGCATTCATATGAATTGATAGGCCTTGTGCACCCTATACCATTACAATCAAAAACCCAAGAAGTCTTAACTAGTTGATGTTTTAATAATATTTGTCAATCTATATATTGTAATATAAAAGCTTTATGCATTATATACTTTGCCAATAAAATGATCTGGAGCACAATTAGATGAATGTCTTGAAACGAGAAGTAATACTAATATAATGTAAAAACAATCCAATATAAGCGTTGAAAGATTTTTAGCTTAATGAAGTGAAAACTTTCTATCGTTCTGCCCACAAAAAAATCCATTATGCATGGTTAGAAGAGAAAATTTTTCATCATACTTTAAGAAAGTTTGAGTTTGGCATAAATATGTTTCAAGTTTTGTCTTTTAACACATTTAACCCATATTTGACCCATTTAATAGGTTTGGGTCATGATCCCTTTAATTTTAAGACTTATTTAATTTGTCTAAAATCTACTCAACTCGTTTCAGACATATTTAACTCAACTTGCTTGGTCTGTTCAATCCATTTAAACCAATCCAATATATTAAAAATTTACTTAACCTGTTTCATCCGTTAACCAAATTTTTCTATTGAATAAATAAATTATGTGAATCAGATTGAATATTTTTTCTAAAAAAATTAAATTTATATCAGCATTTTCAACTTAAACAGGTAAGATTTGGGGTCACTTTTTTTACCGTCACACCTTGGCCTAACGTGATTGCCACCCGCATATATGGCACGTGCTCAGCACGAGCGTGTGAAGCAGTAAGAGTGCCGGCAGGAGGACTGACGGCCGGCCGAGGAGAGCGACATGGCAGCGATAAAAGGGCCCCGAGATTCTCCCACTTATTCCGGTCCCAAAATCCAGTCCATTTCCCTCTTTCTTTTTTCAAACCTTTTTTGGCCCACAGCGCGAGAGAGGAAGTTGCGAGCGGAGGAGAAAGTGAGAAACCCTAAGACCTTCGTCCCAAACCCTAGCTTTTTGGTCCCTTCTTCTCGTAGAGATGCCGCGGGAGATCATAACGATCCAGGTGGGGCAATGCGGGAATCAGATCGGGATGGAGTTCTGGAAGCAGCTCTGCCTCGAGCACGGCATCGGCAAGGACGGCCTTCTCGAGGATTTCGCCACTCAGGCACTTGCCTTCTTCCATATCTCCCTCTTTGTTATCGTTTTCTACCATCTCATGCAATCCTCGCTCTCTTTGATGACATGTGGAGCAATTGGGGGTTCTGGACTGTGGTTTCTTTGATTCACGACATCAAGATTGCTTCAGTTTTGAATCTGCAGCTCCAGATCTATTATGAGGTCGGAAGAGCATAATGGAGCCCATAGTTTCATCAGTTTCAACACTGATTCGTGATTAAAATTTGGATTCTTGACTGGATTGTTTCGGGCTGGAGCATGCAAGATGAAGTTAGTTTATATGATGATTCTTGTTTTGATTTTTCCTAACATGTCGAGAAGCGCTATATATTATGGGAAATGCACCTGGTTTCATATATTTGTTAGGGTAGATTGAGAGTTGCTGGAGAGACCGGATGTCCCCTTCTCTCATGGTCAAAGTGGCTCGGTTAACAGAGTAATGCACTAATGCCTCAACACCTATATATTGACTAAAAGTCAAACTATGCTGAACTTTCATACTTTTGATGAGTAATGGAGAGGATGTTTTATAGTGTAAGTGGATTAAGAGGTTAAGAAAGAGGGCCGTGTCATAAAGTTTTTCAAATTGGTCTGTTATTTGCTAAGGATTATAATGGCAATTAAAAGGCCTAAAGCTGAGGAAATTTCTCATGTTTTATAATGTGCCAAAAGGATGAACTAGTGGTCATCACAGGAACAAGATGTTGGAGATTTGGTGCTGGCATATAACCTATCTATCTTGAATTTCTTCTCATTTTCTCCAACAGGTAACTAGGAATGAAGCTACGGATCAGATCTCAGTTCTTCACCTGTGGTTAAAATGGATTAGAAAAGGCTATTGATTGAGGATACTTTTTGGTTATGACTTTATTTTGCTTCCTGTTAGGCACATTGTATTATGCCTCGGATCAGAGGACCAGAAAAAATTCAAGAAGATCCTGAGTTGAAAGAGTTCAAAAAATTGGCTATTCAAAGAGTGGTGGTTACTTACCTACACATGTAGTTCATGGCAGGCTTCATGTATCACCTTCATCATTTTCTAGATTTAGGAATGCAGAAAATGACTAAACAAGCAAAGCAGTACTTTGGTTCAGGGAGGACCAGAAATTATTTAAGAAGATCTGTTGAAAGAGTTGAAAAAGTTGGCTATTCAGCAAGCGGTTACTCGCCTACATGTAGTTCCTGGCGGGATTTCATGCACCATCTTTGGAAGAAAATTTAAGAATGTAAAAAATGATTAAAAAAGCAAAGTAGTAGGGTTTCTAGGGTCATAAGGAAACACGTCTTGTGTAGGTGGTAGGATTTATAGAAATATATGATGGTGTAGGTTTGTTGTTAAAATTGAAAGGAACTCTCAATACTGAGTTTTGAGTGGCTATGGAGATCATGAAACAAGAGGGCTTGTGGTCTGGAAATTAAGTAGAGATACTCCGATGGGAAGATTTGCTGGTGTTCTGGGGTCACCTTTAGCTCTTTGATATCGTTGAGAATCGTGAGATGAAATAACTCATTGAGTGTTGGAGCTAAGTTGGTAAATGATATTTGACTTTTGGCTGGATTTGGAGATTTCTCGAATTAAGCATTTTAAGGGACTGCATAATATGTTTGGTGTTGCCTAGGTACAACTGCATGGAGTAGTTTAAGGGTTCTTTTGGGATTATATGTAATGGAATCATGCATGTTGCAATGGCTGGGTGGCATTCTTGAATTGTTAATGCTGTCTATGTTATGGAGGAAAGAATATGGAGGTACAGACCACATAATATTTTAACTACCAATAGTTTCTGACCTAGTTACCATTAGAGAAATCTGATGCTTTAGTGGAACTTGCTGATTCATGTGGCATAGGAATAGGTTGAATCTATTTAGTTCTTTTGTAAAAGTCAAATATCCATTTGCAATGCTCTTAAATGTAGTATCTAACAAAGGTTATATTTCAAAAGGCACTCCTTTGTGTATTTCATTTGAGGTTCTGGATGATGTAGTCTCACATTTCCTTCAAGTTCACTTGGAGCCTTCAGTGTTGTTGCCTTTTCATGGTTGGCTTGATATTATCACCTGCTATATTTTACTATGTGATTGTTTGCCTGACACCGTTAACATGGGAGATAAAAAATGGAGCTATATTCTGTATGCAATCTTGATGTCATGCTTGGAAAGAGAAGTTGCAAAACCATTAAATGGTTTTTGGTCCACAAGGATAAATAGGGATTTTTTTCTTGCTGCCGCCATTTATAATCATGAGGGTTAAAATTAGTGAAAGTAAGGACATGATTTAATGAAAGGAAACAGCAAGTATTATGTGGCTCGTTGTTGATAGTGGCAGTAGGAGCATAAGAAAGTAACAGACTCACTTGAGTGTGGTTGTGACACCATTATTTATCCACCTCTGATGTCAACATATCATTCTAAGAAGGGGGTTTTGGATTGGGAGCACTGGATGCTGGTTGAGCTGTATGTGATCTTTTGTTTCTTCTAGGATTCTTTTCCAATGGGACAAAGCTTTGTATCATAATTCTTTGCTACTGTACTGATCCTCCCTTACTCTTTATTACCAAACAGTAGCATTCCTGCCAGGAGGGTACATGTGTGAGAGATGATGCTATAAAGACTTTGTCTACAACAACCTGCCAGTAGGTAATATAGGATTTCTAGTTATAAATTAGGAAGTAACAACATACTTCATCCGATAAACAGATTCTCATCATGCAGCTATGAAGCTGTCATTGCCCTATTAATCAGGACCTTTCATCCTTCCTAAATTCATCACTTGGAAAGCTTTTGTAAAGAAAATTATAATTTCATATCCATGTAAGTTTAAAAATGGTGTGAGGATGCTTGCATTGTTAGTGTCAAGGTCGGTGGAACCGTCCCGACCGGGTGGTTTCGGCCGTTTCAAGCTGTACCGGTGAACATCGTCCCAACCGGATGGTTTCGGCCGTTTCAAGCCGTACCGGTGGTTCACCGGTACGGTTCCGGCAATGGAAACGAGACCCGATACTGAAGCCGAAGGAGAAGAAAAGAGAGAGCGAGCGGAGGAGGGAGAGGAAGAGGTCGGAACGCCGACGGAGGCCGCACACACCCTCTGCTAGCCTCCCTCCCTCTCTCCCCCTTTTCTCTCTCTCTTTTTCTCTCTCCTACGATATAATTGACTCTGTCAATACAGGCCCGGTACGGCCCATACCGACGCGTCGTGCAGGAGAACTGGTACGGTGCCCGGTATCGGTTCCTCCGACCTTGGTTAGTGTTATTTACTTTTCTAGTCTTCAGACTTACGGAAGTGCACTGATATATAATCATTATTCCATTCTGTTCTATTAACTTATTAAGCAATATATTTTCTTCAAAAGCATTATTTCTACAAGTAGTTTTAGCTAGGCTCCAAGTTTTGTGACTCCACTTTAACTAAAATGCTGCTCTAGATTTTCTCTACCATCAAGGTGTGAAGGTCTATCAGGCTTGAACAAATAGAGAACCACCATATTAGTAGAGTTACATGAGAAATCACACATCTTGGAGTCTGACAAGCATTTTCCATTATCTTGCACTTTATAAACATAAACCATCATGATTCAATATTTAACCAATGCTACTACAGGGAGGTGATAGGAAGGATGTCTTCTTCTATCAAGCTGATGACCAACACTACATACCAAGGGCTCTCCTAATGGACCTCGAACCTAGAGTTATCAATGGCATACAAAACAGCGAATATAGGAACCTTTACAATCACGAGAACATATTTGTCTCAGAACATGGAGGTGGTGCTGGAAACAACTGGGCCAGTGGATATCACCAGGTTTGTCAACATGATGTTAGATTATACAAAAATTCTCTTTTGCTGCATGTATGGTCCATGCAGTTGTCTGTTTGTTTAACATCTCTTCTATTTTGAATAGTTTTCAGACAAAGCTTGCTCTTTGCATAATGATTTAGTCAAAGTTATGTCCTTGTTAGGTCTGTAGATCCAGATTTTGCTGTTGACTGGGACCACTGTTCCTGATGTAACTGAAATTTTTGACTAGTTTGCTTTAGTACCTATTTAGCTAACATTATCTAGATGAATATGGTTTTTATTGAAGGCTGAAGTCCAAGTTAATATAGTTAAAAGTGCTATACCTAGGTAAAGTGCAACATGAACCTTACTCTAGAGCCCAAAGTACAGGTCAAAGTTGTGCCCAGTGCCCATAGTAAAAAGATTACTAGAAGAGATCTGAAATGCTATCAAGGCAATGCTTTGACCTGTACTTGGATATGAAACAAAGATATCAAACAAATCTACCACATGATTTTGAAGGAAATCTAAAAAGAAAAGGGCAGAGACATCACATTCTTTGGTGGAACTTAAAATCTAAGCTTGAACTTAGCCACCCTCTTCCTACACCAGGTGCTTCAATTTTATCTGTGAAGATTCACTTGTTCCTTTGGTTCCAACAGGCAGCTTAATTTTTCATCTTTCTTTGTGTAACTCTGTGCTCCTCTTAATTCTAAGTTACTTTGCTGGATCTGATTTGGCATTGAGTGATAGAAGAGGTTTCTCATATCTGCTGGGCACAAGGGGCTTCATCATCTTCTAAAAACAAATGAACATTTTGCTTCAATTATTCTCCATTTTTTTGTTCCATATTTCCTTTGATTGAATTCTTCCTGCTCCATGTTTCTTCTAGTGCTTTAAGCAGTTTTCTTTTTCACGATTTCTTTTGTCTATACTTGAAATTTATATATTCTGTTTGAAATAACTATTTTTTCTTTTGATGCAAAGGCATGTTAAGTTTGAGAACTATTTAAAATGCGTTAGAACCTGACAACTAGCAGCCAAAACCTTCTCTCTAGGGTAACACATCTGCTTTGGAATCTTCCCAGAATCTCAAGCATGAACTCACTTCCTAAGTAGTCTCTCAATAAAAGTGCTTCTAAAATATCTACTTTCCCACACTCACATTTGCTCTCACACTTGCTTCCATTTCTGACAACTAAGAGCTGACCATCTTAAGTTCTTAACCATAAAATTTCATGGCTCAAGCCCATGATTTTGTGCTTATTATTCTCACTGCTTGCTTGACATTATGAAGATTCACTTTAAACGTCCATATTTCTCTTGATTCCATGAAGTCCATTTCCATCCAGTCTTTATAAAATTTTTCATGAACTTAAAATTTGGTGACAAGTGGAATGGATAGAATATCATTTTGTATGCAAGGGTATAATTGTGGAATATATCAAATCAATATGCAGTCTTGTATCCCTTATATGGTTAAATCACATTCTTGTTCTTATCCTCTGCATGCTTTAAAGTTCAGAAGTGCCAAATGTCTTTAATAGTATAGTTACTTTCTTATAAGTATCCATTGAATAGGGAGAACAAGTTGTAGATGATATCATGGACATGATTGACAGAGAAGCAGATGGAAGTGATAGCCTCGAGGGTTTTGTTTTGTGCCATTCAATTGCTGGCGGAACAGGATCAGGTTTCTCTATTCATTTTTTCCTGACTATGCTTGTTTCCCCTTTTATCTTGAACATTTGATTATTTTTGCCTTATTTTATCTTTTTTATTCATTATTATCATTACTTTGTTCCTATCCCATTTGCTGGTTACTTTCCCTTTCATTATCTGTTCTCCATTTTTTTTCTAGTTTAACCATTGTTTTTTCATGTTTTTTCACTTGCATCTAGGCAATGCTAATGCATATTCTTTATTTTTTTTAAGTAACAACTTTTGATGGTGAGCCTTAGCGTAACGGTGAGGTTGCTCCATTGTAACCTGGAAGTTATGGGTTCGAAACACGAAAACGGCCTCTCCGCACACGGGGTTAAGGCTGCATACTCCGACCCTCCCTAGACCCGCAATAGTGGGAGCCTTGGGCATTCACCAACTTTTAAAAGAACTTATAGTTTCTTTTACTTTTTTAACATATGAACTTTTCTAATCATCAATAAGATTATACCAACCGATTTTTTCATCTTTGTAGGCATGCCTTTTATCATGATGAATTTCATTCTTGTTTTATGTTTTCCTTTTCTCTCTTGACCATTTGCTGCGTGCTCTTAAGATCTAGATTACAAATGGTAGTCATTGCGCGATTTACTTAGCTATTTGACCATTGTGGATTTAGAAAATCTAATATGGTGATGGTGTTTTACTTCAATAGCAATTACATTCCTTTGCCTCTTTTATTATTATACTGCAATCATCCACTGCTAAAGGATGAGAAGATCTAAAGAAAGAAAATTGGAAGTTGTTTTTTGACTTAAAACCATATGTTTATAGTACTTTTGATGGTAATCTAGCTGGCATGAAGAAAGATTAAAGGGTTAATTCAAGACTAATGAAGGCATGCATGATGCATGAGAAAGCAATAGCAATTGTGAGAGGTTGGTGAGACAACTGAAATTCCAATTTTTTATGGGCCCACAATAATAATCTTCTTAAATCTCATTTCCTTCTCGTCAGCTGTCATGGACATGTTATTGGTATTGAAGAGTCGGTCATATCAAGGTTCATGGTCTCGGTACTAGACCCCATACCGGTACAATCTTTCGGTATGCAGTACATTATGAGTTGGCGAGACGTACCAAGTGTTAGTACATTACAAGACTATATACCGATTTGGTACAGTACCAACCGGAATGGCGACCGATACGTCATATATTCTTCATGTGTAGCTACAAATCATGCAATTTCTATGGGCCCACTGTATTATAGGTCATATATTGAAGTGTAGGTCATATATTGTGAGCAGTTTGTGAGACAACTGGAATTCCAATTTCAATGGGCCCACAATAATGATCTTCTATAAGTCTCCTTTCCTTCTTGTCGGTTGTCACACACATGTTATAGTATTGAAGAGTAGGTCATATATTCTTCATGTGCAACTACAAATCATGCAATTTGAGTCAATGAAATCCGAGCACTATCCAATTTAAAACTAGAAATATGGAAGAACAGCTTTGGACGATAAAGGTTGAGCCCCCTTTCTCTTGCGTGTTCTAATGTGGAAGAAAATGTAGTATGATGTCCATTTTAGCTGCAGATAATGAAACTCTAGTCCATGACATGTGAACATGATCCAATGCAGAAATAGAAATATGGAGGAAACTTTGGAGGTAAAGGGTCAAATACTAAAGGGTTCTGTAGAAGCAGAGATCGCTAGAATATGGTGTAGAACTGTTCTCAAACCATGCTATCATTCCTGTTCTCTGTGCCATTCCGAATTATGACCATAAAAAAGTTATCCTCCCCCTCCCAACCTCATCAACAAATCTTAATCTTGTTCCCATTCTAGCTTCATGCTTGTAAGGAGTATGCCATATTGAATTTTTAATGTGCACATCGAAATAAGGGATTGATACAAATCAGTGGTCATTAGATACTGAGAGCGACTTATTTCTTTATCTACATTTTATTTTCTAGAAGACTAGAAATGATTTACAAAGACATCCAACAAATTAGCTGGCTTCAATGAAGTTGATATGTTCTTATGAATTCTTATGTGATTGGTAGACAATTTTTGGGTTTTAAAGAAAAAGGTCATTGAAAATGGCTGTAAAGAGGCATTTTAGAATAACAAGGGCTAGTTTTTTACTTAATTATTGTCTGATTGCTGCATACAAGTAAACTTTTCTGATTCATCACTTTTTTCTTAAGGAACATTTGATTCAAGGTAAGAATATGAAATGGCTGAAACATGGTTCGCTGCATGCGGTTGGTGAAAGGGAGCTTAGTAAATAATGCTTGTTCCAGTGCAACTTGTTGGAACTGGACTAGGTTGATCTGGGTTTGAATTAAGTTAAACATTTTTAGTTGAGCCGGTTGCATCCAGTCAATCTGATTCATCTGGTTGCATTAGCTCAGATTTGTTATTGTTTGGTTGGAATGGGTTGGTTAGTTTGGTTTTTGGTTAACTTGAACAGAGTCCTGTCTAATCTGGTCTGGTTTGGTTAGGTTGGGTTCAGACAGTCAGGCTTTATTGGGTTCAATGAGGTCTTATTAGACTATTCCGGGTAGTTAGAGCTCACTTAAATGTTTCCCTAATCTACTAGTGTGTGAATTGGGGGCTGAAGTCAAAAAGGTGATTTCTTTTTTGGGTCCGGTAGAAGTCAAAAAGGTGATCTTGATGGCGTTGAGATGTTTATCTTTTGGATTTCAGGCTCACTTCTAGTAAAGCATAGGCCTAGAAGTAATCGCTTTGGGTAATCTAGTTGGGCCTTCCAGTTATGTTGAGACCAATGCATTCTAGTTGGGGTTGACAGAATTTTTTGGCCTTCAATTTCATGTAGAAGATTTATGATGCTCATTCTTTCTTCATATTTTAGCTTAATGGAGATGTTTTTGGCCGTTTTTTATCATGCACAGTTGTGGAAGTCACCTTATGGTTTGCCTATTCTTAATCTAGAAATTTTATAAAGCTCTTTGAAACTTTTATAAAGATTAACTTTTTAATTTGATGACTAAATAAAGAATTAATAATACATGTTAGAGTGTGACGTAGTGTTATAACTCTAGCTATATTTTCTAATTGAATGAATATTTGTGCAAGTGAGCATATTCACCAAATAATTGCACTACAAAGCATATGCTCAATTGCTCATGTTGTGTTTTGACCTGCTTAGGTATGTGAATAGATGATGTCTAAAATAGACCTTTCGATGGGCTTTATTTGACCTGATTTGATCCACAACTTAGCTCGACCCATCAGCTGACCCGACCCGAGACAATGACCCGATTACTCGAACTTGAACTTGATGTGATCCACCTTCGTCTCCTCAATGCGATTGGGGCATCACCTAAACCTGAGGTCGAAGCAGATGATGGAGGTAGTGATGAGATCAGGGAACAATAGCAAAAGGTAAGAGGGTAGATGGTGGTGAGGCCATGGAGGAGGGCGGCATGAGGCAAAGATTCATTGGAGAGGTGCTGGTGACCGAGGAGGCCAGGCTCCTTGAGGCAATCGAGGGTGTGGTAGTGGCTAGAGGGGAGCTAGTGTGCATATCCACGACAACGAGAAAGTAATGGTGACACGGATGGAGAAGAGGATGGTGTAGAGGGAGTTAGGGATAATGTGGAGGGCAGAGATGGGATCTCATGACATCTTTGTTTCTCTTCGTGAGTGAGATAGGGTTGGGCTCTTGAGTAGGACCAAGTTCCCAGGTTGGGTCATGACCTAGCCCATTGATAGGCCCAGTCTAAACTAAAGGTTTTCAAGGTAAACATGCATGGAAAATTGTCTCATTTGTTCAAATTCATGATCTAAATGAGTCGGACGTACAAGGGAATCTAACAAAATTCGTGACATGCAAGCAATGCTTGATATCGGGCTGGCTTTGGGCTTTCGTTACCTTGCATGACAATAATTACTTGATTGGTGTGAACATGGCTGTGTTAAATTTCATGACAATATTTAAGTACAACATGCTGTTGTCTTCATTGCTGGATCACCAAATTGTTGTTTCTCATTGCATAATCAACTATTGTTTGTCGATTCTTCACTATTCCACATGAATCTTGAATATGCTAGAACCATATTTATTGTTGATCTAGTGCTATGTGAAGTAGAAAACCTTTTCTTGCCAGTAGTGCATGAACAAGGAACTTGGGAGTTGGTTTGTGACGCATGTTTGAGAATGATATGCTACTAGAGAATGTGAAGCATAATTTTAAGATCTGTCGTTATAAGAAACTCTGTAAGTAATCATGTACACTAATCTTTAAGGCATGAATAACAGATGTGACTCCTTTGATTGTCTTCATATGTAATGACTATTCACTATTTTTACATTACTTACTCATAGAAAGTTTTCCTGTTTATTAGCATGAATTCTAGGTCTTATTCATCACATAATACTAACATTAATGAATTATTCTTCTGATGTGTATTTTGAGCTCCAATACATAAACTTATTTGTTCCCATGTTGGCAGATAACTTCATGTAAGTCTGGCTTGTGCTGAGATAGTAGTCCATAGGTTCTGTTGTTGATTGACTAAAGTGAGCCTTCTACTCACTATATCTTGTAGAAATGAGACAGGCTTGGGCCGGGCTTTGTTTGATGCTTAGCCCAACTTAAGCGTCTGTGCTTGATATGGTTATGAAATCATCACGACAACATCAGCCATATTCTTAAACTCTCAAGTCAAATTTAGGCCTGCCTTTGAATTGTGGAGGGTCATAGCTACATTTATTGCTAAGTTAAAATTCAGATTGCTAATTATAGATTGAGTTGTGGGATAATTATTGGGAAATCAAATGTAGCTTGCTTAAAATAAGTGCCTGCTGGTAAATTCCTACCTCTGGTATTCCACCGCTGATGTCCTGTCTCTGATTGTTCTGATGTTACTAAAGATTCGTTTCTTTCACCTTTTCATATACCTACATTTGTCAGATCTTTCTTTTATTCTTGGGAAGGGTTTAGCGGTCTGGAAATTTGGATGCAAGGTTTCCTTATGTTTGTTGGTTGCAAGGAACTGGTTAATATTCGGAAAGTAAACTGGATATGTAAGCACTATAGATCCCATTGTTAATACTGTCAAATCTTGACTGTGATGGTGTTCCTACTGTCCAGCTAACAGTTGGTCTCAAAAAGCAATGACTCAAGAAAACAATAGTGTCTTTTCCCCTCAGTAGTCCTTTTTGTTTGCCCTTTTTTTATTTCTTAGTTTGTCTTAACATCGCTGTTGGGCACCTCCTCCCGTCCTCTATACCAAATTCCTTTTTACCATCACATGACATGGTGATTGAACATGCATCTTTTATGCTAAGTGGGAACAGGTCATCTTTCACCTGTTTTGGTCTGCATATACTTTAAATGAATTTTTTATTTTCATTGTCTTTACCTTATTAATGAGCATTTTTCCCCCTTTTCACTTGGAGTATTGGGGCCTTCTTAAAAACAACATTTTAGCTCTTTTGTCTTTCTTTCTAGTGCAGGTATGGGTTCATATTTATTGGAGACTCTGAATGAGCGCTACAGCAAAAAGCTTGTTCAAACATACAGTGTATTCCCAAATCAAATGGAAACAAGTGATGTGGTTGTCCAGCCTTACAACTCACTTTTAACCTTAAAGCGATTGACACTGAATGCCGATTGTGTTGTTGTTCTTGACAATACGGCACTAAATAGGATTGCTGTGGAACGCCTGCATCTAGCTAATCCTACTTTTGCACAAACAAACTCATTGGTTTCTACGGTTATGTCTGCAAGCACAACCACTCTTCGCTATCCAGGATACATGAACAATGATTTGGTTGGCCTTCTTGCTTCTTTAATTCCAACTCCACGATGCCATTTTCTCATGACGGGCTATACACCACTTACTGTGGAGCGCCAGGTCAGACAATCTTCATATATGACTCCATTTTTGAATTAACTTTTGTCAAAAATATAGTATACAGATGTATATGGCTGAAATGCATATCGCACTTCAATATCGTTAATAAAGGCTGAAATCTATGTAAGAAGTATATGCATCCATTTTGTCAGAGATCATTTTATGACTTCTGTCCTATACAATCTAAAATTCTTGAATACCTAAGCTTTTCCTGAATAGACATTCGAAATATTGCAGAAAGTATTCTAGAATAGCAATCAAGAGTCATGACAATTGGTGATTAACTATAGTTACTAAATCAGCAATAAATCTTGATGAGAAATTTTTTTGCGTATCTAATATTCATGTCTAAGAGGGCAAACCTTAGTGTAAGGGTAAGGTTGCTCCATTATGACCTGTGTGTCATGGTTTGAAATATGGAAACAATAGCCTCCCTAGACCCCACAATGGTGGGAGCCTCATGCATTAGAATGCCCTTTTATCTAATATTGATGTCTCTTTCATGGAAGTTGGTAAGTAATGGGATGGAAGAAAGAAAATAACCTCCAATTAAATGCAATATAGATATGCATTTGCTTTAGAGTTCCATTTTCAAATTCTAAATTCAAGTAGTGACTAGGTTTTTGGAATTTATTGTTGGTGTTCTATAATGAAATTTGATCTAGGATGCACTTTCTGGAACTCATTGTGAAACCTTTGTATTGTATCATCTTTAAAAGGTTGCATCAGTCAATTAAAGAACCCACTTACTTTCGAATATAACATTCCATTTTTCCCCATCGTGATATAATCAGTAATGAGAAGAGTTCTTAATGTTGGAAGGATGATATTTATGGCCTATTTGGGTGACTCCACAGCTAATCGTTGAATATTTTTATATGGCTAATGGTGAGAAGTTGTTAGCAGTGTGGATAGAGGGCTCGCAATTGGGGAAATCTTGATCCTAGAATCCCCGAAAAAGAATAAGATGCAGGAAATTATGTTTTACAAGGAAATCCAGAATCCATATGTTTTCTGAATTGTGCAATATGGGGCCTTCCTCAGTTGCAACGGTATCTTCTTTCCCACCTCAACTCATTGCCCAACTTTGACCATTTGAAGAATTTATCTGATGGGCAGTGTATTTGGTTATCCAAACAGACTCTTAGCATCCTTCACATATTGATAGCATTAGATTTGCTCCGAGCTTAAACCAGTTTTTGAATGTAGGGTTATCCTATGCAAATGGTTAAACAACTGTTTGTGAATTTTAATTTCCTTGGATCAATATGTATTATCTTCTGCTTTTATAATATTCTAACTAGAGGTATTACATAGGAGAATTTTGATTTCAGTAACATAAACAATGTCTATATCATCTGTCTGATGTAAGCATTTCTTATATTGGCAGGTTAACATGATACGTAAGACTACTGTTCTAGATGTCATGAGAAGACTTTTGCAGGCAAGATATTCTCCTTCTTTGAACATTTTGTAATTCTTATATTAGTTTAAAATAAACATGTTATCTGCTTGGTATTTTGCAGACAAAAAATATCATGGTCTCTTCCTATGCACGTACAAAGGAAGCTAGTCAAGCAAAATATATTTCTATACTGAACATCATTCAAGGAGATGTGGACCCTACACAGGTATGTTTTTAGTAAAAATGGCAGATTTGATGCATTATCCTCTACCTAGTAGCAATCTATTTTCTGACAATTCACCAAGCAGTAGAAAACAATTATGTTAACAATTTTTAAGCAATTTCCTGCATTATTTTATCAGAATATCCTTGAATTTGATTTTTTTCACACTAAAATTTTGCAATACGTCTTATGAACTAGTGTCCCATTCTATTATATTTTATTATCCTCCCATTGAAATTTATCATCATTGGGAAAGGCAAAGTAGAAGCCGCACATCTGATACACATCCTTTCTATACAAATCCTAGAATTAGGGACCCATTTTTTTGAAATATTATTACTTTTCTTTTTTCTTTTCCATTTTTTTGGAGGGTGGGGGGCAGGGTTTGGGTGGTGAGAATAATTAGATCATTAGTCTCAATATCATTATTTTGGAATGACGTTAAGGTGATTGTTTGGCTTTAACAATTTGACAACGGAAACTGCACTTTCACTTAGACAAATGCTTGGAAAAAGATAATTAACTTGTCTTTACATTATTGTTCATGCACTTCCAGTCTTCCACTAATGAACAAGATAGTTTAAGATATATAGCTGAACATTCAATTAATGCTCAAATTTCTGATTTTGCAATTTCTTTTAAATTTGGTTTTAATTTGTAGAAGTTTGCTTTCATGTTAATAGTCGGTGACAATCTGCATCATCTTTGCATAGGAGCTTGACTTGGCATCGGCTTCATAGTTATTATCTAGCTCCATTTTGATGTGAGAGGGCTTGAGTTGTGAAGATCAAATCGATCTGTCACAATATAGACAAAGGGTTGATTCGTTCTTTCGTTTCAGACCACTATCAAACACCCTGGTTGTACTAATATCCATTTTTTTCATGGTGGTCGGTTGACTTAGGAGTTACATTAAAAGAAATGAAAACCACTGTTGAAAGATGAAGCTGTTAAGGAATGCTAGTATTTTACATTTGAAATCACCTTATATGGCTTCTTCTTTGTCATGTAGGTGATTAGCAATTATTTCAATTAGCCTTGGTGTTTTCATTTGACCTATTTTATTTTTTTCCCAAAGTTTCAGTAATTTACCTTGCTACTTTATAGCACTAAAGTTTTTAAATTGAGTCAGGTACATGAAAGCCTGCAAAGAATACGTGAAAGAAAGCTGGTCAATTTCATCGAATGGGGACCTGCTAGCATTCAGGTTTATTCAAAGAATCAATTGGCCATGTCAAATTGGTTTCTTTTCTTGTTTATTGAATATTCATTATGACAATTTGCAGGTTGCATTGTCTAGAAAATCACCTTATGTTCAAACTACGCATAGAGTAAGATTACTTTTGGTTCCCGCTAATCCTTTTCCAACATGATCATATCTTGTTTCTCTCTCTCTTTCTCTCACTCACTCACACACTCTCTCTCTCTCACACAAAGAGAAAAACAGAAAACACATTTAGCACACCATTGTATTTCAGAAACACTTCGTGTGTGATCACTAATTTGATTTGAATTGCACGCTCAATCAGGTTAGTGGACTAATGCTAGCAAACCATACTAGTATCCGGCACCTCTTTAGCAAGTGCCTGGGCCAGTATGAGAAGCTGAGGAAAAAGCAAGCCTTCCTTGACAACTATCGAAAGTTCCCAATGTTCGCAGTAAGTTTATAAACATTGTTAGTTGCTCCTACATGCTTTTATACAGTATGAAACTTTTCTTATTTAGCTGACTTATTTCTATATCTTGTGACACATGTTTAGGCAATTATTGGAATAGTTCAAAGCTTTGAGCTTAATGTGTTTAGTATCTACTTATTCCAAAAGCTCCACTCCAAATCTGAAAATTGTCTATTGTCCATGAGGTTTGACTTCCTGGACTATTGGCGGTGTAGCAATTTAGTTGTCATAACTTATATAGTGGGGCTTTTGTCATTGGGGATGGGTGTACAATGTGAACTGAGTTGCTACCAGTACCATTTAACAGTACAATTTGATCCCTCTCTCTCATACTAAAAAGTATAATGTGGCTTGAGTGTGATCTCTCTCTCTCTCTAAAAAGTATGATGTGACTTGAGCCAATCATTACAAGAAGCAATAACAACCACTTAAGCAGAAGAAAATGTAAGAGCCATTTGGATGAAATGAATTTAGGTTTCTAGTTTCTAGATATTCATGCAATTTGGATGATCTGGTCAAGACATCACGGTTTATGGCAGGAAAAACAATTCTGCTTGCAAGTAGGCTTCTTCCTCCTCCAGATGTCCTTTGGAGTTTGTTCCATATGCTTCGTGCACTTCCAGTATTCTCAAGAACAGCTGCATGGAACACATGATAAAACCTGGTTATTGTTGTACTTCCCGAAGAGATCCTCCTTTTTTTGTCATGCTTGCTGGGTACTCAATGTCAGCAGTCTGACCCATTTCTTGAACTAGAAGTATATAGCTAAAATCTAATACAATTTTCAATGGATTATACTTTCTGTTGATATCTGTCTCTGTAAAATTTGTTTTTGGGTATGTAATCATGTTGTATGACTGACTGATACCATGACAGTCCCTGTCTGTATGCATACCTGCCCATGTATGCCTGTCTGCATGCACACATATACATGGCCAATATTCTTATCTATAACAAACTAAGTCCGTGGCTTTAATTCTGAAATCTATTGAGTTATGAGCTATCCGAAACAGAATAATTATCCTTCTAATTTCACTAGTCCGTGTGTAAAATTGCATGCATAAACAATGTGCTAACTTGTGATAAATTCAGTCCATGAATCTTAGTCTAATCTCTACGAGTTTCATTCTATCCTGAACAGGATAATGACCTTTCTGAATTCGACGAGTCTCGAGAACTAATAGAAAGCTTGGTTGATGAGTACAAGGCTTGTGAATCACCAGATTATATCAAATGGGGAATGGAGGTACACTAGTATGGAAGCTAAACTTTTTCTATAGAAATTTGTCATCAGATCTTTGCTAATAATGCGTTTCAAACAGGATCAAGGGGATGCCAGTGTTGCAGCAGCACTAGATTCAAAATTAGTAGTGTAAAAAAACCTCAAGTAAGCTTGACCTAGCTTATTGTTTGAAATTTACCAGCATGTTATTTTGGATTAAGTGGAGATTATTATCATCAAACTTTTGTAGCTACCTTGATAGGCACAAGAAAATCATGTCAAGTAGTTGATAAGCTATTCTGTCCTTTTCCTCTTTGCACTTAAGTACATAAATGTTGGTATATGTTGTTTTTCACTTGCTTCAAATATTTACAAAATCAAGGTGAACTTTGTTTGCATTGCTGACTATGATCTTCGTTGCACAGAACCCTAGAGGGAAGGTCTGAAATATGCTTCAATTCACAAGTTATTATGCTTTTATTTCAATAGGTCATGATTTCTTACTTATAATTATTTGTAGCTGGAAGGTATAAACTCTTTAGCAAGTTTCTGGAATTAAAAATTGATTTTGATGCCCATTCATACTAAACAATATGTTAGTTCTGCCAGCCAGCCTTATCTCAGCTTGTTGGCTTTCTCCTCCCACCCTTATCTCCCAAAGACTTCGTACGATTACAGTAGTTGAACTAGGAAGTCATTGTGAAACTAAGTAGCAGATAATCAAATAGGCCAATTTGCAAACCCAATAGAACAATATTGAGGATATAGCTATGGTGGAACAATTGGACTCATGCATCATACTGTCCACCCATTCTGTATTTTATAGTGATGATACTGATTCTAGTTTCAATTCGAACATGTTAAAATGGTGTTATTTGGTTATTGATCGTTAATAAGGGTGTAAATGAGTCGATCTATAAGCTTTGAGCTCAACTTGTTTAAATTTTAAGCAGTACAAGAGTACAATTAACTTGCTTAAGAGGTCCCTTAAGACTTTCTTATATGTGCTTTAAATACTGCAGTTGCCTTTCAAATCAAAGCTTTCAAATCTTGGGATCGGTATCATAATGATGGCTAGTCTGTATGTATGATCCTCAACTGGGGTTGGTAAGACTAAATACCCGTTGGACAAATGAGCTAAAAAAATACTACTAAGCAGTAATGGGGTTGATAGACTTGGTATCGTAACGATATATCACCTTGATAAAGGCCATATGGCATGATATGGGTGGTCTGATTTGCCCCATATTAGTGTACACCAGTCTTTGTTGTACTTGCTCATGGCTGGTATTGTATGTACTGGCCGATACAGCTTTTGTGTGTGTGTGTGTGTGTGTGTGTGTGTGTGTGTTAAGCTTATGTTGACAAGACCAGTGGCATGGGTTAGACAGCCAGTTTCTGCATGAAAGATGTCAAAGGTTAGGACTGCCCTTAGTTCCCCACCCAGGACATTGGATTGCCGAGATCATAACTGAATGATGGCCTTTTTTAAATGATAACTAATGTGGTATATAATATATTAATTAATTACTGAATGACCTTCCTATTACAAACCACTATTATTGTTGCATTTTACGTGGTCTACTTTTGATCCTGGAGTTGTATAGAAGACTGTTCACCCATATTTATCTTAAAAAGGACCCTGAAAAACCTATCAAAGCTGTAAAAATTGAAATCCAAGTTGGTATTTCTTTTATTGAAGAAAGCCAATTGCACTTGCTTGGCAAGAACTTTCAGGTTATGCATTCTTAATGCCAAAATAATGTAGTTATATTCTTATATTCCTGCTTATTTTTTTGAGACCCTAGGTTTTTATTCTTCATGTTTTTTATGGTTTTATAACAAGCACATTTACTTCCATATTGCGAACTCTACAATAGCCGTACCTTTAACATAGCATAACAAAACAAACTTGTTTCACCACTTTGAACTTTCAACGTAAGACAAAATTACTTACCATTAGGTTCGGTAGAACCATCCCGAATCAAACAATTTCGGCCATTCCAAGCCGTAATCGGTATAACAAAAATGAGATTCATTGCCAGAGCTAGAGATAAAAGCATAAAAAAAAAGAGAACAGAAAGAAGGGCTGTGGGGGGGTCGGATGGAGGAATGGAGCCTCCATGCTGATTGCTTGTGTAGTTAACAGGCCAGGATAAACTTTAATAAACTCGGAATGGCTTGCATCACAACCACTTCATCTCAAGCCAGTTGGAACTTACCAGACTCATCAACCTACCATCTCAAATGGTTCCTTGTAGCTGAGTGCAAGTTTTTAAATCTACACTCTTCAGACCTCCAGAAAATGGAGCAGAAAGGAAAACGTCAGAGAGCATTCAAGTCACATGAACTGAAGTTAAGGAAACTAATTTGAAATGAACATGCATGCCTACCTTCATTGACACCACCAGGCATCCTGGAGACATGGAGATCTCACCACTATTGCATATCATCACACGATACCCTTCTTAGAATATTCCAAATAGACACAGTGGCTTCACCAGAAGATTCATTATATGCCATTACATCCAAAAAAAAAGGCACTATATTGAAAAGGAGGAGAAAAAAAATACACTTCTGCTACGGCTCCTTAATATAAAACGCGATGGCCAGGCATTTGTATAAGAATTACAGAATATGATCCGGGCTGAACTTATATCACTTATTGCCATCGCTTGAAAAAGAACAGAGACCCAAAAAGAATATAAAAGAGGATCAACAATGCTACGAGTAAAGATCACATTGAGCTGTAAGGATTGAATGACGTGTTTTTGTTTTCAAAATTAATTCGATCAAGAATCAGACTTCTCAGGAGGGCTTCCAGCAAGCCATCCCCACACACCACCAGAACCCTGCCTCTGCTTCGCACTCAAGGCTGCCTGTTCAGAAGCAGCCTTCTGTCGTTGAAGCAGCTCAACTTCCTTCTGTAATGTCTCCATGGTCTGCAGCTTCTGCCGTAGCTCCGCAACATCAACCTATCAATAATAACATCTCAGCATATTAGATTGTGTGCACATAGTGCCTCACTAGATTTATCACTTTACTGTGTTGGAGAGTCTATCATGCTGAACATAATCTCTTCTTGAGTGTGATGAATCTACGTCCTACTTCATGGATTCGTTCGAAAGCGAAAGAATAGACCATAAGCAAGGGAGATGGCAAAAAATTCTCCATCCATCATGCAATCAAAGATTACAACTTGTACTTTTTGAATATGCATTTCATTCTGGTCAACAAGGAAACTTGAAATATTGGAACAACAAATGGTAACAACAAAAACAATGCTTTCTAAAAACGTGGTTGGTGCAGAAACAAGGATTTCAGTGTGTTTATGAGGCTCCATATGGTCATATAAGCAGAGTTCATGCCAAAACTTATTTTCATGAAATCATAATAAAAATTCATTCCCAAAACAAAACTCCACTCCTATCTTTCCATTAAGCAATGTAAATAGCTGCTAATTTGTGCTGCTTAGACATGCACCACCACAGATGAACATGAGCCAGAATTGACCTGTTTCATATGCCACAGGCTCTGCCATGTTGCTGCCATGCATGGCACAATTCGTCCATGCAACCACCAACTCCATCGATCATGGCCTCTATGTATTCCTAACAATTTTTTAGTCACCAACTCCATAGGAATATCAAATGAAAATGATGATTGGGTGTCTAAACAGGCTCTGCACCAAGCAGTTCAATAAAATAACCCAATATTCCCACTGCTTTAGGTTCTTTTGGGTTGTTGGCCAGCTTTCCAAGTGGATGAGTATGGTTATTGATATATCAGGACTCCTTTTCGTCTCAAATCAACCACCAGGATAAGTTATTACTTAAGGTTTTAGAGAAGCTTCTTAATTAGTAGCATGCATTTAGTCATTCAAGGTAAGAGTTAAATATATAGTTTAAATCCTGATATTTAAATTTAAGAAAGCATTGAACTTTTGTGAGGAGATTGACCACAATTATCCCACTCTAACATATGTCCTTTTAGTTTTTCTATTATTCAGTATTACCAGGCTATAAGGCATTTTAAATTATGTGTTTTTTTTCTGAAAAGACCAAAGAGAGTGAAAGCAAATTGCAAAGATATGCAAGAGTACTTTATTTGTATGTGGGGGCAAAGGGCTTTACAAGATGACTTGAGTGATTGAAAATATACATCTTGAAGACCGGCAAAGAGTTGACTGAATTGTTAAGTTGTACAACATAAAAGACAGAATAAAGACCTACCAAGAATAAAATGACTGAGGTCTCGTTTGGCAGAGCTTTGGAGAAAATACTTTTGGATGAAATAGAGGTATCTGGTAAAAAAAATCGGAAAGATGTTTTAGCTTTGCTAGAAAGCTGAAAACGTCTCCTTGGGAGAAGCTCTAAAATGGAGCTTCTTCATAAAAGTACTTTTAGCACGCATCGAAAAGCTGTTTTAGATTTATAATTTTTTTAAGACTAAAATACCCATAATAAAATTATATAATTACAACAAGTGTCTCTTTATATTATAATGCAGGAAGAAAGAAATTTGCAGGAGCCCTAATAAACAAAGAACCCTAATCGGTCTTGGTTTTCTCCCTTGCCACGTGATCAAGGTATTATTTCTTTTCTCCATTTATTTATCCATCATTTTGAATAAGGAAAACATTGAAAAAAAAGAATCATAGAATCTCACTTTTGCAAGTATGATTGTGTGCCTCTATATTTTTTTTCCAAAAATTAGTTTCTAAAAATATTATATTAATATATAATAATAATAATTATAATATTTTATATCAAAATATTGTATTATACTATAAATATAATATTATATTACATTATATCATAATATATTGATATGTTATGTTATATAATATTGAATTATGTTATAATATTATGCTATAGTTATATTAGCTATATTAGAATAATATTATATTACATTACAGTAATTTTATACTATATCATATATTTATGTATTAATACATATTATATTTTATTATGCTTTGTTGTATAATACTATGCAATGTTCCTTATGGTTATTTTGTCATATCAAAAGTACTTTTTCAGTTTGTTTGCCAGACACATTAAAGTTCTACGGCAAACAAACTGAGAAAGTACTTTTGGTTACCAAACAACAAATAGCTTTTTCTAAAAGCTCTACTTCAAAAAGCTCTACTGCCAATAGCTATGCCAAACAAGGTCTAAGTGGTCAGACCACTACTGAAAAGCTCATTTTCTATCCAAGTGATAATACATACTGTCAAGGATGTTTATTTCATAGTATGAGTAACCGTATGCAAGCAAAAAAAAAAAAACGAAGATAAGTTTAGAAGACTTGAATTATCTATTTATCTTTGAATTTTCCCTCTAGTATCTACTATAAACTTGAAGGTTGTGAAGGTATGCCAAGCCAAGTATCATCTGAGAATGGGTTAAGAGAAAGCAAGGTTAGCATGATAGTTAATAAGAATGTATCAAGGGAGAATAGATAATTAAAAAGAGACCAACAAGTTGTTATGCCATTTCAATTTTAGAAAACTATAATCCAGGCATCATATGAGTAGGGGTGTAAAAAGATCAAATCAAGTGCTGGTCAAACATGATTCTCGCTTGCAATTGGACATTTATTTCTATTAGAGTTCTTACGTGGGCTGATCGACTCACTTAGGAAGGATCGGTGAGGTTCAAATAGTGGGGCATACTTTGATCTGATCAGACTAGAATGGGTCAAATCTGGTCAGTTGCTATCTGATATCTGAAGGCATGAGGTACAATGAGATATGTAAGAGTCCCTTAAGCATCAGGTTGGTTTAACTATGGCCTACGTTAATCTGATCATGTCAGTTAGCTTCTCTTGAAACTTGGTAATTCCCCTTTTCTAAACAGACCTCACTCAAACAAATTGCTTTTTTCCTTTTTGGTTGAGAAATAAATTGTTAAATTGTCACACAAGTCTAAAAGATGTTGAAAAATAGGCATTTTTATTTTATTAAACCACCATACCTTTTAGGTTTGTTTTAGCTGCTGATGCATATAATGCCAAAGAAGGCAGACCAAAGAAGAACAGGAGGTAATTGGAGATGATTTGAAGAAACCTCTTATTCCACAATATATGGCCTAATGGAACCGTAAGTGCAATAGGATCCATATAACTGACCAGTGTTTTGATCCAGTTGACCCAGTTGACCCAGCCCAACTAATGTTCTTGGCCAGTTCACAAGTCAGCGGTTCAAAAATAGGACAATCACAAGTCAACCATTTAAAAAACAAAAGACTTTTGAGATGAAAAAACCCAATTTCCCAAACTCCTCTTCCGAGAGTAGGACCCTGTTCCTAGATTTTGGCTCCTTCCATCTTTAAACCCCTGACCCCCATTTTGTTCTTAAGAAGCAAGACTCCCATTTTCTTTATCTCAAATTCTACTGACCTCATCCCATGCATATTAAATCCCTAATGCTTTCTTCCTTCTAGCTCAGACGCTATTGACCTCAATACCTCCTCAATGATGGGTGGCCCTCAACAAGGGAAGGGGCTAATGATCTAGTCATGGCAACAATCTTCGATGGTTGATGAACCCATGACAAATGGACCTTACATCAATCTCACCAAGCTCTAGTTGCCACCAGTCATAATGCCGACTTCCTTTGCCGTAAGCCTCCACAGCCATTGTTTCTCTCCCACTTTGATGGTGAAACCTACTCTCCTCTCTCCATCAATTCCCCCACCCCAACCACCACTATGGTCCCTCCCTTCTCTCTGTCCCTTTACAATGTGACAGACCAAGCCATGCGCCACTAGAACCACACCTCAAAAGACTATTGAAGAAGATCGACATTTTTTCCTCAATTTGCATTAAAAAATCAGTCTGGGTCAGAACCGGTTGACTGTGCACTTTGAACAATTCAACCATACGATCCACCAGGTTAGCCACTTCTTTTAAAATTATGGGTTTCCAGTGGCCTGATCCGTCAAAGCTCTTGGGAGATGGGTCTCTAAACACTGTAGCCAATGCTGTGGGGTGCCACCATGTCGTTCATGCCATGTAAAATATCAACAAACTAGAACATTACCAATAATATGCTATGACATAAACCTAAATAATAAAATATGGTTCAATTTCATAAGAAGAAAAACTGAATTCTTCTCAAATTATCAAAATGAATCACTACAGTTTGTCCTTTGTGAAACAACAACTCTTTTATCTTTTATTCATGCTGAGAAAAAGCTTGAAGGAAAAAATGGTCTCCCAAAGGTTGAGGCATGTTTCTACCCATTCTAGCCAACACTAGATGTACGTGCAATGATTTTGAAACAATAAATTCCAAGATAGACAAGTTTCAACATATATCACCTTACTTTATTTTCCAACTAACCTTAGAACCAAGTCAAATAAAAAATATACGAAAAATGACCACCAAAGGAAGAGGCAGAATGCACTATAGTCACTTCTCGCACTCTTTTCTGTTAATCTTGAGAGGTGTTTCCCCAAGTTTTCGACGCGAGAAATTCCTCCATCATTTCTATAAAATAATTTCTGGAACTTCCACCAAGATTATCAAGAAATACAATCAAAGGGAATAGAAGGTTTGTCATTCAGGAAAGAAATCATCATGGTTGGGTTAGTTTGCAATGACATACTGTACGGTAAAAACATCTACTGTAGTGTAGCTTGCAAGTTGAGATGAGTCAGAAGTTTCAATATTATATCAAAGACAAGCAGCAGGAGACCCCCCACCCCACCCCACCCCACCCCCCAAAGAAAGACAAATCAAAAGAAAAAAGGGGGAAAATGTCAATAAAACTGAACATGAACTATGAATGCATACCTCAAGTTTGAAACACCTTGACTGCTCAGCAGCAAGCTGGCCACGAACAGATTGAAGCTCCTACAAAATTCATACATGAAGAAAAGATCAAGCTACTTGATGGGCAAGTGTTCCGAGTTAAGGTTATGTCCCCCCTAGTCTAGATAATAAAGCGTCCAAAATTTCCAACTAAATAGGATAGGACCTGCCAGCTACTTCATTATGGATCTATTCTTGGAAATCCCAACATGTTTGTTTATAAGAGGAGAAATTAGAAAGAACAAACCAGGTGCTGGGATTTTTTAAAAAAACTGGAAAGATCAAGTTGCAAGACCATTACCGAAATTTTATTCTGAAGTGTCGTTCCACATCATTTTCATTTTTTTCTATTTTCACAAATAAAAAATAAACATTCTGTTCCCATTTTTTCTAATTCTTAAAATATAAATATGTTGGGTATAGTCGATTAGTTTTAAAAACAGTGTTAGTGGCGGCAGCAGTGGTAATAGCAACATAGGTGGCGGAGGCGGTCTGGCAGAGGTGGCAAAGCAAAGATGGTGATGATGGTGGGGTTGTGGAAGAGGTGGTGGCAGTGGCGACGGAGGTGGCAACAGCGGTGGCTGAGGCACCAACAATGTTGCGGAGGCAACAATGATGGTCGCAGTGGCGCAGCGAAAGTGGCAATGATGGTGGTAATGAAGGTAGCAATGGCGGCAGAGGCATTAGCGACATGGTGAAAGTGGCGATGATGGCAACAGTTGTGAGGCGATGAGGCAACAATAATAGTGGTGACGGAGGCAGTGTTCATACTTCATAGTGACAGTAAAAAACATGAGTTTCTTGTTTTTGAAAATATTGAAAGTAAGAATTTCTTACATTCATTTTACTAGAAATAAGGAAAATAACTTTTAAAAAATAATACCTAGAAGCAACAACATCAAACACGTTTTTTTGTTTTGGTTTCTCAATAAAAATAGAAAATAAGAAATAAAAGCGATGCCAAACAGTCTCTTAGATTTTGTAGTTTCTAAACAAAGAGAACCCAATTAAGAAACCTAAACAACCACTGGATCTAACATGAAAAAGAAAGAAAAGGGAAAAATAATAGGTATTAAGCAGAATTAGTGCCAAAGTCCATGGAACACTGCCTATGATTTTTCATGTTTGCTATGCAAAAAAAAATCACTAGAGAAAGAAAAATAAACTACAGATGAAACTTGCCTTCGTAAGCTCTGCATTCCTAGACTCTGCTTCAGTTAGCTCTTGCTTAAGTTGGAGAGTTTGCAATTGTTCCTTGTTAAGCATTGCTTCTAATTCCTCTTTCTCTGCCTTGAGTGTTGCTACCAGCCGTTCACTTGTTTCCACACTTCTGATACTCTAAGAATTTTG
The DNA here is from genome assembly GCF_051530095.1 of Phoenix dactylifera. Lineage (NCBI taxonomy): Eukaryota > Viridiplantae > Streptophyta > Magnoliopsida > Arecales > Arecaceae > Phoenix > Phoenix dactylifera. The sequence goes on along the minus strand of NC_143191.1, from coordinate 51,891,969 downwards.
GTAAAAAGGGTGTAAGTTAGGAAGGACTGACATCCCAAAATTCAGAACAAAATTAATTAGAAAGTCAATATAAATTCAAACTGACAAACCTAAATCATTTGCATGTTTTCGCATTTATTCAGAGGCCGTTATGTATAAAACGCTCTTATATTTGGATATAATGAGGTCAACATTTTGCCAGCATTAGCATTATGGCAAAAAGGATTTCTTACATAAATGGTACACAGATCCATCTAGGTTGATAGTTATATGGCACAAAAACTTATTCAACTCTTTTTATGCATAACCGTTAATTTTAAATGAAGTGAATCTAGCTTCTTACTATAATTTCACATCAGCTTACCATAGGCTTTGCATCACCATTGTCCATCACAATTTCCCTTATCTTTCCATCTTGAGCTGCTTCAATCTCAGGTTCCACATCCCGCCTGGCATTTGTTGTTGGCAGAAGGGCAACAGTACAGTCAGACACAGGCCCCTCTATCATCTTGGACTGCAAATCTGCTTTGAGGCTTGGTTTAAGGACATGGACCTAACCAACAGAAAGAATCTTAGACTAAACAGTTACAAAGGGAAAAAAAGAATCTAAATGCCATGATTACTCTTCACCAATTTACCTCATTGCTATATCGCCCATTATATCCTCCAAATGACACAAGAAAATCTTCTCCATTGTAGGTGCTCAGAACCACACTCAAGCCCTGAAGGGGGCAAAAAAAATCCAAAACATCATTGACAAATCAAAAACAACTATCGCATCATCCTACCATGCACGACAGGAGATTTCTGGGAAAAGGGAATCATTTTATACTCCAACAAGGTGAACCTGTTCACATAATACTACTACTGGATTTTCATAACAATCAAGAGCTTACTTCATAATGATTTTAGTCCATCTAAGTAAAGAAAAATGTCCTGTTAATCTATGATTAAATGTGATTAATTGTTTGACAAATTCCAATAATAACTTGCACCGGCACTGAACATAAATTTAGAGCTTTAATTTGATAATCAGATCCCAAAAAGGTATAGTCTAATGGTTAATAATGCAAAACCTAGTAATTTTTTGCAAGAGCTTGTTCATGATCAAACTGTATCTTTCCAACTTTGCAATCTATTGACACACTACATCGCGCGGAATTCTCTTATTCCCTTTGTAAGCAAATTATACAGAATACATTGCATTAGCATATAAGAATTGCGAGAAAAAATCACTCTTTCCTATTTTTTATACTTCAGCAAGTACCCAGTTTTAGAAGCTAAAATTTGACTTAAGATTACATCCATGCATATTTTCAGGACTAAGAATATAATAATTTTCTGTATATTTCATTGGGGGATTTTTACCTTTTGATATTTATATCAAGCAGCCAGTTTGTTTGACCAGAATTTGGGAGTTAATTCCAGGATAATTCTAAGTTAACAATCCAAAGAAATCAACCATAGGTTAGATCATATTTTAGTAATTGAATACACATGACATGATTCATTAAAGTTTTGAAACTTAAAATAATAATAAAAATATATAAGATGAAGGTAGTTTCTGATTTGTCATTGTTGGCTTGCTCTAAATTATCATTTAGTTCAGTTCAAGATTGCATATCCCTAGCTTTAAAGCTTCGGAAAAAGAAGGTGGGGGGTTTCATCAGAATAATTTTATTTACTTTGTACATGCCGCTGCACAAGAGGTTTAGTCTTTTTTAAAGAACATGGTAGTTATTCAACACCCCTCAGGTTTAAACCTGAGACATGTAGCTTCCAGAGGAAGGTACCTACCAACCAACCGAGATAACAGCTGTTGGTCACAAGAAGTTTATTCTGACATGCTAATATTCATGATTACAACATATGACAATATCATAAGGACCTCAAGCTCCCATTAAACCTGAATGCTTGAAATAAACAGAACATACCTCGCTGGCAAGGGGCATGCGTCCTTGAACAGTGGTAACAACCGACCAAGTTAATGTGGACATATTTAGCACAAGAGTTTCAGATACCCCTGAAATGAACTATGTGTTAGTACCAACAAGAATACTAAATGCAGTTAGCAAGTTTATAAAAGATCAAAAGCCACCATACCATTTCTTTTTTATTTTGCACTTTAAGTATAAAATCAATCAACTTCATTAAATCTAAAATAAATTTGCAACAATTTACAATCAACTCATTTGACCTACAGAATCCATGATCCTGACAATGAAAAAACTCAAAGCAAGCTCAGGAGTTATGACAAAATATTGCTCATTGTTATTCCCTCATCAATTGGAACTGCTCTTTCAAGGTTCACTTCTGATATACCATAAAGTTGGTTCTTTCAATCTTGACCTAAACTATATTGGAAACTACAGTTGAATTGATACTTTCAAGGTGGCCATGAGTATATGCACTAGGATGCGCGAAAATGAGTAGAAGTTGAAATTTATAGTGGGTATGTGAAAAATTGTGCCCTCAATAGTGAAGTCTCATAAGCAACTTTATAAGCATCCATCATCTCAGTGGGAATATATTCTCACACTTCCTTTTCAAAACAAGCAAGCTCCAAGAAAAAACCCATTTTCCTTTTTCACAAACATCCATTTATTTCATATAAATTCTTGTCCAATATGGCTAGGATATACATTGGATACCTATTTTCTGAATATTGTTTTTCAATATAAAAAGGTCTTCCTTATTTTTTTTAAAAAGGAATGATGACATTTTATGGACATGATGAATGCGAATATTTTAGAATTTGTGATGCTGATATCATTACATGGAGCATGGATTATGATCTATGAATCTACATGACAAATAGATCATGGAGTTTGTAGGTGTTCGTGTTTATCATATGGAGCAGCAATTACCATATCCTACTCATGGTATCCAAGTTTTCCAAGTTTTGTTGTATGAGCAATATTTGTATTGCATCATATCCACATCCTTCACATGTCCATGTTTCATGAGCTGTATGTAATCAGCAATTAATGTAATAAACAATGTAAGCAGCCTGTCCTAATTGTGTTTGTGACCATAAGTGGTCACTCTCTGCACTAAATGGAAAATATGGCAAAACACCTTGTAAATTAAGTATATGAGCCCCTATCTCTTTTTTTTTATTATTTTCTTCCTCACTTTCCTCTCTTTTTATTGTCCATCTTCTTTTTTGCTATTTTTCCACTTCTTGTTTTATTAGTTATTAAGTAATCAGGTAAGAGACTTTACCGCCGCAACTACTGGCCATATGACTATATGAGGCCACTAAATGATTACTACAAATATTATGCCTAACCAAGTGCTTAGCTAGTTGGTTGGGGTCTCTACAAAACCATGCCATTGAATAAAATGAATGCAATCTAGCATAGACATATAACATTGGCACAATTTCTTTTCCAGGATTTGTCATGACAGAACAGAGAATCCTGGGGAGGGCATCATTGCTCCATTGTGACCTGGAGGCGGTCACGGATACAAAACACGGAAATAGAACCTCTACACATAGCTGTAAGGTTGCGTACATCTGATCCTCCTCAGACCCTGCAGTAGTATACTAGTATAAGCCTCATGCAAGAGGGTAAGCCTTGGCACAACAATAAGACTGCACTACTATGACCTAGGTATCACAGATTCAAAACATGGAAATAGACTCTCCAGATGCGTGGGTAATGCTACATATGTGACACTCACTAGAACCTAGAGTGGTAGGACCATCACACATTAGGCTGCCCTTTTTCTTGGTAGCAAGAAACTTTTAGAAATGGTATTCTATCCACTTTAGACCCTCTCCAAAATCTTGAACCACACCTACTTCCTAAGTGCTTCCTTCAAGTGCTCTAAATATCTGCTTCCTTGCACCTTCGCCCGTACCCGCTCCCACAATCTATCCTCATGATTTAGAGTTAAATCAAAAATTTATAATATTACAGGCATTGTTAGACTACTACTATTACAAACATTCTCTTTTTTATATTCTTGTTGCATGATTTTTACATGGATGTTACATAAGATTTTTACATGGATGTTACATAACATCCCTTCTTATTGGACATGAGTACCATGATCGGAAGGAGATATGCTACTGATATACCAATAACATACTCACATTTTTCAGTGCTGCGTGGTTTTTTTGTTTTCATATTATCCCCATGATCTAAATTGGATATGACAGTCTTCAAACAGCAAAGGCTACCAACTAAATATCCTTGTATTCATAGCAATCTCAACCGCTTGTTTTTAGAAAAAAAGATGTGCTTATTCAGCCAAGCCACCAATCTAGGACCCAATTTCATATTCTTTAAGTGACGGCTCCCAGATTGCCCTGACTAGGCACTCAATGAAACAATTTCCCATACCAAAAGGGTTATTATGGCCATAAATCTCTACCAATGCTACTGGTAGTAATATTTGAAGAGATCATCCATAAATTAACAAAGTGGCTGTAGTTTCTTGTCGGTTTTCTTGTACTCTATTCTGTTTCTACCTTTTCTACAACTCTACTGTTTGTGGGCCCTTGGATTGTGGATATACATACTGAAAGAAGTTCAGATCTATAAAAGCTTAATTAGATTTGAACTGATAAACCAGATGCAGATATACATGTTTATTCAAATGTTTAGAGTTGAAAGCGATTGTCATGTTGCCTTCGAGTGACAATAATTTTGATCACATAGGTTGTACATGATATCTTAAACCATTGCAACCTATGTTCTGTAGTCTGCAGGCTTAGACAACTTCCAACAATGCTCAAAAAATATCCAGGACATGCGAATCTAAAACCAAATTTTACTTGCACCATTACATCTATAAACATCTTTTCATCATTTTCTCAGTCTAGGACTAATAACAAGATTCATATGTACAGAGTAATTATCAAATCCTATTTTTATAGGTTTTTCAGTTCCAACAGCAGTCAATGCTCCTATCCAAAACAAGGTGTGGCAACATTTTTTTTTAAAAAAAAAGCATGAAAAAAATCACCCAGATTTTAATAACTTGAAGAAAATACCAAAAACTGAGGTCAAAGAAGATGATTATCAGTAAAATTATTTTCCCAGCAGAAGATACGTATCCCACTGCACGGTCGCATCATTTAAGAACAGGAAAACAGATTCTTTAGATCACGGCGTTATATAGTTGGGACTGAGCATTGTTTATGGCCCATAGTTGTGTTTATTTTTTCTGCATTTCCTTTGGTTACATGTATTTTCATGCAAACCCCCTCTTAGCAAATTAAAATATAGAAAAAAACAATATGTTTAATATGCATAATTACATCTGGAGTACCAAAGCTCAACAGAAAGAGCAAGCAGAAAGTGGGTCAAAAGCTGAGAGCTGAGGCATGATCACAGCAATACAAACAGAAAACATGGTCCAGACATAATAGAATATATTCTATGAAATGACATGTTTAAAAAGCAGATGCTTCACAAAACATACCATTCATATTGTTACCACCACCAACAATAAACCAGTTCTCCCCAACTGTTACACCTGCATGGCCAGCTCGTGGTCCTGGAGTAACACCCTGCTGTTTTGGTCTTGACCATTCCATCTGCAACAGATCATACTATTTTTAAAAAGTGACAGAAAAGGCTTATGTTCTAATATGTTTAAAACAGAGAGTAGATCTTACTATCTGCAGGTCAAGGACATGCAGATCATTGAAACATGTAGCATGAGACCCCCCACCAAAAATTAAAAGATACCGCTCTGCATGGCAAGCAGCAGCATGGTCTGACCTTGGAGAAGGAGGAGTGCCTCTGAAAACAATAATGGAGAAAAAGTATACAGTTCATCAGTGTAAATATTTGCTATAATTATATTCGTAACCAGTTTTATGTTGCCACCAATAAACTGTTCAAATGACACAAGGCGCCCTCATGTTCCAAAGAGTCTGAGATTCCAGTTTAACAATATTGTAAGAGTTTAAGACTTACGTAATCATAGAGTCAAGTTCAATTGCCTTTTTTTAACATGTAATGTTAGGTACATGCTCAAGCAAACTTTAACGAAGAATTTGCTGCTTGTGCAATTACTATTGAGACCGTCTTATCTCAAACTATTATTACAACTCACATGATCTCATACACTGCCAAGAGGAGGTATGTCAAACCCTCTTGTCTAGCAATACACTCTTTGATTATCAATCATCATGAGAAGAGTAGTATATCTCCAATTTGCTAAAAAAAAATTATAAAGTCAGGAGATTAAAATAAAATTGATCCAGGTGAACCAATTTGGTTCATGTTGATAAGGTCAACCATCAATACAATTTTAGAGAAAGATGGAGGAAAGCAAAACTGGTCCAATGAATTAATTTCGCCTATGTTGATAGAGTCAACAATCAATAGTATCGTGTGATCATGGCAACAGATGAAAAGTTTACAAGATAACAACACAATGTACATTATCAACTAGAAGAAAGTATATGATTAGGTGCTCCAAAAAATCTTTGGATCCATTTAGGAAGAGAGCATGCAAAATGGTTATGTTCAGATTACCAGACACGTATAAGATGTAACCGATGGGACACCATGGTGAAACCAATTAGTATCTTATTGCAGTAAGCTCACACCAAGGAATAGTTTTGAACTCTTCTTTTGCATTTGACTGGTATTATTACCGCTAATATATCATATGAAACCTTTGTCATTAGGTGATCGAGTGTTAATTGACGAGGGTAATTGGTGTTTAACGTTATGGAGTGTTAACGCAATTTCGGTGGGAATATAAATGGAATATTAGATGTTCTTGAAAAAGTCATGAGGATCCCTAGTTACAAATGAAAAACTTTCTAATATAATAGTAATGATGTTAATATATATTAGGCAATACAGACAATCTAGCGCAAAGCTGTTCGACATAGGTGAGAATGTATAAGTTTTAATAATTCACAACCCACCAATTAGTAATGCTGAGGGGATCGAAGTCATCAAGAATTATAAGTTTGAGAAGAACAAAAGAGAAAGCCTATGACTTGGATCTAAATAGAATCATGTAATACAGATTTGTCTGAGGCACTATGACTGTTTGCGATGAAGACCAAAAGAAATCTGAAAAAGGTGGGGTTTAGATTTGTACAGAATAATTAGATAAGAGGAAAGCGCCTAAAAAACTGAAAAGAAACTTGCAGGAAGGATTTCAAAAAAAAGCTTGCATGAGGAGGATGCATCTCTTAATAGCCATGCAAGAAAATGAAATAAAGCGAATACCCAATAGATGGGATAATACATGATGAGTGGCTGTTTAGGACCGTAATTATGTACATCTTTAAAATTTTCTTTTCTTCTTTCCTTATCTAATAATGGGCATTATCGACAGGAAGATAATACTCCATATGTAGAAATACTTAAGTCTGAAAACTAAAAAGAGAAAAAGTGAAGTGCATTCTTATTTAAAGACATGCAAAAATGACAAAGCATGATAGCCATGGCCCTGTTTTTTTGGTAGGGATATTCATTGTCTTTAAAGTTGTAATGTAGTGACTCATATGCACCTTCAACCAACATGCATCATTTTCTGCATGTCTCATTCAATTACCAATTGAAAGCAAGTCTTCTATAATTATCATGAAAGCAACGTGCCAAAAAAAATATATTCATATGCAATAAATTATTGTATCCTTACATAGCATCAATATCATCCCAAGTCATTGTTTCCAAGTCAAGAATGTGCAAGTCATTTAGAAGAGATCTCTTTGCATCTTCACCACCAAACATGACTAAAGTGGTTCCAACAAGGGTCACTGATTGACCTCCACGGGAAATCTACAAAAAAGTATATAAATAAATTATAATAAAAATAATCAATAGCAATTTAGTTTTGAGATTTTTGGATTCCAATACAAACAGGGAAGCATCAAAATTTTGTAAAACATCATCGATTGTGGATACTAAAGAAGGTTGCATGGTGATGCATTGTTTTCCTATCAATTGCCTTCTATGTAACTAATTTTGATATTTATGTAAGATATAGTCAAACAACATACAACAAACAAGAACAGTTTTCAAGGCACACAGCTGTTGGATGCCTAACATAAAAGTCATTTTAAAAAAAGAAATGATCGTGTTCGCATATCTCATAGCAGAAATATCTGTCTCCATGATGCTTGAAATCAATTTAGGCTGTCTACTTTTTAAAAATGCTAAATTTAATAAAATCATTAAGTAGTTCAGTTTGGACAAACATGCAGGATACTAAAAAGAAAATGAAACACATATTGTCATGACTTTAAGATGATAAACATGACATTCTACATGATGTTCTCAGGCATAGATAAGATTACCGGCGGCTTCCCATAAGTCTTCAAGTTCGACCACATACAAGTCTGCGGATCAAATTCCTTCACTAGCATAAAAATCAAAAACATGGTCACTACAACGAGCATCGATTTTCCCCTTTTCTGAAAAAGAAAAAATACCAGCAGAGAATATGAAAAAATGAAATGACTTGAACCTGTAATAGTCTCAGAAAGATCTTTGGCGTGCCCAGCAATAGATAAAATTTTGTTTCCCCATGTAATCTGCAATAAAATGGGATTGTGGAAGTGATGACAGCTGTAATGTATTACTGAGCATATGTGCCATTAAACAGTTCCCAGCAACAAAGTACTATAGTAGGAAATCTTTTCAAGATTACCAGAGAATGGCCAGCACAAGGAGTTACTGGCACCACGGTTGGTGATTCTGGAGATCCTGTTTGTGCTTTAGCCTCTATCTTCGACCATGTCAAACTTTTCAAATCTAGAACCTTTCATTTAAACAAGATATAAGGAAGGCCTCTTAGAATAAATCAGTTTAGATGATACTGATCAGAAAAAAGAACACTGCATTGTGGGAAAGTAAAATTTTACAATCATCACTTTCTAAAAATTGATCTCTGGTAATCAATACAAGGAATTTCCAAAAGAAATTTGCAAAGATATCACAAATAACCTATACTGTGTGGAGCTTAATTATCATCAGCCTGCAACCTCCAAAAGATATTTTGCCATTCAGAAGCACTTAACCAATCCTAAACACATGTTACTTCGTTCTAAGTAAAATTATAAGGTTATTATCACTGATAGACATACCTGAAGGTCATTAAGGTAACGACCGTTGTGATTTCCACCAAAAACATACATCTTGTCTTGCACCACAGCTGCCCCATGCTGTGCACAGATGGCAGATACTATTTAGTATTTAACAACAGAAGAATAACTCTGTCCTATAAATAAACATCAAATCAGATAATGAGTACAGGACCACGTAGCGGGGCTTTGGGCGTTGCCCAGATATTGAAGGTGCAATCCATTGATCATAAATACTGATTGAACCAAGACCCTCCATTACGACATCCTTATCCTGAGTCTCCAGCACACTTCCATTTTCTGGCGAAATAGTTTTAGGCTCTGGAAAAGAATTTCCATTAGGGATGGCCGACTGAGTTGCTGGCTCCACCTTTGGCTTCTGCAAGAAAACGAAAACAGAATAACAATGAGGGCTTAATCAATATATGCATTATAATTTAAGAGAACAAACAGTATAATTAACCATAAGTGGATATTTGATAGTTAAGGGAGAGTTTTACTTGGCAAGAATATTCTTGTGCCATTGAGCCAGCCCTATATTAATACAGGTCACTGAATATAAAGTAATGCTTGCAAAATGCATGCAAGAATTGCCATTTAAGTCCCACCAACAACTTGTGCGTGCTTACTAGCAGAATTCTTGTCTGCATCTAGCAGCCATTCCCATAATATTTCAGCTATTGACATCAGGAGAAAGATTGATATAAAGAAAAACCGAATTATGATAAGGTTCAGGGCAGTGCATAGCAAGGTTCAAAATATCATTGATTGTGCCTGGATCAATCAACACAACATAGACCCAATTAAACCCTGTAATATTACAGAGCAAAATGGTGGATAATTGGTCTTAGCATTATTTCGCATCCATCTGAGCCTCATTTTGGTGTTTGTTGGCCTCAAATCCCATCAATTCATCCCGTTAGTCAATTGCTCTTTCCTTAAGCTCCTGATCTTAGAGAGTTTAAAGCTGATTTGGTACCCTTCAAGCTGCACAAACCCTGCTTGAATTTAATTGTACTCAAGGTTTGTCGTACCGGTACCGAACCCCGTACCAGTGCCGCACTAGTATAGGCGTACTGAGTGTCGGTACGGTACAGTATGCGGTACGCCAGACGTACCGACATTGGCATACTGATACCGATACCCATCGGTACAGATATGGTACGTCCGGTACCGACCGGTATAGCATACCATGCTTGTACTCCCTTTCACTTAATGCCAACATCTTCACTTCTTCCTTAAGTTACTAATACATGAACTTATTTGGACACTCACTATGTTCTATGTATATGTAGATAAACTATACTGCTAGCTTGTATGCTCTTTCGTTGAACTGAATATTTTAGCGTGTACTGAAATTCTTTGACTATCTACAAATTTGATAACATTACTTAAGAGTGGCTTTTTTTTGTGAGACCAGGTCGGGCTAATCCCCACCAACTTCCCTATACCTGCCCTGCCCCCCCCCCCCAGGCTGCAGGCTAGGCCCCTAGATAGACCAAGCCACTGCCCGCAGAACAAGGAATTTACTAACCGGGGGTCAAAAAGGGGGTGTTGCCACCTGGAATCAAACCCTCAACCTCTTGCTTAGAGGGCAAGAGGAGGTACCATCCAAAGTCCAAACTAAAGTTCAAGGGCTTTGTTAATTTTAGTCATCATCATCTAGCCTTCAGGACTAACATGGACCCACTATCCAGCTAAGAGACACTCTGTCTTCCAATTAGTCAGTAAATCTTTGCCATCGAATCAGGCTTCCTTAAACTCGTTAACCTGTCTACAGCATTCATTATAATATTCCAACTTATTCCACATCACCATGTCAAAATTCCTATATTATAAATTTTGTGGAAACAAGAGGGCACTGTCCACCTGTTCTGCTTCTTCTGCTTCTCGTTACAGCCACTCCAACAAGAATTAGTAGGGCTACAGTCATGGCATGAGGAGATCTTGTGGATTGTGCTCTATGCATGTGACATTATCAACAAAATAGCATTATCCCATCAATCCACCATCCAAGGAAAGCCACATCCTTTTAATTCATGTTTCAAATTTCAGTACATGACTGTAATGATCCTTACCATGGTCCAACAGATGAAGTTTACTATCTGCTACATGTCCTTGATCCAAATGTGATTCTTTAGTTATGTCTTGGCCTTTCCTTGGTGCATCATTAGATGTCTTGATGAGTCCACTATTTAGCATTTTCACTAAACATTCAAGTTACTCTTGTTTCAAGACATCTCATTACTTTTACATGGTGCCACTGCTATTCTTTCAAGTTTTCAGATATGAAGACCTTGCTCCACTGATTATGGCTCACGAACAAGAGATACTTAAGATCTTAAGCATTATTATTTGTCACTCATCAAACATGCGCTAAAAGGATCCATGCCAAAAATCTATATTCATTGTCTATGATACCAGTGGAGCTTGAAGATCAGCCTCAAGCTTCTCCCGTGCTAATGGCCGATATCTTGGTGGGCTCCAAGTATGTTTCATCATTGCAAAAGTATGTCCTTATAATCATATTCCACCTATGGTGATTGAGAGATGAAGTGGGCAAGCAACATCATGTATTTAAATAAGGGGTGCAAGTAGGTTAGCTCATAAGGAGAAGAACTCATAAGGGAGTAAGAAGAAATAGATAGAGCAAAGGCCTAGCTTAGCAGGTCAGATCTTGGCTCAGCAGACTCAATAGATCATAGCTCAGAAACAAGACTTTGAAAAGGCACGGAGCAAACACCGGTATCTGCCTTAGATGGCTTTGATTGATTTCCACCCTCAAATCTTAGATTAAATGACTTTCCCCACTTGATTGAGTTCTTCTGACTTCCTTATTGAACTTGAAAGCTGCTCAATTCCTAGCTTAACCCAGAACAAGAATATATAAGACAAGCATCAATGCCCAACCCCAGTTAAGCAAAACACCCAGCCTTTGGTTCAGGTCCTGATTTAAAGTATGTGGTGGCCATATCGGAGGTTCATCTCATCTACATTGTTTGCATGCAAATTACCATTCTAGATTTGCTCCCTTCAAGTACCCATTCCATATAGCATCAACCTGTACTTCTTACCAATCTACTTTGCCAATTACCTCAGCTTGCAACCTGTAGTATCCAACTGTCATTTATTAGCTTTTTTGAAGGTAATTTGATCATTTGTCCAGTGTCCGAGGGATGTTTAAAGTCTTGACTGCATTACTTTAAATTATAGCATATCTTCATATCATGTCACCTTCTATTATCACCACATTTTTTAGATGCAGCCCCTCCCAGTACCATCTAAGGTTCCATATTCTCCTACCTTATTGGTGGTTCTGGATATTTCAAGCTTTTAATAATTAATTGTTTGTATTGACAGCAATTGTGACCTCAAGCATCATATTTCAAGCTTATCCTTTTCAAAAAAAAGTACCTTGGCCACTTTTTATCAAGTCTCCTTATACTTCTATTAATATGCTACCATTCTTGCGCTATAATTTTCCCATAAAGGATATACTGCAACTTGAGTTTGAGAAAGATGGAGGTTCAACATAGTAGTACAACCCAGAGTTTTATTATATATTAGTAAATTACAGCATGTGTGTTTCCATCATTATCACCCTATCATCCCTCCGATCTTCTGTATGAAATAATGCATGGACTATCTTCAATAGAACCTGTCTGTCAGTTTCATTTATGTTACTTCATGTGCTTTTATCAATAATATATGGGTTATTTACAACCATGCAGAGTTGGCATTGCTACTCTAGCACTTGCCTAAACGATACTAGGAGAGACATGTTCACATAGTTAAAGAATATTTGCCATCCAAAGGGCTGCAATAACTGGTTCATGGAAAACAAAAACTTAGCTCATACATTTTTACAAGAAAAGGGATTGATACCACCGCCAGTAGGAATGCTAAACAATAACATATATGTTGGTTAAAATATTGAGATCCCTAGGTTAACAGGCTAAAAGAACAGAGTAAGTACTGAACCATTGATCAAAAAACAAAAAAAAAAAGAGAAATTCACTGAACAGTTTCCAGAAATCATGAATTCAAGGGAAAAAAAAAAAATAAAGATATGAAGATGTATAAAATAGCTTTTATGAAGAGCACATCTTATTGAATAAATGAATAACTACTGCAACCAGATTCTGTTCAATCATAATCAATTTTTTGATTTCCTTATTCGATATGCATTTTAATTTATTAGCACATAAAAGAAGGTATATTAACCAATCCTCTTTCCATCTGGCAGCCAAAAAAGATGACAACTTCAGTTTTTCTAGGGGAGAGAAAAAAAAAAAGGTAATTCAATGAAACTAAGAATGAACAAACAAAGACCTCCTACTAACATAACAAACAAACTATGACCTAGCCAAATTAGTTTCAGCCTCAGTATACTTACATGCATCTCAACATCTACAATAGGCTCCACAGTAAATTCAGGGACCTTTGAATACCAAGCAGGATCCTCCTCCTGTCAAGGATGTTACAGTGAACAGTTATTTGACCCATATATACATTTTCAACAATATTAAGTCTCCAAATGTACCTCCAAAATTTTCACAAAAAGACGCATTGCCTCTGCTGAAGACATGTTTCCGAGCCCATGCCAACTGAAAAGATGAATAAAATCAGTTTTAAATACTCCATATAATCAAAAGATGAGAGGGAGAGGAGGGAGAGGGAAGAGAGATAGCAGTTCATGCTGCAAAATGTAATTAAAATTCGACTATATGATCATATCATCAGAAAACAGTTTCCTATTAAATTAATTAAACTGAACCTTCATATGTACATACTCATTCGAAATATTCATCCAAAATTGTTGAACATGGTTCAATAAGGTGAAAAAGATCATGCCAAACAATCTATCTTATGCAACCGAACAATATAGTAATTCTCATGGTTTTTTGCAAAAAAAGGAATCATGAAACAGGATGTAAAAAACTTTGATTAAGTGCCTGATAGAACACCAAATTTCTAGATAGCTAATCTTTAAATAGTCTATTTTAACCAGAGACTCTTCAGAATCAATGAACGCAGAGGCATTGTAACAGAAAGAATTTTATAATATAAAAAATAGTAATAGTAAGAAAAATTCTCTTCCACTGATCAAATGGCATAATTTGAACCCATTAGCCATATTGTTGTGTGATGCTCTTGCTAATCATAGCCCTAAGATTCAAGAATGGACCACCACATGTTCCATCATGCCCAAAATATATACCTTCACAAAAATAAAGACCACCAAACATTCTCCAAGAGCTTATTGATTTCAACAGAGAATCAGGACTAAAGATAATACTCTCAGTGTCAAGTCAAAGGTCACAATACTCTGAAATTCAGTTGACTAAGAACAAGAAATTTGAAGAAGACTAAATTGCACCCAAAAGTAGGCACTATGAAGCAGATAAATGAGTAATTTATTTCATGTACAACAAGTTGGCAGGCCAGAGACCACCACAGATCGGCTCAAAATAGTGAATGTGATCATACTTTGAATATCAGTTCACAAGGAGAAAAACTAGAGAGCCTCTCTTTTCAGCCAAGCAAGCAGCAACCAAAGGTCCAAAACATTGTTTTGAAATCAAATATTGACAAGATTCTCCAACAATAAACTTCTGGAGAACATCAGCTGGCAATACCTTAAGTCACCTAGATCACAACTCTAACTCTAAGCATCATAAGTATTTAAAGAGTATCAAAACCTGTTTGATTCCATACTTTAAGGCTCAGTCATGGACGTGAAACCATATTTCAATGTCACTCTTACTAGGTCCACTTTCTCAAATCAGTGTGGTCAAAATCTTACAACCCACAATTGAGATCATAGCATCTTATAATCCAGATCAAATGCCCAATGTAAATTTCATCCTTGGAATAGGTCTAGAGAGAGTCACATTATCTAGATAAGTGTTCATATACAGATCGTGGGATTACTCAAATGGAAGGTCTACTTCATATGATTTATATGATTATTAGCTTTTAGAATTATAAATTTTATTAGAAAGCCTCAAATGCATAAAATTAGCAATCATGTCATGGTACTCAACTTCTCAAAAGTAAACACAAAAATTTTTGAGTTTGTAGAGAGACTACACCTTAGCAAACTTGGCCTAACCCATGCTATCGAACATGCCTAGCCCATTTGGGCTGGCAGTAGGATTCATATTGCTCTGTACCATCCCGGCCACCCCATCAAGATTGAATCATGGTTAAATTGACCATACCAGCCTATATAGACCTCTTACAAGTCCTTTGCTACTCAGCACCACGCTGGCTATAGGATTCAAATCAGGGTTTGCCAAATCGTGCATCTTGCCAATCGGCAATTGGTTCGGTATGGTACCACTAAGTAATGTACCACCCCAAGATGTGCCGGAACTAGGGGAGGGATAGGGAGAGGGGAGAGGGAGAAAAAAAGGGAGGCAAGCAAGAAAGAGCGGAGGGCTTCTTGAACGGAGAGGATGAGAGAGAGAGGAGAGAGAGGAAAACAAGAAAGATGAAAAAGAGAGAATGGGTAGGGCGAGACAGAGATTGAGAGAGTAAAGAGGGATGTGTATTGGTCTGTCATCGTCATCGTTGGCGGTGATGGCAACGACGAATCCCCAGCCCTAGCGAGATGCGAGTGAGAGAGAGAGAGAGCAAAGGGCTTCCTCGAATGGAGAGGGCAAGAGAGAGAGGAGAGAGGTGAGCAATAGAGGGAGAATGGAGAGGGCGAGAGAAAGATTGAAAGAGGACACGTACTAGTCTATCAGCACCATTATTCACGTTGATGTCGTGACAACAACGAAACCATAGCCCTAGTGAGAGACAAGCAAGAGGGTTATATAAAGCCCGAACTCAAAACGAATCAAAAGCTTGTTCAATCTCGATAACCAACTAGTTCAGTTCTGTATGCACCGAACCAAACGGTTCAGGATGGTTTGGTCATCCTTGAGACAAATATTGGCCCATATTGTTTGGTACCCTATCAGCTAGAAGTTTATATTTAGGATCCCATCGTGATTGAATCATGGGTACGTTGACCCGTACCAGCCTATACAGACCTCTTACAAGCCCAAATCTACTCGGTACCAAGCTCTAATGTATTTTTACACCCTTTTTTATTTTGGCACTAGCTGGTGAAATGAATCAGTACAATAGACACTATACTACATAATATAATGACTAAGGAGTCATATGATACCATATCTCAAGATTTAAATCTTTGGATAAACACAGAGAAGCGATTTCGGCCCAATCAGCTCACCTAACATCGAATCTCTAGGTGTCATCAAGACTTGAGCCAAGCAGTTCTCAATCAACAATGAAAAGGTCTAGCTTGACCCAACCTGACCATGCATTTTATGCAGGGGTGACAATGCTTAACTCGTTTAACTTGATTCAACCCATTATAGGTCAAGTTAAGTTACCAATTTAATAAAATGATCAAGTGTGGGTTTGGATTTTTGACCTGTTGAGGGGTTCAAGTTTACAAATTTTTGACCTAACCTAGATCCAACCCGACTCATATTTGGTTCGACCCGACCCAATTGCCACCCCTAATTTTACATAGTATTTTATAAAATTGGTACATAAACTTTATCAATACTATGACTCCACTTCTTGAACGCAACTAATCTAGGAGAGACAAGTTATCTACACCAAATCCCTTTAACCCTCTCACTTCTCTCTTCTTTAGTACCTCCTCTCCTCTTTCTAGTCAACTTGCAGCTGGAATGCCACAGCTGCATGCTGATTAGCAATCTTGGACCTCTTGGCATGCCTCTCTCTCATCCTTGAAAAGTATCTCCTTAAACCAGCTTTAGAAAAGAGTAATTGGGATTGTGAATCCTCTAGAGATGACAACATAGAGGAACCTCTATGAGGATTAGGGATTCTCCTCTCTATGTTCTATTAAAGTACTTCTCGCAATCTAAAATATGACTAGGTACGAACTTGAGGGCTTGGATTAGGCACGGGATTAGTGAGGGGATTAGGCCTAAAGAGGAGAAAAGGGGTGGATGAGGCTAGGGGGGAGGTGATGGAGGGTGGAGGTTTAGCCAAGTGGGGTTAGGTCGAGCTCAAGCCAAGCTTAAGCTTTAAATCTTAGGCCCGAAGTTAGATTGGAAAGACCTCTCGTTGGTTGATGATGGACTATGACCCAGCCTAACAAATGCTCCAGTGTACAAGAGACTAATTTTTATATTCTTGCAATCAATTGTCAAAATCTAATTCTTTGCATCATAAAAATATCCTACCTAGAAGGATAATTGAGCTTATATATTCAAGGTAGTGTACAAACACCTTTTAATAACCAGATGATGTTTGTTTTCATCAAACACGCTATATATAGCCTTGTGGTGGCGATAGACTCTTTTCTTTGTGCTTCATTGCTCTTTGCTCCTCCATCAACCTCACTATTAGCTCACCCTTCCAAATTTGACATTAAAATTTTGGAAGAATTTCATTAAAAGAATGGCTTATTTCAATCCATGCAAATTATGATCTTAATCATTCTGCCATTCCAATATTTATGACTTGATCTTGATCAATCTAGACAATCGCCTACACCATTCATCTTGATTCTTCACTATAGCCTGCCTTAATTATAAATTTCTTTGTCTAGATACACAAAAATATTTTTATTATAGAATCGGTTTTTCTACCAAAACCTTTAAAAATGTATATTTCTTCTTTTGCTACACTAATAAAAAATAATTTTAAGGTTTAGTAGACATTTGAATTGTATTATTAAGAAAGATCATAAAACACAAGAAATCAAAGTGGATAGTCACCTCATAACTACAAAGTTAATTGACAAATAGTTGGCACCCAATGTAAAAAAGCGATGTAGCAAATGGATAAGAGATTGAAAACACTAGAAAATGTTCAATCAAATGGGGTTGCAACTGAAAGTTTACATCGATCAACTACAAAAAACAGTAGTTATAATAATGCCCCACAACTTGCATCCATTAGACACTCTTTTCTATTAATTTTCACGTACTCCCCCCTGAGAACATACAAAACAGGTAACAGACGATTTTGTTGTTTGTAGTATGAATATTTCTAATTGTAACACATTTATATTGCAACTAAGAAGGCTGTTACTGCACATGTTGCCAACTTAAAGTACCGTACATACAGCCAAAAACAACTTATGCATCATATCATAGTGAAGAAGATAAAGAGATTGCCACATTTTTGTCCTCACACTAACAATAAATGCTATCCACATTGTTCACTCTCGGCTAGATGTTATCTAAATATAAGATCCTTTCTGTAGTGGTCAATAAGGTGAAAGCTTTAGGCCTTAAGCAGAGGCGTAATGTCCCAAACCATCTCTCTCGCCCACTAAAAGTATCACAGTTTGTCATTTTATATATGACCTAATAACAGACACCTCAAAATTCACTGTGTCCATAATTGCTCTCTTTTTTTTTTACCTCCTTGTTTTTCAAAAGCCATCTCATCTAACAAAACTAATAACCGAACATACTTCATCTTGATAAAGATTCCTTAAGTACGTCAAATTGTAGTTATCACTCTTTAAATAATGCTTGATTAATCATCGTGATTTTGGCATTTTCATGATTTTTTTTCAAATAGTTTTAGCCTTTATCTGCTATGTAGCATGTTTAATTTGGCAAAAGCAATTGTAGCATCAAAGAGAACATGGGCAAATATCCATAAAGAAAGTAGAAGAAAAGGCCCTAATCTCCCCTAATCCTAGCATAACATAAGAAATGAGAGGAATTTCATGCTTCTTCGGTAGGTAGAATCAAACGTTCAACTAGTTCAAGTAGCATTTCTAGACAGTGACGAGTATATATTACATCCCCAACGTCCGTAGCTTTAGATTTTCCCCAAGTTGATGAGGTTGATAATTTTTGTCAAGTCTTCCATTTTTCTTCAAAATTCAAACAGAATGCTAGCATGACAACTTTTACTTCCTATCAGGTCTGGCAGAAACGGCCATTGAATGACACCAACCTCATCCATTTGCTGTTCTCCACAGGATTCCATGCCCTGGGTTTTGGAATATTGCAAGGCCCTACTGTTGCCTGCAACCAAGAAAAAACGCAATGGTTGATCATAAACTATAACATTTTTGAAGCTAATTGTACAATCACATGCACTTCACCTCAAACATCACAGATCGAAATGAGACAAAAAACAAAAAGAAACATCAGCGTATCTATCTCATTTCCAATAGCCCCTCGATTCACTCAATATTGCAAGACTGATCCACGGACGACCCCCCCCCCCCCTTCCCAGATCTACCACCATTCCAATACGAAAACGATATTCAACAAATATATATATATATATATATATATATATATATACCGAAAAATCGAAAAACAAAATTATAGACGCGGATAAATAAAACTATACACAGATCTCAACCCCACGAACAAATCGAAACCTAGAAAACATCAAACTCTCAAAAAAGACCCCCAGATCAACGAAAAAAATCCCAGAAAAATGGGTAAGAATCCGCTCTCTTACTTGCTGGTAGAGCGCGTAGAGCAAGAGAGCAACATCATTCCGGAACTTGGAGATCGCACCAATGGAGGAGGAGTTGGAGGATCCGCCAAATCCGGCGTAGGCGGCGGCGGCGTAGAACCTCTCGGGGTACGCAGGGCCGGAGCTCCCCCTCGCCATCGCCATCCCTCCGACGAGGAGATCGAGAGCCGGCGGCAAGATCTCGTACGACGCCACGAGGCCGAGAAGAAAAAAACCGAAACCGAGAACACGTATTTATAGAGCCAGACGTCGAGCGAAGGCCTCTCTCGCCCTCTACTCCTTTTCTTGAGATCGCGGGATCTTCTTCTATCTTATCTCGCTCTCGCCCTCTTTCCTTTTTCTTTAGATCTGGAGCTCTTCTTCTCGCTTTCTTTCTTCGCGAGCGTTGCGTGGGGTTGTAAAAGACCTGGCGCTCGGTGACTCGCCCGAATCCGGGATCGAAACGGGCCCGATGGCTGTGTCCAGACCCGGCCCGACTGTCGGGCTTAAATTTTTGTCCAGGCCGACCCAACCTTATAAATCTAGTCTCAGGCCCGGCCCGACAGGCCCGACCCGACAGGCTCGATTTTTTTTTTTGGAATCTAGAAATGGGCAAAAATGGCCCAACAGCTTAATGGGCTCTCTAAATTGGTTAATTGGTTAATGTAAGGATATAACTAGCCTATTTTAAATAGATAGTGTTGGTGGTGGTTTCAAACTTTGGAATTTGGATATATCTACAAACATTAAAAAAGAAAAAATTTGCAGCTTCAAGCCAATAGTGTAGTCCAGCTGAAAATTACAACCTAACAATAAAAACTGCAAACTTAGACAAAATATAAATTACATTGTCCCATTAACATTATAACAAACATGCATCTTTGTGCATTCAAAAGTTCATAAAAGTTCATAATTCTTGAAGCCACTTCCATAATAGAAAATTGTAGAACATCCTTGCATCTTCTAACTCTCAAAACCTACAAACACAAAATTGAAACATTAGCAATTGTTGATTGAACATGAATAATTATTAGAGTTATTAATAGAATATCTAAATGACCGAACCATGTAATCCCTCTTCCATCTCTTCCTCGTCATCTTCATCCTCACTAGATTCTTCCATGTTAGCTCCCAAGACACCCGATTGTCCTAAAAAAATGTAAAAACAAATAAATATGAAACAATAGAAAATTAGTTTTTATTCAAATATATATTAAAGAAAAAAATAGAAGAACAAGCAAAGATTTAAAGAATTACCTAATGAGAAGCCCTTTGCTCGCAACCAATCCTCATAACATGTAATAGCTTGAATTGTCTTTGGTGAAAGTGAGTTTCGCCAAGGATTTATCAACTTTTTACCCATACTGAAGGCAGACTCTGAAGGGACCGTTGATATGGAAATGGCCAAAATATCACGAGCTATCGATGCAAGCTCGGGAAAACGACCTGAGGCATCTCTCCAATATGCTAGAATATCCAAATCGATGTGCAGCCCAAGATTTTGCTCCTCCAAGTAAAGATCTAATTGTGACTTCCCATGATCATGCTTTTGTTTTTTACTCAAAAATAATTCATAATCTTCAAAACTATCTGCATCATGGTTACCAACATCACTGCCACTAGAAGTTCCAATCTTGGGAGAAAAGACTGAAGTTGAACGCAGCATATACTCCTCAAATAAATCATACAAAGTATTCTTAATATTCTGAACCATCTCCCTTGCACTAATCTCCCCATAAAGTTTAGAATAACAATATTCAACTAACTCTAACTTGCAACGGGATCCAAAAATGTAGCACAAGATAAGATCAAACTATACTCAGACCAATACTTGTTAAATTTAACTTGCATCTCTCTAACCATATCAACCATAAAATCATATGGGCCATTAGCAGTCTCTATCAATTTTCTATGAATCTCCCACACCCCCCTAAAATAAATATTTGCTGTTGGATGCTTACTAGCAGAAAACTGATTAGTCACATCATAAAACACTTTCAAAAACTTATGAAGAATAGCTATTTTTTCCCACTCTTCTTCAGAAAGTGCAAAGATTCCAAATTCTCTATCACGCTGTCCCCAGTGATCTAAAACTGCCTTGAAATAAATAGCACGGTCCAGCATTATAAAAGTAGAATTCCATCTAACACAACAATCAGAACGCAATCTTTTTCTGGTATTCAAATGAAAACTTTGTTCAGCAATTTCATAAAACTTCTTTTTCTTTGGAACTGAATTTTTCAAATGCTTGGCCACATTTCTAATTTTACAAACAACACCATCAATGAGATTCAGACCAGTTTGCACAATAAGATTTATAATATGGCAGCAACAACGAATTTGAAAAAAATCACCACCATGCAAGAGAGATTTATTTGCAAGAAGACGAATCTTGAGAGAAATAGCCATGGTATTATTATAAGATGCATTATCCAATGTCAAGGTAAAAACCTTACTATCAATTTTCCATTGAGCCAAGCATAAAGCGACCTCATCAGCAATAGAAAGCCCATCAAAAGGGGGGGTTAAGGCTGCAAATCTAATTATTCTTTTTTGCAACTTCCAACTATTGTCAATCCAATGTGCTGTGATGCAAATATATTCATCTTGTGTGTAATCATTTTTCCAATTATCAGAAGTCAAACAGATTCTCCCCGGTGCTTGTGCTAACTCCTCCTTCACAACCTTCATTTCATCCATGTAATATTTCAATGCATCTCTCCTAATAGTATGCCTACTCATGGTTTTGTATTGAGGACACATAACAGATACCATATATTTAAAACCAGGTTCCTCACAAGTTCTAAAAGGATGTGCACCAGCAACAATAAACATACAAATAGCTCTACGAACTTCTTCCTGATCAAATTTGGGATTTTTCAAATGCAAAGATGTGCTTCCAGAAGTTGTGGTTTCAGTTGAAATAGTGTAATTCCTTATGTCATGATGAAAACGTTTAGAACATCTTTTTAAGTGGCGCCATATATGAGACGTACCATTCTTAGAAGCAGCTGAAAAAATCTCCTTGCAATACTTGCATTGTGCTTTCAATATGTCCTTATCTTCAGTTGGAAGCTTGACCATGTGCATCCATACCTTTGATTTTGCTTTACCATCCTTGACATAACAATCCTCATGCTCATTATCCGCCACAGGAATAGGTGAACTTTCGCTTGCCATTGACATAAGCCTATCAAAAAATTATACAACTAATTATACAAAAAATTTAGTTCATAAGAATTATCCTATCAACAATGAACAAACCATCCCTTCATTACTTGGAAGTTGGGATAGTAGCATTTATCATAATAAAAATAAAGCCCCATCCAACCGGCAAAAAAAAAAAAATCAGGAGCCCATCTCAGGTCAAGGGAGAACTATAGCTGGAAGCCTGGAACAGTGGAACTGGAGCAATGTGAGGGGAGGAGTCCGAAGACCAAAACCGAAAAAGAGAAGGGATGAACAGTGGATCTTTCTTCCTCAGAGTTTCGACTGGGTCACGGGATGAACAGTGGATCTTTCTTCCTCAGAGTTTCTTCCTCAGAGTTTCGACTGGGTCCACCCACGGGAAGACTCGTAGCCACCTCCCTCTCCCCCCCCACCTAAAAAATCTCCTTGCAATACTTGCATTGTGCTTTCAATATATCCTTATCTTCAGTTGGAAGCTTGACCATGTGCATCCATACCTTTGATTTTGCTTTACCATCCTTGACATAACAATCCTCATGCTCATTATCCGCCACAGGAATAGGTGAACTTTCGCTTGCCATTGACATAAGCCTATCAAAAAATTATACAACTAATTATACAAAAAATTTAGTTCATAAGAATTATCCTATCAACAATGAACAAACCATCCCTTCATTACTTGGAAGTTGGGATAGTAGCATTTATCATAATAAAAATAAAGCCCCATCCAACGGGCAAAAAAAAAAAAAAAATCAGGAGCCCATCTCAGGTCAAGGAAGAACTATAGCTGGAAGCCTGGAACAGTGGAACTGGAGCAATGTGGGGGGAGGAGTCCGAAGACCAAAACCGAAAAAGAGAAGGGATGAACAGTGGATCTTTCTTCCTCAGAGTTTCGACTGGGTCAGGGGATGAATAGTGGATCTAAAGCCCTAATTAATATATTAAAAAAAATTAAGAAACAAAAGTAAACCCTAATTCCTAAACCCCCCCTCCCCCTTCCCTCGTTGAGACCCCCCCCCCCCCCCCCCCCTTCCTTTCCCTCACTGAGTGCCGCCGCCCCCCTTCCCTCGCCTGAGAGCCCCCCCTTCCCTCGCGGAGAACCACCGCCCCCTGTAGCCGGTTTCCGCCGGTTTCCCTGTAGCCGCCGCCTCCTCTCGGTTTCCGCCGGTGTCGTCGCCGCCGCCTCCTCTCGGTTTCCGCCGGTGTCGTCGCCGCCGCCTCCTCTCGGTGTCCTTCTCCCCTGGACGGCAACCTCCGCGGCTCCGGTCACCGACTCACAGTCGCCGGTAAGATCTCTCCTCCTCCTCCTCCTCTTCGAGCTCGATTCCGGATGAATTTTGCCCAAGCTCGGAAATAAAGCCCCATATAGCTTCAAGCCCGGATGGAAGAGAGAGAGAGAAAGAGAGAGAGAGAGGTGGGGGGAGCGAGAGAGCTCAGAACTCGGAGGTGGGACTCTGGAGCTTCCCCATCGGGCCGGTTTTTTAGGTGGGGGGGGAGAGGGAGGTGGCTACGAGTCTTCCCGTGGGTGGACCCAGTCGAAACTCTGAGGAAGAAAGATCCACTGTTCATCCCGTGACCCAGTCGAAACTCTGAGGAAGAAAGATCCACTGTTCATCCCTTCTCTTTTTCGGTTTTGGTCTTCGGACTCCTCCCCTCACATTGCTCCAGTTCCACATGTGCATTGCTAAAATTAATCCTATTTTGCTAGTAGCCTAAGCTGTTCTTTGTATCTGCATGTTAACATTGTAATTGTGTAAATTGCATGCAATTTTTTTGACTTTCCTGAAATAATGGTAAGAGCACCACTTTTTTTAGTTTGATTTTGAAATCTCTTCTCAATTGATGAGCTCATGAGAGAAGTCCCCAATGGTAAATTGGTGTGAATCCACCCCCTAGGGTTAGAGACATTTGCAAAGAGGTTAAAGGAAATATTCTGCAAATGTTCACTAAATAGACAATTAATATAAATGACAACACTTTCAATAACCCTATTGCCCCCTTGAAAAAAAAGGCATTAGAAGGGAAAGGAGAAAAGATACTCATACCAGCATATGTTCAAATTCAAGAGAAGCAAGTCAATAAGACCCTTGACTAATTTTGTGCTCGTTAGATTGTCCAATATGCAAAGTTTAGGGATATATGGGTGATTAATTTTATTTTTTAGGGATCTGTATATAAATATGATACATCAGTGTTTATGTACAAATTCACTTTAAGTAAGACGGGAAGTGGGCCCGGGTCAGTCCGACTTCGGGTCGGGCTATGGGCTATGCCCAAGAAATTGGGATCAGATTCAGGTTCAAAATTAGGGCCCGAATATATTTCGGGCCGGCTCCGGTAGTTGTGTTGGCCTGTTTGAGTCTGCAAATCGAGCCCGGACAGGCCTGGATCCGGCCCGATATCTGGGCCGATGTTTGGCCCGGAAAATTGAGGTAAGTGGTCTGATCAGACCAACTGATGCAGGGGTCGAAATCCTGACCGCTGGTTCGCCGGGCTCTTCTTCTCTCGAAGAGCCCCGATCCTAATCAAAATCAACAGTCAAACCCTTCAACTAACAGAAAAAGAAATCATCGATCAGCGGCTAGGGTTCTCGACTTCTCGTCTCTCCGCCTCCACCGCCTCTTCGATCCCTGAACCTCGTCGCTCATCGCCGGTCGGCGGTCCAAGCCGAAGGCGAGCCTCCTATCGTCGGCCGACTGTGGTTCCATTGAGGTATCATGTTCTCTCTCCCCTCTCTCCCCTCTCTCTTTCATCTTCGTTCTCGTTTGGGCCTATTGCTCTTTTTCTATTGCTCCATCACCGTGATGTCTAATGGCCGACTTCGGTTTCATCACCGTGGTTGGCCTAGCCCGGCCAGC
Source organism: Phoenix dactylifera (assembly GCF_051530095.1). Lineage (NCBI taxonomy): Eukaryota > Viridiplantae > Streptophyta > Magnoliopsida > Arecales > Arecaceae > Phoenix > Phoenix dactylifera. Next base: position 51,866,385 of record NC_143191.1, on the reverse strand, counting down.
CTCCCGTTCTCGCTGTAGGGGCTGAACTCCTCTTCCACCGCCGGCGCCGTCGCCGCCACCGCCTCCTTGAGCGGCATCGGTGGCCGCATCACATTCGTCTTGCTGCCGCCGGACTTCCTAGCCCGCCGCTGCTCCGCCTTCTTCCCAGTGCCGCTCCGGTACTTGAGCCGGACCCGAGCGGGCTGGTTCTCGACGGTGGGGTTGGCGGTGGCGGATGCTGGAAGTTCGGCAGGGGAGGCGGCGGCGGAGGAGACTTGCTCGGTCGTGGGATCGTCGGCTAGCGCATGAGGGGGCGAGGGGAAGGGGTTTTCTTCTTCTGGTGGTAAGTGGGGTGGAATTCAGGGTGGAAGGGAGTGATGGATTGGGGATTTGGGGACGACGCCGGCCATCCTGTTATATTCTATTTCTTTTACTTTCTGTTCTTTTTCCATTTATTTCTTTCTTGCGAATTTGTATTTAATAGATTTTTCAATTAATACAGTGTTATTAACTTATTATAATAGGATGAATCTGAGAGATGGATTTGTTTTTCAATCCCTCTTCCACCTGTCTGTCAGTCACTAGGGAAGCTAAATAAAGAAATTTATCTGGGAAAACCCAAAGATGATTACGATTTTTATATATAAGTTAATGTGCATAGAAATAATTATGCTTATAGCTAACAATAAATATATATTTTTTGAATAGTTCATTGCACCACTTCCATCCTGCTCTAGTCCATGCGCTGGTTGATAGGATGGTAACACGACTCGCTTGTTCTTTTTTTTTTAATGCCTGTTTGCGTGATTCAGTAGAATTTATACTGATTCTCCTGCTGAATTCATGGAACGGCAAACCTATTCGAGTATGGCACACATCAACCAACACCTCCTAGTCCAAATCCTGTTGAGAGGAAAAGATCTTCATGGATCATTTTTACAGATCAATAGGTCTACAAGCTAGGAATTAGATGGAGTTTTGGCATGCTCTTAGAAGATAGGTGAGTGGGCCAACGGGCAGCATATTTCTGCAAGAATATCTAAGCAGGTCCTTAATGTGAAAGTAAATCCCTTTAAAATTTAAGTTTGTGGGTGCAGGAGGACAAATATATAAATTTTTAAGTGGCGCATACAAGCGAATATGCTGTTATAACTGACCAGCAGTCAAATAACGGTTGTTATTTAAATATCTGTATCCGTTATGACGTATGTAATGTAATGGACCCTGCTCCAAAACCATTACAACGGCCGTTAATTTAAACCATGCCTGTGGCGACTTTTTTTCCAACTCGAATCAGGTCCAATGTGACACCGAATCACACGTTGGAGACTGACATAAACCTGAACTCTCAACACCCCCCGGGTCTCAACAGAAGAAGAGGCCTAGAACTCTTCTATTTGCTCTTCGACCATCCTCTCTGGGTTCAAGGCACCAACCAGCTGGTTTTGAGCTTCCAATCAGCCTTTTTTCTTCTCTCTTCTCTATTGGTACCCCCCCTCATAATCTTTTTTTTTTTTTTTTTTTCCATTCATCTCAGTTATTCTCGGTATCTATGGATTAAGCTGGTAGGTGGAAAATAGAATTTCTGCATTATAATTGATTTATATCTGGTTTTTCATCTCAAAGATGTGCTTTTTTTAAAATACACGCGCGCGCACACACACACATATATATTTGCGTGCCTGGAATTGAATTTGTTTGGACAAGTTTCATGTTGATAGGAATTGGCTGCAGGATTGATTCACTTATTGCTGTAGTGGTGATTGCTTGATCTAGTCTCGAAGATGTCGTCGCTGAGGAATGCTATCCCTCGACGGGCTCACAAGGAACGTGCTCAACCGTGAGTGAACTGCTTACTGTGCCCCTTCTTATTTGTGCCCTCTCTCTTTTCCAATTCTTTAATTATTTTGGTTTAATCCTCAGTCAAGCGAGGAAGAAGTTTGGGTTTCTTGAGAAGCATAAAGATTATGTTTTGAGAGCTCAGGCATTCCACAAGAAGGAAGAGACTTTGAGGGTAGGAATATCTATTTTATTTTCTTATAGCTTCGTCACTTTATTTAAATTCACGAAGAACTGAAGATTGTATCACTTTGTTTATGTTAAGGAAGAATTAAAGATTGCTATGTCTAATTCTAATTTGTTGGTGTTTGACAGAGGTTGAAGGAGAAGGTTGCTTTTAGGAATCCAGATGAGTTCTATTTCAAGATGATCAACACAAGAACTGTTCATGGAATTCACAGACCAAAGTTAGAGGAATTTTATTTTCTAAATGTTTGAGTCTTGTGTTGGTTTTGTTGGTTTGTTTTGTCTCAAGATTAATGATATGCTTTTCAGGAGTGAAGCAAACAAGTACACCCAGGAGGAACTCATGCTGATGAAGACTCAAGACATTGGATACATTCTTCAGAAAGTTCAAAGTGAAAAGAAGGTTTGTGAGTAACATGTCTAGGCTGTTCTTTTTGTGGCTTGCTGCAATTGTTCTTGTTCATATCTCATGACTTTTAAGTTGCTGTAGAAAATTGAAAGGCTGAGTTCTGCACTTCATGAACTGGATAATCAGCCATCAAACCGACATGTTTACTATGCTGAAGATAGGTATGGCCTTCTCATCTTCTACTGCAATTTATAGATGACGGTTGGACATGGGGACAGAAAAATTTTGGCTGTAAAAGTAGAAGAATGCAAAATTGTAGTTGTAAATGTATTCTATTAGATATTGGGATTGGAACTAGGAAATAAAATATTCTGTGGGGCATGGAACATTTTGATGTCAGTCCAATGTTTCTTTAGGGCGACCAAGTCCTCTCATGTTTTGGTGACAACGTCCCCTACAATTTGGGTTAGAGAGTACCTCTGTTTTAATTGTGGTCCTCATGCCTGCATTTGCGCCTGCATATGAAAATGCAATTAGTGACCTCACTGAATCAACCACATAATGGAACCATTAGGTTCTTATGAGCCTCAAGCAGCATGCTTATGTAGCTTGAGCTCTATCTTGGTGAGTGCACTCAGACGACTCACCAAAGTACGAAAGACAGGCCAGAAAATTGATTCCTATTTGAAGAGTGCATAATTGCATGGATAAGCTCACGCTGACCTATCAATTTTGGATCCAATCTAGAATTTTTCTTGGGAGGTATCAGGAAGGAATTGGAATGTAATAATATCGATTCATACAGAAGAATATGTTCTCTATGATTCAAAATCGTGGTATAACGTGTACTCCCTTTGTTCCGGTCATGGAATAGGTGAAATAAATCAATAAATGGATTTTTTTTTTCAAGAATGAAATTTTATTAGAATTGTCCTCCAGTTCATCCTTTGGAACCATATCACGTCCCATCAGACAGTTTTCTCATTCTCTCCTTTTTTATTTTTAATGGCTGGACTTAATTGTTGTGTTAGTCACTTGAAATGTGAGCATCAGAAATAGGTGGGTATTATTAATTTCTTTAGATTAACATGCCATGCTAAACTAAAATGAGCCTTCAAACAGGTGTGCAACTGTATGCTTGATTTTTTTTCTTAGCTTTTTTTGAATATGTACGCATTTCCAATTATTTAATTATTTTATTTTATTTTTATGATTTGTATTTGCTTTTACTATTTTTAGAATACCAACCAGATTTGTGATTGCATGTGGTATACACTATGCAGTATGCTAGCCACTTGCATACCATGGTCATAAAAGTTATTATGGGTCATAGCATGCCAGCAGGTTGTTGCCGTTTGAAATAGAGCTATATTTGAAATGGTCAAGGCAAGAGATCAGCTCAAGCACAAAATGATGACAAGAACACCAAAATGCTGCTACACCACATAATGACAAATTGTCTGTTTGTATCTTTGGGAAAAAATAGAGCTGTATTTGAACAGAAAGGAAACAACATTTTGGGCTGATAAATTTCAGTAGGACTATGCTCTAAGTGTATTTTGAATTTCAATTGCTTAGTGAATCTCCAATATAGTATCTAAGCTGGATCTTTTGGAGAAACTGAGAACACAAATTCATTTGAGTGATATTTCCAAATAAAATTGATTTTTATTAATGAGAAGTGGAAAATAAAATAGATTTGGTTACTATCTTACTGAAGCTAAGGTGCCTGCCTGCATTTACTGTATCATTTATACATCTACTATACAGACATTAGATTGTTTTGTCTACAATTTTGGTTTGTATGGAATCTTGGTTGCTTGTGTAGTTGTGTTGCAGTACTTTCCATTTGAGTTTGATTTGTCTTAGGATTCAGATGTGTTTATCATAATATCACCGATCAGGCTCTAAATTTTTATCCAACACCAATAATTCAATGACCTGCGTGGGGAAGGTTAGAATCAGTTAACAATATGTTAAATGAGCTTAACAAGTCTGACAATTTGACAGACAATTGTCCATGTGATAGATGTGTATGTCCTTGTTTTATTCTCATGACAAACACCTATTGTCCTATAAACAATAAGCTATTCCTTATTCAGCTGGTGCATTACAAATCCTGATATCTTAATTGATTAGTGATATTGCAATTGCCAATATTCTAGGTAATATCTGTTTTCTTGGGGTCCAATCTCTTTTGCTTGGTCCTACGATGTTCTGTTAAATCTTCCCTTCTTTAGTCTTGCAAGAGGAGTGGTGATATTGTATTATTAATAGAAGCTCCTGATTTTGTTTCAACTTAAAAAAGGAGCTCTTTGGCCCTCTCTAGCTGTAGATATGGTTTTGCAAAATTAGCAAATATTTCAATACCGCGGCCAAGCAATAGAAGAAATGTATGTTAGATTAATGCCAGGTGAGAGGAGCTTTTGTCATTTCTGTGTGTCTCATGACATTTTTTTCTCCTTTCATTTTGCTATGATAATTGCCTTCTAAAATAAATAGAAGGAAAGAAAGAATATTATGAAAACCATATGTGGCACTATGTCTTTATGAAACATGATTATTGGTTGCACGTACTTCCAGTTTTTCTGTAGGTGGTTGAAACACTTTTTTTTTTTATTAGTCGAATTCTTTTTAAATCTCTATTCATCTCATTCTTAGATGAATTCTTTTTAACTTCTCTATTCATCTCATTCTTACATGTCTACTAAGATGATATTTTTCCATGTTGTATTAGGGAAGAAGCTAAAGAAATACAATCAAGATCATCACAGACGAGTAATTCACCTGCTTTTGAAAATGTGCCGAATCGTATAAAGAAGTAAGTATTTTTTAATTGGGAGAAGTTGTAATAATCTTTTACAGAATAAATAGTTGGCTTGATTGATGTTATCTGAGCGTTGAGTAATTTTAAGATGTGTTCAGCTCTAAGCTCATCTGTATATATCTAAATTTTGCTAGCCTAATGAGTTTCTCCTTCAAATACAGGAGAATGTTGTTTGTTAACTTACACAGTGTGGTACTAATTCATTACTTAAAAGTTATTGGGTGGATATGGCATCCCAAAGTGTTTGGAAGAACACATGAATATTGAAAGATCTATAGTTGCGTCTTTTGACTTAGAGACATTAGATATTGTTTAACATTTATATGCAAATTTTTCATTAAATATTTTAATTTTGTAAGTTGAAGATGTGGTATTCTTGTGCGGCAGTCAGACATTTTTTGTATTATTGTGTGTTCATGCGAAATAATTGGTTTTTTGCAACTCAATAACAAAATTAGAATAGCTTGACTCTCTCTCTCTCTCTCTCTCTCTCTACTATCAGGTCCTTTTATTTACTTTTCTTTTTCTACATTCTCATTCTTTTATATGATGGTCTTGGCTCTGCTGAAGCTTGACCCATTTTTTTCCGCTAATCATTTGCTCCATTTCAGGAAAACATCTTCTTCTTACAAAGAGTTAGAAGCAAGGAAAAAAAGGGTTCAAGAGCTGGAAAAATTGTATGCGGACATGGCATTGCAAAAGGAATTGCAGGTTTCAAAAAAAATGTTTATACACTATGCTGAAAACTTTGGTGCATCGTTATGCATGATTAGATATGAGTAGACGCTAACACAAATTTTGACACAATTCCCATCAGTATTTTTATTTGGGTCATCTGTACTTGGGTATATTGTGCACAGATTCAGCCTCATCAATTGCATAAAGAGTGACACTCCATAAATTCTGTAGTAGTATTGATGGTTTTGTGCATTTGCATGACTACTATTCTTATTCCTTTTTCTCTCTCCTTTTTTTTTTCTCTGGCACTTTTCTAACGAGCTGCATAATTTCTATTTATGAAGCAGAAACCTGGTCGGAAGCATAAGCTCCTTGAAGATGAGATAGTTTCCCCAACAACTAAGCCCGTATATAAATGGCGTGCGGAGCGCAAAAGGTAAAGAGCTGTTTTTCTTATTAAGTAAAATGATCTATGTCCCTGGTTCTTGGATCAATAGTACTCATATTCTTTTCTGAAAAACTGTTTAGGTGATCTTTTGGCCACCTTCTGGGTGAGAAAGCCAGATTGAACTGAATAGGTGGAGCCAGCAAGAGAAATCTGAAAGGTCATTCTGCTTTGTTATTTTATATTGTGCGTTCAATTAGAGTTCTCATTATTGGTGTATTGACATATGGGAGATATTCCCTGCATCTTCTACCTGATTAAGAACTCTGAGCATTAAACCATTTTGTTAGCATAGAAAAGTCTCCTCTCAAATCATTAGAAAAGCTAGTTTCTGTCAGTTCTTGGGCAGCTTCATAGAAGTTTCCCATTATTGACTCATTATTCATCGAACCATACGGATCGATCTAGCAATGATGGAATGTATATTCTGTTTACTGAATCACATGAAATTTCAGTCAACTCCATATATGTAATGTAATTTATTTCAGCTCAGCTCTGTACTTGGCCAAGACACCGTTACAGAAAACTGTCCAAACCGGGGACTTAGGGATCCAACCTGTCGACCTTGTTGAACTATATTGTGACGGACCAGGATGATCAGGATAGGATTCTTATAAACTATGTAATGTAATGTTAGAAGGCTGCACAAATCAGTTGTTGCTCAAAGCTGCTATTATGTCCATCATGCGTGACTGCTAACAAACTTGTATTTAGATGTTTCTCGGCCTTTTTCCTATGATAATGCTGATTCTTGTGGTTGCTAATGTGGTTAAACTGGCTTGCTACTGCCTCGTTGAACTGCAATGCTGATGTATAACTTATATTTTGAACGAATTGGGAATTTCCATTTGGATCAAATTTATTTGATCTTGCAGGAGGATAAAGACAACATTTTTTTGTCATTGAATTTGATGAAGATGATTTCACATAACACAGGTATTAGGATTTTCTTTGGGCATGTTGCTATGGTAATCTGAATAATTGAAGCCTCTCTTAGGCCTATCTACCACTGTTTTTGGTGCATAGAAGTTTGATTCTTGAAAATGTTTTGAGGTGCAAAATTATCTGCATGAAGAGGAAGGTGTTTTTGTTTCTTTTTTTTTTTGTGTGTGTGAAAGAAATAGAACTTTTCTTAAGATAGGACACTACTTGGGCATCAAATAGTTTTTAAGAGGCCGGTAGAAAATTGACCAGTCTGAGGTTGGTTTAATTTAACCTTGGCATGGTGAGCTCTTCCGCATGTGGACTAGCCGTTTTTGGCGAGGGAAGTGGAACATGTCATAAATTCAGCTTATAGTCTAGGAAATAGCGGTAGCCGAAGTGCCAAGCTGCCCTGTGATCTGATTCCATCAGTGCAAAGATTTTCGCTGCGGCACTCTAATTCCTTCCTATTTGCATACCATGCGAGGTAGCCATAGCGTACATGCATCATTAATTTGTACCCTGCATTACCAATCTACTCATTCCAGTTATCAGAATTATCCTTCAGTCACAAACCGGGGTATGTGAAATAATATTATATTAGTAGATTTGTCAACTCTCTTTCTCTCTCTCTGTGGGTGTGCGCGCTAGAGTGGTTACATCCTCGGCGCCATCATTTCCGTAAACCCAGTGTAAACTAATAGAGTGGTTTTCAATTATATCAAGTAAAGCAGCTTTGCATCTGGGAAAATAGTCAGGGACCTAATGGAAATACTCCATGTACTTTGAAGCCATTAATTATGATTCTCGCGAGGCTAATTGAAATTTAACAGCAAGTGCTGACCATGATGGAACTCCGTGAGGCAAAAGGTACAACATGACTTGTGGCCGAAAGGAATGAAAAATAGCTCACCCCTTCACCGGCCTAGCTCATCTTTTGGTACTCAAATGATGATCTAGCTTTAGCCTGACAACACAAAGTTTAATTAAATGGAGACAACCAAATCTAGATGAGCAATGATTGACGTAGAAAGCATCAAATAGCAGCAGGTAGAGCACAAAGCAACAGCCACAAGATGAGCTACAAAATCCCAGGTCCGGGATTATCCCGAAAATTCCATTTCCTAACACCAATCATCTCCTAACGGTTGACTCTTTTAGCTTCTTCTTAGTGCTGCTTAAAAGAGCCTTTTAGTAACATTTCACAGGTTAGAAAATACAACCTGGCGGGAGGCAAGAGTTGGGAAGCAGGTCAGCTAACACCTGAACTACTGCATATGTATCCATAGCCGACATCCAGAAACTGTGCTCAATAAATTTCTAGGATTAGCTTTGTCTTCATTTTATTCTAATCCACTACTAGTAGTGGTACAAGGAAAACATTCACCCACCAATCTACATACAGCATCAAGCAGCAGTGTTTCCTGCACTACAACTATAAAGCAGACAGCTACAAAGTAGATTTACAGAAAGGCCTAGATTCAACACCAAAACCAAGATATAAGTACCCCCTACCCATATGATAGCTCATTATGGCAACCTCCGGTATACCAAGCCATTGTGTCACCAGTCATCATCTAGCAGTTTGTATCATAGGCTGCAAGCCCTTGCAACTCGGGACCTTCCAACTGCCAAATGGCCATGGTCCAAAGTCATTTATGAAAGAAAAAACCAAATAACATTACAAAAATAAATTCCATGCTTATCAAAGCATTTGTTCTCTTGTTAAAGGTTGTTTTATTTGTTTTGGTAAGAAATTTAAAAGGTTGTTTTATGATGAAAGAAAAAATATTTTGAAGAAAAAAAATCATAAAAACAATACTTCAAAAATATATTTTGGGACACATTGAAAAGCTGATTTATGGATTTGAACCCAAATATAATACAACAAGAAAAGCCCAAACCAAAATTTATTTATGATATACCGTAATACAAACTTTTGTAGATCATTAAAGAGTGTTTAAAATAGGTAGGATTAAATTGGATTGAAATTTCACATGCATGCACCATAAGAGATAAAGGATGATGGGATGAGATGATTGTGATTGAGAGGAGCAAGAAATTCTTATTAATCTTAATTGATACTTGGCGAGGTTTCTGGATCCCAAAATATCGTTCATCTCTTTGAATCGGTAAATATCAAAATGAACCGTGATCTCAATTCACTTTGACCTAGATAGAAGGATGTAATTTTTGCAAAAAACTAAGATATTACAAGATATTGGCCTACATATAGCTACATAAGATATTGATAATTTGGTCGATATACTAAAGCTGAGGCCAACAAATACCTGGTGAACATACTAGTACTTACTAGTTTATATTTCAATATGTTAGTTCAAATCAATTGAGGTTTTGAACATACCACATCAATTGGTGCCCTATATCAATTAAACCATTATTTTGAGTAAATTCTAATAAATTTATAAATAATTGTTTAGATTTTGAAGCTTAAAATTTTCTAGTCCTTGTTCCCAGTTCAATACTTATACCAAAATTAAAATTAAAAAATCATATTATTTCACTTGCAAACTGTCTAATTACATTGGTTTTGATTTTTCTTTTTCCATACATGACAAAGTTTGGAAGCTACAACCATCCATATGTAACACCATTCATGATCACATATGTATCATACATATCCATAAAATTATGATCATCATATCCAATACATAAATGATCAATCATATTGATCATGTAATAGATAAATGGCCATGATCACAAGGCTGGAGTCTACAAGGAATCTATGTACAGCACCACCATCATAAATACATCCAAACCAACAGCTAACAGGCTCTCAGTTATTAATTTAAAGGAAAGAAAAAAAAGTAGATAAACAACCTTTACTCTCTCTTTCTCTCTTCAGGTGCCGACAGAGCGCTTGTTCGAGCACCTTCCTCTTCAATTCATTTCTCACCAACTCTCTCCCTCTCTCTTCCTTGAGATCTTGGAAACCCTAACCCTAACTTCTCCGGGAGCTTCTCGACCCTCGCCGCGGAGCGATGGCCGTTGCACCGCGTGTCGCGGCCCGAGCCCTAGCCCTAGCCGTGACCGTCGTCCTCCTCGCCGCCCCGGCCGCTGGGAACTCCGAGGGCGACGCGCTCTTCGCCCTCCGACGGAGCCTCTCCGACCCCGACAACGTCCTTGAGTCCTGGGATCCCACACTCGTCAACCCCTGCACCTGGTTCCACATCACCTGCAACCAGGAGAACCGCGTCACCAGACTGTAGGCATCTCTCCTTGTTCTTCTCCCTCTTTTTCTCATCATTCCTCCAGTTGATGGTCTTTTTTCTCCACGATGCAATCCCCTTGCTGGAATTCGAGAAATGATTTTTTTCTTTTTGAGAAAAGGGAGTTCATTGAGGGAAGATTTTATATTTGATTACATGATTAATGGATTATATTTCCCTTCAAATCGTGGGTTATTGATAAACCTCCTTATTCTGTATGGAGTTAAGGAAAACAACATTTTTGAACTGAGTATATGCTCGAAGTTGCAGTCTTTCAAATGAAAATTGCTTAGATTAAGAATTCGTATTTGATTACATTATTAAAGATGCTGCTAATTGTTTTTTTTTCCTCTATTGGATTGGGTAGAGAAGTTTTTGAGCTCATCACATGCTCAAAGTTGCAAGCTTTCAAATGAAAATATTTTAAGCATGAATTCTTGACGGGATTTGAATAAGACATGTCATCCTTATCTTGTTATTGTATTCTGGTTTGTTATGATGAGTTTTAAGCAATAGACTACGAATGATAGAGAAACGGATTTTAAAGAGTTCGCCTTTTTGATTTTGGCCAGCATATTGACTCAAATAACTGGGATGCTGATGAAGAGCCTTACTTTAATTTAGTCTAATGTGCTGCCTTATATTGTAATATCGCACCATGGTGTATGATAGACTGAGGGAAAAGTTTGCAATTTATTTATCTTTTTATATGCAATTCTGTTTTTCTGCAGGGACTTAGGAAATTCGAATCTGTCAGGCCATTTGGTACCTGAACTTGGAAAGCTTGAACATTTGCAGTATCTGTAAGTCTCCTCTTTTTAAAAGCGTATACGGCTTTGCTTCATCACTGAGTCTGGATTTCTTGGATTCATGATATGCTGGCTCACTTGGATTTCCATTTGTCTGTTTAAAAAGTGTTTTTAACCTTAGATTGACTGCTGAAGGCTAAAAATTCCAAATTGAGACATAGTTACAAGTAAGCTATCACATTCTTTGAGAGATAATCCTGATAGGAAGAACTTTCCTTTTTTAATAATGTTAAGGGAGGGCATCAACTATCATATGAAAGAAATGATGTGAAAAATACCCAGGTCAAATACTAACAGAAACACCTTCAAAGGTATGAACCTAGAATCTTGTCCAAGTGGAGAAGGTGTGCCTGTTACTTTGAACATATAAGAACTAGATAAATAACTATATTACTTTAAGAAGAACCTGAAAATTATACTGTTACTGCTAGGACCTTGGAGGAGTATTCTAGATATCAAGTTTTGATAAGAATATCATTGGGTTTATATTATGCAAAGCTTGAATATGCGTAACATGATACTGCGGAGAAAATTATACCATTATGCTAGTAGATGAAGAATGTTATTTGAATAATAGCAGTAAAAGTTAATTTGGCATCATTTTTCCCTAATGTGGCATTTTATTTATTAAAAAATAATGATATAATGTCAAAATTGGGACACACACACACATATGTACATATATATACACATACATATACATGTATATATACATGTATACATACACACACACACATACATATATATACACACACACACATACATATATACACACACACATATATATACATATATATACACACACACATATATATACATATATATACACACACATATATATACATATATATATATCTACATATATACATACATACATACATATACATATATATATACATATAGATGTACTTGCGTATACTCACACACACACAAACACACCTTGTGACCTGATGATACGTTGAGGCTTGTTTATAAACATAGGAGAAATGAGCATTGTATGGTGGGATTTGTGGAGTCATTGTCTACCATGATTTTTGTTACAAGCCTCTATCCTTTCCCAGACTTTGTAGGTGCCCCATATACACATTTATGCATAATAGTCCACGTGGAATTCAATGTGGATTCATTCATAATAGTTCACTTGGAATTGTATAAGAATTCAATGTGGATTCATTTCAGTGAAGCTACTATACCATCTAGAAGTTTGCAAGGCAGGGGGAGGGTGCTTAAGTTATATAAAGAGACAAATTTCGTGGCTTTTCTCTAGTATAAGTATGAGTAGGTGAAAAAGAAGGTATAAAAGACATGACAGTCAACATAATTTGTTGTATTGGGCCATAAGAATGCAAGTATTTTCCTTTGAATGAGAATAAACTTCTCATTTATTTATGTCATGGCCCATGATGTCTTTTGTTCTTGTAAAATGCTTTTTAAGTATAAATTTCTAATATGAATAAATATTAAGAACGAATATGCATGTTCACCTTTACTCAATCTGCACTTCAACTGGTTATTCTTTTTTATTCTTTATGTTCATCCTTCTAACGAAAACTATCTTCTTCAGTTTACTTCTGTAACAACTCATGACTATATTCATGTACTATGGTTCTAAATATGGAAGAGTTTTTCAGAGTCTTTTGCGGTTCCTTAGTTGTTTATGATATATCTATAGCTTATGTAATAATATTGGATTTGTGAATTCTTTATATTACTTATACAGGGAGCTTTACAAAAACAACATTCAAGGGACAATCCCAGCTGAACTTGGTAATCTAAAGAGCCTGATTAGCTTGGACTTGTATAACAACAACATTTCAGGGATTATACCTCCAACACTGGGCAAACTGAAGGCTTTGGTATTCTTGTGAGTTCATGTTATCTTTTTTCCTTCCCATATTATACTTTTTCCTCAGAATAATTTACATGGATTATTCTCAACTGAATACAACCTGTTATTGGTGTTTTCTATATGGGCATCAATCACATCACATCACGTCATTCGGGTATCAAACTTTCAAACTATCATAACCAGTTGGATTCTGTTATAGATTCTCTGACAAAGTTACTATTTTATAAGTTGAGGGCAGAAAATAGTAGGGCAATATTAAGGCTGTTTTTTTCTCTTCTGAGTCCTTTTGGTCTTTGTATTCCTGTGTTATTGCTGATTTTATTGTTTGCTTATGCAGACGGCTCAATAACAACCATTAACCGGACCAATCCCAAGGGAACTTGTTGGAATTTCTAGTCTCAAAGTTATGTAAGTTTGGCAGTATCGGCTTTCACCTATCTTTGCATCAGTATGGACAAGATTTACTTATTATGAGTCAATTAAATGTAATTTTCTTGGTTTATGAAATGTACTTATTTGTGCTTTCAGAGATGTCTCAAAGAACAACCTTTGTGGGACCATTCCTACCTCTGGACCTTTTGAACACATCCCCTTGAACAAGTAATTCCCAATTTCCTTGACTTTATTTTGATTTCTGTCAAATTATTAGCATCCGCTATTCTGATCTTTAAAGTGTAGAATTCTTGGATATTAAATTTTCTGTGCTCATCCTTGCATCTTAATCTGCCTTGTCATAGTTATGTAGTAGAATTGATTGAGTTCGCTGCCAATAACTGGAGTTTGCAGCTACATAGAATTGCTCCTGGATAGATACGATATAATTGTAGAAGGTACATGAGATTCTTGTGTTTAAGAGGATGTAGCGTGCAAACAATCTGAACAGTTAATGATATCTGATGATATGATTAGATGTTTCATATTAACTAGAAAGAACTTGTTTGCATCTAGAGCTTCTGACATGCTTCCTAAGGCATAGAAATTCATCCTTCGATGCCTCATCAATTAATTAGGTTGCACTTCCATTTTTGCCAAACTTGTTCAGTATTATCAATTGTCTTGTTTTGCAGTTCTCGTGCATTGCTTATGAATATTTTCATTGTCAACAGTCTTTTCTTGGAAGGTTTACTGGAGGTTTTGCAGGATTGCGAGCTTTTAAAAAGTGTCTTAAGTATAGAGACATCTAGAGGGTCGTGGGGCCATAGGCCCTTAGCATATTTGATAGGACTTTTAGTGTTGGAGTGCATTTCGGATGTGTTATGGATGAGATGCATGAGATGAATATGTGATTGGGAACTCCCTTCTGAATCCTTCTTGCTACGAATTCAGAATTCTTATGAAAGAATTATGTAAGAGGATGCATTTGATAGCATTTGCAAGTTTTGCCTGGAGACTGAATTATTCCATAGGACGTCAGAAAATTGGACCATGTGCTTGATAAATTTATTGAGGTGATGGAGTTCTCCATTCCTTTGAAGTAAGATAAAATTTATTGTAGAATTCACTAATTATGATCTCGTATTCTTGTTACAATCTGGGTGATGCTACATATCAGAAAACTAACATGCTATCCTCTTATAGTATGTTTTCCTTAGTAAGAAAGAAGCTGAAATGACCATTATATTATAACATCATACATGTGATATTTGCCCTCCCCCCCCCCCCCCCCCCGCGCCCGGAAAGTTTGGGGTGAAATATTAAGGGCTCTTCTTCCATTACCATGTTTTTTTGTGTTTATTTTGTTAGGAAGAAGCTGAAAGTATGTACATGTTCTTCTGGTTTTGTGACTTAAGCAATAAGCAGTATCCAGGTTGTGAGTAACCTTTTGTGGAAATGTGGGTAAATAGAATAAAGTTATGGATTGAGAAGGTTTATTTAACAGGGGCTCTGGTTTTCTTTGAGTGATTGTATACTGTCATGGAAGTTGTATTATTAATTTTTATACTGTAGCATGGGAAAAAAGTGCGTTTCTTAAGTTCAGCATTAATTTGATCTTATTATGGCTTAAAACCTTTGAACTTTTATGGTTGTATCCATGGTGATAGCTTGATCATATGTAAGAAAGATCCTGGGAGAACTTGACAGTGGGGTGTCCAAATGGGTAGTAGGCCAGTATGGTGGTTGGAAGACCAGAGAAAGCTCAGAAGAAATTTGTGAAAACGAGTATAAAGATGCTAAAGTCGAGTAGCTTTTTTAGCAATAGATTTCAAAGAACCATCTGTAAAGACAACCCAAATTGATGGTATAGGCTTATTGGTTATCATCTTGATTTCTTGTGCTTATAAGTTGTCAGAGATGGTCACATAGGCTCAAAGTACAAAGGATTGTAAACGCTATACAAAACCTGCTAAGAGAGTTTTGAAAAGAGGCCACTTTGCTGAGCAATTACATGTTTTATTTTGTGAAAGTTATGAAGTTTGGTGAAGCTGGGAAGGATTGGAAAAAACTTGAAATTCTAGAAGAAATATAAAGAGCAGGCTTTAAAGAGGTAACATTTTACTGGGCAATTACATGAATTTTTCTATGGCAAAAAGGTTGTGGAATATGATGATCTGGGATTTCCTAGGTGGCAAAAGAAAGTGGTATTAGATCAATACTGACTCATAATGGCATTAGTCGTCATCTCATCCATAGGGAAGTTATGCTAGAGCTTAATATAATTTCAATTGAAAAATTATAGGATTTCTTTGGATAATATGTTTCTAAGGTAGTCAAATCAGGATGCTGATAATATAGTGGTTTCATGGAAGGAAGGAATTTTAAAAGAATTACTACTTCATGGGTGAAGATTTATGCCTGGCTCCTCCGAAAGTCCTATTTTGGAACCTGAACTGAAACAGATTCTATACATGATCTGCTTTAGAGATCATGGTATTACTCTTCTTTTTTGTTTTTGCTCTTCTTTTCTCTTTGTGATAATTTCATTGGTTCTTTTTTCGTGCTTCATTATCATATTTATCTTTTTCGTCATTAGCCATATTGCAGGGACTACTAATTAACTTAGTCTGCATGTTCCTGAAACTCTAAGCTATTTGTTACCTCTTTGTTTGTGTGAATTAGACATTAATTTGTTCTGTCTAGCATCATCAAGCTGTACTCTCAAAGTCCTCTACATTTTTATATTTTTGTTTTCTCATTCTTAGAGGACAGGCCTCGGAGCAATGGTAAGATTGCTCCATTATGACCTGAGTGTCATGGGTTTGAAATACGGAAACAGTCTCTCCACATATGAGCTTAACGTTGCACATATCTGACCCTCTCCATATCCTGTGGTGGCAGGAGCCTTGCATCCTGAGATGTTTTTTTTTTTATTTTTCTTTGTTTTTTCTCTCTTGGAAATGCTCTATAAATCTCCTATTCATCTTCTGATTTCACTGTATAACCACATTTACAATGAGCATGTTTTGAATGTTTACCATCACAAAAATTGTCTGCAACTCTTGACAAGTAGGAAGTACTGTTCTGAGTATTCACCTTTAAGCAGGTGCAAGTTTTGTTCTGTAATAGAATCTGAGCTCGACTGCAAAAATTAAGATTGCATAAACCTGCTGATAGTCTTGATTTTTGTTGTCTACAAAATGCAATAAATAGTTTTATGCACTTCAGTAATAGTAATAGTAATAGTAGTTTCACTCCTGCTAAAAAGTAGTTTTGGTAATGTGCTGATTAGTGTCTGTCTGCTGTCTTATCTTTATTTCTCTCATGATTTTGCCTTTTGTTCTGCAGCTTCGAGAATAATCCTCGGTTGGAAGTAGAGGTGATCACGGGCCTTCTGGCCCGCCCGGCCCGCCCAGCCCGGCCCGAAATTTTTCGGGCTTGGGCATTGAAAAAGAGCCCATTGGTCGGGCCTGGGCAGGAAAAACGGCCCGATCAAAAAAATCGGGCCGGGCCTGGAAACTTTTAAAAATGGCCCGGTTCAGCCCGGCCCGACTATAAAACAGTAAAATATAATATATTAAAAAAATTAAGAAACAAAACTAAAGCCCTAATTCCTAAACCCCCCCTCCCCCTTCCCTCGTTGAGACCCCCCCCTTTCCCTCACTGAGTGCCGCCGCCCCCCTTCCCTCGCCTGAGAGCCCCCCCCTCCCCCTTCCCTCGTTGAGACCCCCCCCCCCCCTTTCCCTCACTGAGTGCCGCCGCCCCCTTCCCTCGCCTGAGAGCCCCCCCCCCTCCCCCTTCCCTCGTTGAGACCCCCCCCTTTCCCTCACTGAGTGCCGCCGCCCCCCTTCCCTCGCCTGAGAGCCCCCCTTCCCTCGCGGAGAACCACCGCCCCCTGTAGCCGGTTTCCGCCGGTTTCCCTGTAGCCGCCGCCTCCTCTCGGTTTCCGCCGGTGTCGTCGCCGCCTCCTCCTCTCGGTGTCCTCCCCCGGACGGCAACCTCCGCGGCTCCGGTCACCGACTCACAGTCGCCGGTAAGATTTTTCTCCTCCTCCTCCTCTTCGAGCTCGATTCCGGATGAATTTTAGAAGCTCGGAAGTAAAGCCCCATATAGCTTCAAGCCCGGATGGAAGAGAGAGAGAGAAAGAGAGAGAGAGAGAGGTGGGGGGAGCGAGAGAGCTCAGAACTCGGAGGTGGGACTCTGGAGCTTCCCCATCGGGCCGGTTTTTTAGGTGGGGGGGAGAGGGAGGTGGCCACGAGTCTTCCCGTGGGTGGACCGGTGGAGACTGGAGAGAAAGAGGGAGGAGGGATTTGGTTGGCTTGATGCCTTGATGCCTTGATCTTTCATCCCGTGACCCAGTCGAAACTCTGAGGAAGAAAGATCGGGGGATTGGAGATGGACGAGGGATCTTTCATCCCTTCTCTTTTTCGGTTTTGGTCTTCGGACTCCTCCCCTCACATTGCTCCAGTTCCACTGTTCCAGGCTTCCAGCTATAGTTCTCCCTTGACCTGAGATGGGCTCCTGATTTTTTTTTTTTTTGCCGGTTGGATGGGGCTTTATTTTTATTATGATAAATGCTACTATCCCAATGGTTTGTTCATTGTTGATAGGATAATTCTTATGAACTAAATTTTTTGTATAATTAGTTGTATAATTTTTTGATAGGCTTATGTCAATGGCAAGCGAAAGTTCACCTATTCCTGTGGCGGATAATGAGCATGAGGATTGTTATGTCAAGGATGGTAAAGCAAAATCAAAGGTATGGATGCACATGGTCAAGCTTCCAACTGAAGATAAGGACATATTGAAAGCACAATGCAAGTATTGCAAGGAGATTTTTTCAGCTGCTTCTAAGAATGGTACGTCTCATATATGGCGCCACTTAAAAAGATGTTCTAAACGTTTTCATCATGACATAAGGAATTACACTATTTCAACTGAAACCACAACTTCTGGAAGCACATCTTTGCATTTGAAAAATCCCAAGTTTGATCAGGAAGAAGTTCGTAGAGCTATTTGTATGTTTATTGTTGCTGGTGCACATCCTTTTAGAACTTGTGAGGAACCTGGTTTTAAATATATGGTATCTGTTATGTGTCCTCAATACAAAACCATGAGTAGGCATACTATTAGGAGAGATGCATTGAAATATTACATGGATGAAATGAAGGTTGTGAAGGAGGAGTTAGCACAAGCACCGGGGAGAATCTGTTTGACTTCTGATAATTAGAAAAATGATTACACACAAGATGAATATATTTGCATCACAGCACATTGGATTGACAATAGTTGGAAGTTGCAAAAAAGAATAATTAGATTTGCAGCCTTAACCCCCCCTTTTGATGGGCTTTCTATTGCTGATGAGGTCGCTTTATGCTTGGCTCAATGGAAAATTGATAGTAAGGTTTTTACCTTGACATTGGATAATGCATCTTATAATAATACCATGGCTATTTCTCTCAAGATTCGTCTTCTTGCAAATAAATCTCTCTTGCATGGTGGTGATTTTTTTCAAATTCGTTGTTGCTGCCATATTATAAATCTTATTGTGCAAGCTGGTCTGAATCTCATTGATGGTGTTGTTTGTAAAATTAGAAATGTGGCCAAGCATTTGAAAAATTCAGTTCCAAAGAAGAAGAAGTTTTATGAAATTGCTGAACAAAGTTTTCATTTGAATACCAGAAAAAGATTGCGTTCTGATTGTTGTGTTAGATGGAATTCTACTTTTATAATGCTGGACCGTGCTATTTATTTCAAGGCAGTTTTAGATCACTGGGGACAGCGTGATAGAGAATTTGGAATCTTTGCACTTTCTGAAGAAGAGTGGAAAAAAATAGCTATTCTTTATAAGTTTTTGAAAGTGTTTTATGATGTGACTAATCAGTTTTCTGCTAGTAAGCATCCAACAGCAAATATTTATTTTAGGGGGGTGTGGGAGATTCATAGAAAATTGATAGAGCCCATATGATTTTATGGTTGATATGGTTAGAGAGATGCAAGTTAAATTTAACAAGTATTGGTCTGAGTATAGTTTGATCTTATCTTGTGCTACATTTTTGGATCCCGTTGCAAGTTAGAGTTAGTTGAATATTGTTATTCTAAACTTTATGGGGAGATTAGTGCAAGGGAGATGGTTCAGAATATTAAGAATACTTTGTATGATTTATTTGAGGAGTATATGCTGCGTTCAACTTCAGTCTTTTCTCCCAAGATTGGAACTTCTAGTGGCAGTGATGTTGGTAACCATGATGCAGATAGTTTTGAAGATTATGAATTATTTTTGAGTAAAAAACAAAAGCATGATCATGGGAAGTCACAATTAGATCTTTACTTGGAGGAGCAAAATCTTGGGCTGCACATCGATTTGGATATTCTAGCATATTGGAGAGATGCCTCAGGTCGTTTTCCCGAGCTTGCATCGATAGCTCGTGATATTTTGGCCATTTCCATATCAACGGTCCCTTCAGAGTCTGCCTTCAGTATGGGTAAAAAGTTGATAAATCCTTGGCGAAACTCACTTTCACCAAAGACAATTCAAGCTATTACATGTTATGAGGATTGGTTGCGAGCAAAGGGCTTCTCATTAGGTAATTCTTTAAATCTTTGCTTGTTCTTCTATTTTTTTCTTTAATATATATTTGAATAAAAACTAATTTTCTATTGTTTCATATTTATTTGTTTTTACATTTTTTTAGGACAATCGGGTGTCTTGGGAGCTAACATGGAAGAATCTAGTGAGGATGAAGATGACGAGGAAGAGATGGAAGAGGGATTACATGGTTTGGTCATTTAGATATTCTATTAATAACTCTAATAATTATTCATGTTCAATCAACAATTGCTAATGTTTCAATTTTGTGTTTGTAGGTTTTGAGAGTTAGAAGATGCAAGGATGTTCTACAATTTTCTATTATGGAAGTGGCTTCAAGAATTATGAACTTTTATGAACTTTTGAATGCACAAAGATGCATGTTTGTTATAATGTTAATGGGACAATGTAATTTGTATTTTGTCTAAGTTTGCAGTTTTTATTGTTAGGTTGTAATTTTCAGCTGGACAACACTATTGGCTTGAAGCTGCAAATTTTTTCTTTTTTAATGTTTGTAGATATATCCAAATTCCAAAGTTTGAAACCACCACCAACACTATCTATTTAAAATAGGCTAGTTATATCCTTAACATTAACCAATTAACCAATTTAGAGAGCCCATTAAGCTGTTGGGCCATTTTTGCCCATTTCTAGATTCCAAAAAAAAAAAATCGGGCCTGTCGGGTCGGGTCGGGCCTGTCGGGCCGGTCGGGTCGGGCCTGTCGGGCCGGGCCTGTCGGGCCGGTCGGGTCGGGCCTGTCGGGCCGGGCCTGGGACCAGATTTATAAGGTTGGGTCGGGCCTGGACAAAAATTTAAGCCCGACAGTCGGGCCGGGTCTGGACACAGCCATCGGGCCTAATTTCTGCTGTAGAGCCCGGCCCGAGCTCGGCCCGGCCCGGGTTCTCTACGCCTCGCCCCGTTTCGATCCCGGATTCGGGCGAGTCACCGAGCGCCAGGTCTTTTACAACCCCACGCAATGCTCGCGAAGAAAGAAAGCGAGAAACCCTCAAAGGTCGCACGGAGGGCTGGCAGAAACCCTCAAAGGTCGCACGGAGGAAAACGCCGGAGAAGGATGTGGCGTTGGCCGGAGCGGGTACAATCGGAGGGGGGGGCTGAGTCAATCGGAGCGGGCACCGAGCTGGGCGCCGAATCAAGCTCCAGGCCAGATGTGGGTGGGCTCAAACCGTTCTCGGGCCGGGTCGATGAGGGGCCCAAAAACAAACTTGCGGGGCGCGCGGGCGGACCGGGCCTCAGCCCACGGAAGCGGTCGAGGAGCCCTACTAAGTTTCCGGCACAGGGACCGGCTCGCTCCGCGGGGCTCTTTCCAGGTTCTACCGAGCCGATGAGGAGGCAGGTGGGGGGTAATCGCCGGAGGAGCAAGAGCTCCCCCCCGCCACTGTCGGCGACACGCGGTAGACCTCCCCGGGCGGAGCTGGTGTGCCGAGATGCCGGTCAACTACCGGTCACCGGGGGAGTGAAGGTTTTGGGCAAGGCGCGGCTGTTCCGGGTGGCATCGGCGGCGGCCTCCTTGTCGGAGTTGGGGGCTGCGGCGGCGGCGGCGTCGGAATTGAGCGGCGGATCGGTGGTGGAGGGGAATGGAACGGCTGGGGGGGCAGCAAGCGTCGGTGCCAGCCACTGTGTGCTCATCCCGTCTGAATCCCCTCAACCGATGAACAGTGTGACAGGCTATTTGGCACAGTGCCATAATGTTACAGCTATGGAGGGGGTTTCAAGGCGACCCGGGGATTCAATTACTGCTTTGGAGGAGGAAGGGCATCAGAGGAGGTCTGAGGTGGCTGGGGAGTCTGGAGCCACAGCGTGCCATTTGGCACAGGTCAACAGTGAAGCTCACAACATGGTTTTGGCCCAGATGATGAATGCTGTTAAGGGAGGACCTACAACTGAGGAGGTGAGCACAGGTGAGGTGATTTTGGAAGATTCTTGTAGGTGTGGTCCCGGGGAGCTAGGCCGCGCCAATTCACCTAGTGATTTATGAAGATTCTACTTTGGAATTGTCGTGGTGCGGGAAAACCTTCCTTTGCCCCGGCTTTTCGCAGGTTGGTGCTTCAGCACAACCCGAACATTTGTGTTTTATTGGAGACTCGGTTATCTGGCAGAAGTTTAGAGAAGGCAAGGAGGGCGGTGCCGAGGTCATGGGGTTTCTACGCAGTGGATTCTCAAGGTCTGTCAGGAGGTATCATTGTCACTTGGGCTCAGAATGATTATGGAATTGACATTTTCAATGTGTGTACTCAAGAGGTAATCTTGGTTATCTCGGAAGGCAACCGGAGGCCATGGGTCTTTGCAGCGGTGTATGCTAGCACAGACTATAGGGAGAGGAGAATTTTGTGGGAGGAGGCATCTCTATTGATCAGCCAGGGCCAACCGATGTTAGTAGCAGAGGACTTCAATTGCATTACCAACTCTCAGGAGAAGATGGGGGGTAAGGCCTTTACCTTTAAAAGGAAAGTCAAGGAATTTCGGGATTTCCTTGACTTGAATGGATTGGTTGACTTGGGCTACTCTGGCCCGAGGTTTACCTGGTGTAATAATCAACAGGGGCAGGCCCGAGTTTGGGAGAGACTGGATAGAGTTTGTGCGACGGCAGGATGGGTTCAGTGCTTTCCAGATTATCACGTTAGACACTTGCCGAGGATTGCATCGGACCATTGTCCATTACTAGTGAGTATGGATACATTTATTCCGGTTCGCCCCCCGTTTAGATTTGAGAAGCTTTGGCTCTGCTACCCTCGGTCGTGGGAGATGGTTAGGGAGGCGTGGAGTATGCCCGTCAGGGAAGATGCCATGTACCGTGTATCCCGGAGGTTGGAGTTGACCTCTAGACGGTTGAGGAGGTGGAACCGTGAGGAGGTGGGGAATATTTTCAGGAGGATTGAGGATTTGGAGGTCATATCCAGTTTACAGTCTCAGGAGGTGCAGAGTGGAGGCTTATCGGAGGGGGAGTTGGGGGAGCTCAGGTCACACTTGGCTCTACATGATTCGCTTTTTAGACAGCAGGAGATTTTTTGGAGACAGAAGTCAAGGGTTCAGTGGATTCAGGAAGGGGATCGGAACACCAGATTCTTTCATCAGTCTACAGTGATTAGGAGGCATCAGAATAGGATCAAAGCTATCAAGGGTGAGGATGGGCAGATGATGGAGGACCCGGACACGATACAGAGGATTTTGGAGAGTTTCTTCAGAGCTAGATGGACAGAGCAGACACGGGTTGGGAGTCTAGTGGATATCCCGAGGCCTCAGATCCAGGTGTCGGAGGAGGAGACTGCTGCATTGATCAGGCCGGTATCAGAGAGGGAGATCAGGGAGTCAATCTGGTCTCTTCAAGGGGATAAGGCTCCAGGGCCGGATGGTTTTCCTCCGGTGTTTTTCAGGAGGTATTGGTCGATTGTGGGACAGGAGGTGACAGAGGCTATTCAGCAGTTTTTTAGTACAGCTATGATGTCGAGGGATTGGCAGAGGACATTTATCACACTGATACCTAAACGACAGGATGCTACTGAGCCGGGGCATTTTCGGCCGATTAGTTTGTGCTCGACTTTGTACAAGGCTACGACGAAGATACTTGCAGTCAGATTGAGGGACATTCTTCCGAGGCTGATCAGTCTGGAGCATGGAGCTTTCTTGGATGGGCGGAGTATTACAGATAATGTGCTTATTGCCCAGGAGTTTATGTTTGATCTTCGTAGGGCCCCGATGAGGAGGAGCCTGATGGGGATTAAGCTTGACATGGAGCGGGCTTATGACAGGATGAGATGTGATTTTTTGCAGCAGTCTTTGCAGGGGTTTGGGTTTCCCGAGATTTGGATTAGTTGGGTGATGGGTTGTGTGCGGTGTCCCTCCTTCGCCATCCTGGTGAACGGCACTCCATCCCGCTTCTTTGAGTCTAGTCGAGGGTTGCCCTCTTTCTCCTTTGCTCTTCACGGTGTGCGCAGATGCGCTCTCCAGGCTTCTTAGACATGCTACATCCACACAGGAGTTAGAGGCCTATAGGCCGGCAGAGGGGGCAGTGTCGATCTCTCATATTCTTTTTGCTGATGATTGTTTATTGTTGGCTCGGTCGACTCCGCAGGCCGCGCAGGTCATCTGTAGGATTCTGCGTGTCTACTGTGCAGTGTCAGGGCAGTGTGTTAATTTGTCCAAATCAGCAATATGTTTCAGTCCGAAGACGAGAGTGGCAGCGAAGCATTCCATTCTGGAGATTTTGGGGGTGGGGGAGCAGGTGGGCATATTGACATACTTGGGGATTCCGATCTCAGGGCAGCGGCTTCGCAGTAGGGACCTTACCTTTTTGGAGCTTAGTATCAGACAGAGACTGGAGGGCTGGCAGAGACTCACACTGTCGACGATGGGGAGGATCACCTTGGTTCGGTCAGTTCTCTCGGCGATTCCGACTTACTTCCTCTCTAACTCTCTTATCCCTATGGAGGTCCTGAGGACTATTGAGCAGCTCTTTAGGGACTTCATCTGGGGGGAGTGGTGGCAGAGGCGGTATACACCTGGTTGCATGGGAGGTGGTGTGCCAGCCGACCAGGGTTGGAGGATTGGGATTGCAGTCCATGGTGGTGAGGCGGGAGGCGTTAGCGGCACGTCATGCAGCTAGATTCATGCTAGAGCCTGACTGTTTGTGGTCCTCATTGATGAGGGCCAAATATGGGGCCCTAGTTCCGGGGATACGGGCAGGACGGCACCATTCGCCGGTCTGGAGGGAGATGTGTGCCAGAGCCGTGCAGGTGCTTCCGGAGATTACATGGTCTATTGGGGATGGACGGTCGATCGATGTTCTGGCGGACAGATGGGTGACTGAGCAGCCGATCAGTCTTCTGCCAACTCTGGTGGACTCGGCGAGATTGGATTGATGCAGAGTCTGTGATTTATTTGACCATGCTGGGGGTCAGTGGAGGGAGGGGCTGGTTCGGGAGACTTTTGGAGAGCAGCTGGCAGAGGTGATTCTGGCTTTACCGGCTCTTTTGCGGGAGGAGTCAGATAGGCTAGTGTGGAGGCCGTCGGGACGGACGCGGGTCCGAGCTAGGGATCTTCTTCCCCTATTTAGGAGGGAGTCCGGATGGCAGATAGAGGGAGGATGGATTTGGAGGATGCGGGTTCACCCGCGTGTGGCTTTGTTCATCTGGAAGGTGGCATGGGGTTGCCTACCTTCCAGAAGCGTACTTGTTCGGCGAGGAGTACGGATCACGCAGTGGTGCATGGTGTGTACGGAGGTGGAGGAGACTATTGATCATGTTCTTGTGCAGTGCCCGAGGGCGAGAGAGATTTGGAGTAGATCGCCGGTTCCCTTGCCCCAGTCGGTGGAGTCGGCTCAGGCCTTGATTTCTTTATTGAGAGGATCTATGCGGAGCCCCAGCTCGTGGGAGGAGGGCATTCTTAGAGCATATCTGGCTTACCATATCTGGTTGGACAGGAATGCTGGCATTTTTGAGGGTCGGAGGATATCATCGAGGATGGTGGTTGATAGAGCTCTATTACAGTTTGGGGAGGTCATTGCAGCCTCTGCGGTAGGGGTGGCAATCGGGTCGGGTCGGGTCAAACGGGTCGGGTCACATGGTTGTCGGGTCAGAAAATCATAAACCTGAACCCGACCTGTTTAATAAACAGGTCAGAAATTACAACCTGAACCTGACCTGTTTATTAAACAGGTAACCCGACCCGACCCGTTTAACCTGTTTAATAAACAGGTAACCTGTTTACCCAACCCGACCTGTTTAACCTGTTTGCCCAACCCGACCCGTTTAACCTGTTTGCCCAACCCGACCCGTTTAACCTGTTTGCCCAACCCGACCCGTTTAACCTGTTTGTCCAACCCGCCCAACCCGACCCGTTTAACCTGTCCAACCCGACCCGTTTAACCTGCCCAACCAAACCTGTTTAACCTGTTTAATAAATAGGTCACCTCCTAGGCTCTTAGCCTTAGGCCTTAGCCCAACCCAACCTGACCCAACCTGTTTTATACATTAAGATTTAAGCATTTAAGCAGCACAAGAAAAAAAGAAGATAAATATAGAAAATATTACAAAAATTTTGTCCCAACATCATTGACATTAAAAAAGCATTTAATCTTTACAAAAAGCTAAACATAAGGAATACAAGTTATTTGTTCATTCATCTAATACCAGCAATATTCAAAAAGCATTTAATCTTTACAAAGACAAGGAATACAAGTCAAATCATCCAAATTTACATATGGAATAGCCCGAAAATTCTATCTGCTTGACATAGAACAAATGTCAATATACATAATCGCATCTGATGCTAGGAAAGCATGGTACTTTTTAACAAGCTTTTTGACCAACTTTTTGTTTTTGTTCATTTTTTTAGTGCTTCAACATTCATATAGTCAAGCCCTATTTTCTCTGCCTGCAGAAGACATAATCAAGCATTAGTATAATATTTTGTTGCTGCAAATTGCATCTCCCCTGTTCATTAAGCAAGGTCCAAGTTCCTTTTTGCATACCTTGTTGCAAGTCCCCTGTTAAAGTCTTGGCACACCTTTTTGCATTAAGCAAGGTCCAAGTTCCTCTGCCTCTCCAAAGCCAATAGAAGAACAACCAGGCCCTGAATTCAAATTCATTAGACTAGGCCAACACCAAAAAATAAAAGAGATAATAGGAAATGAGATACTATGTCAATTTTCAGATTCCAGCACAATTCTGAGTTTGGATGATTTGCACTTTTGCAGTTGCACGTGCCAGCAATTCAATGGCTAATATCATTAGATGGCAGTGAAGACAATACTCTCAGGGCAACAGCGCAAAACCACCGTGCAAGATAATATCAATAGGTGACTTTTCATCTTTGATAAACATGATGGTCCAAATATCAGTGATTTTTCATCTTTGATAAACATGTTGGTCTAACTAATCAGCATATCTATATTAGAAAACAAACCTTTGCTTCATCCATCTCAGTGCTAGCATCTTCTAGTCCATCCAGCATAGAAGAGTCTTTACTAACCAGTGAAACCTAAAGGACAGAAAAAGATAGACAAAAGTAAAACTAATAAACTATTATCAATAATTTACAATGAAAAATACAAAAAAAAAACTGAAAATGAACCAGAATTGGAGTTAACTGACCCTCCAAATCAAGAAGCCCTTTGGCAAATGCTGCTGCAGACATCTACCAGAAAATTGGTTTTGATAAGTACTATATATTTCTGAAACTTATGCATACAAGCATCAACATTTTTTACCTCCACAACATGCTGAGCATACAAGAGAGGTACTAACTCACCACACTGCAATGTCTGAAAAACTTACAATCTCTTCACTTCTGGTTTGGTACAGGTCAGATCTTCTACTTTCAAGGAATTCAGAAAACTTACCCCAAGAAGAGTTAGACTATTATTGAATAAAAATAAAAACAGCATTGCATAGAATCTAGCAAAAGAAACTACCAAATAGCTATAAATATCAAAGGAAACCACATTGGCTATAAGGTCCATAACTCCATAAGTCCAATGACAACAAAAAAATCAAAAAAGGAGTATCCATAGTCAAAGCAAAACTAAAAAAAGTCCCAAATTTATATTGAAAAATGTTCAGAAAAAAAAAGATGGATGGTTAAGATTCTGTTAAATCTGAGTGTCCTCCACTCAAATTTATATTGAAAAATGTGATGGCTCTGTTTTGTATTTCAATAAGAACGCTAAATTTTGTTTGTTAGAGGTCATCGCTAGCAAAGACATGTTGTGCTGAAATTCATGCTGATAAAATTGTCAGCATTGCATAATTATTACATTTTCATGGCATGCCTGGAAGGACACAGAAAGATCAACAGCAGCATAGTTCACAATGTTTGAGAACTGAACAATATAAGTATATTAAGGTGGATATGTGCAATAAAGACTGTAGGTATGCAATAAAAAAAAACCCTCATAAAGATTCATCCATTTCCAGCTGAACATTAATAATGATAAGAAGGCACTGGCCTGGCACATTTACTGGTTCTGATTCTATTATACAACTAACAACAAAGCATCAATACACTGCTGCTTAATCCAGATGACAGAAAAACAAAAGGCTTTCTCATCTATTACCTTCTTTGGATATGCCCTGAAACTCGGTCACAAGCTCCTGCAACAAAAGAGGAATGCATTGCTAAGCAACAAATTCCAATTAACTAAAATGATTGAAAATCACAACTACGCAATCACGCATACAACATAAATATTCTGCCACATGAAGTAAACCCCAAACCCTAACATCATATTATTGTCGAAAGCCCACAAAAAAGGAAAAAAAAATAGATATCAGCATCTAGGTTCTAGGAGAACCAATGCCGGAAGAACAAAAAAATAATACTGAAATCATCAACTTCACCTAGAAAATAAAACCATAAATTATACCGAAATGAATCGCTTATAAAGCCTGCATCGACCGATGACCTAGAACACAATAGAAAAGAGAACAACAAAAAAAAACTTAGAAATCGAAGAAATAAACAAAGGAAGGGATGAATCCGTATCAGATCTGAGAAGAAAATAGGAAAGATCAAGGGAAGAAAGAAGAAAAGATGGATCTTTCTTACCTCGGTAGAGCAGAGGATCCAACCTCGCACGCACGGAAGACTTCGAACGGAAGAGGGAGAGGGAAGGTGACGGGAGCCAAAAAAATCTTAAGACCCGTCGAGCCGCCGCGGTCGCCGTCGACGGGGAGGCCGAAGTTGTCGGCACGGGGGAGGAGAGGGCGAAGGTCCGGAGGAGAGGGCTTGGGAGGCGAAGAGTCCGGACTCCGGAGGAGAGCTGGAGAGGAGAGGGGAGACACTCGAGAGGGATGCTGAGGGGGGGAATAGAGCTCGGGCGGCGCCGGCGCACAAACCCTAAGTCCTCACTCCTCACCCTAACAACGGAGAAGTCTCAATTAAAAGATCCATCATCCATCTAAAGTCGCGGACGGTGGATGGGTGGAGCAGTGAAGCCAGTGCTGCAGTGGACGGCTGGTGGCCCTTGCGTTGAGATTGGGCCGAGCGGGGAGTTGGGCCGAGGCAAAGAAAATGGGCTGAGGCGGGGAGTTGGGTCAGCCCTAGGCTTTGTGGATTGTGGCCCTTATCTATCAGCCCAATAGTTAAACGGGTTACACGGGTTAAACGGGTCAGACATCTAAAACCTGTATCCGACCCAATTAATAAACAGGTTAAACGGGTCAACCTGTTTACGACCCGAACCCGTTTAGGCCAAACCCAAACCTGTTTATGGCGGGTCGAACACGGGTCGGGTTGGCGGGTCGGGTCATATTTTGCCACCCCTACTCTGCGGTATTCACTAGTGAGATGGCTAGGGACATCTGGGGCACTTCACCCGCTTTTACAGCGCCCAGGTTCGCCCTCGTCTCTTGGGTGCCCCCACCCCCTGGTCATCTCAAAGTGAATTTCGATGGGAGCATGATGATGGATGGTGGATTTGGAGGGGTTGGATTTGTGATCAGGGATTCCTGGGGTAGGATGGTGGCAGCAGGGGGGCAGCGCACGACGGGTCTTTCAGTTGTTGGGGCTGAGCTTCGAGCTGCATGGGAGGGTTTGTCTTTTGCGAAGAGAGTCCTTGGTGCCGAGTGGGTGCTATTGGAGGGGGATTCCTCTGTGGTGGTTGATTGGATCCGAGGTGTGGATAGATATGGGGATGGTCATCCCCTCATTAGAGAGATTCGGAGACTGGCTCAGGAGTTCGGTGGCTTCCAGGTAGCCCACGTATATCGGGAGGCGAACAGGGCAGCAGACTGGGTCGCCTCCTTCGTCGCACGACACTCTGGAGAGTTCCTTTGGACATCTGTAGGAGATATTTCTTCAGATCTGTACTCTTTACTTTATCGTGATCTGGCAGGATGTACTCACTTTAGAGCTATATAATTTGCCGTTTTGACCAAAAAAAAAAAAGAAGAAAGAAAGCGAGAAGAAGAGCTCCAGATCTAAAGAAAAAGGAAAGAGGGCGAGAGCGAGATAAGATAGAAGAAGATCCCGCGATCTCAAGAAAAGGAGTAGAGGGCGAGAGAGGCCTTCGCTCGACGTCTGGCTCTATAAATACGTGTTCTCGGTTTCGGTTTTTTTCTTCTCGGCCTCGTGGCGTCGTACGAGATCTTGCCGCCGGCTCTCGATCTCCTCGTCGGAGGGATGGCGATGGCGAGGGGGAGCTCCGGCCCTGCGTACCCCGAGAGGTTCTACGCCGCCGCCGCCTACGCCGGATTTGGCGGATCCTCCAACTCCTCCTCCATTGGTGCGATCTCCAAGTTCCGGAATGATGTTGCTCTCTTGCTCTACGCGCTCTACCAGCAAGTAAGAGAGCGGATTCTTACCCATTTTTCTGGGATTTTTTTCGTTGATCTGGGGGTCTTTTTTGAGAGTTTGATGTTTTCTAGGTTTCGATTTGTTCGTGGGGTTGAGATCTGTGTATAGTTTTATTTATCCGCGTCTATAATTTTGTTTTTCGATTTTTCGGTATATATATATATATATATATATATATGTTGAATATCGTTTTCGTATTGGAATGGTGGTAGATCTGGGAAGGGGGGGGGGGTCGTCCGTGGATCAGTCTTGCAATATTGAGTGAATCGAGGGGCTATTGGAAATGAGATAGATACGCTGATGTTTCTTTTTGTTTTTTGTCTCATTTCGATCTGTGATGTTTGAGGTGAAGTGCATGTGATTGTACAATTAGCTTCAAAAATGTTATAGTTTATGATCAACCATTGCGTTTTTTCTTGGTTGCAGGCAACAGTAGGGCCTTGCAATATTCCAAAACCCAGGGCATGGAATCCTGTGGAGAACAGCAAATGGATGAGGTTGGTGTCATTCAATGGCCGTTTCTGCCAGACCTGATAGGAAGTAAAAGTTGTCATGCTAGCATTCTGTTTGAATTTTGAAGAAAAATGGAAGACTTGACAAAAATTATCAACCTCATCAACTTGGGGAAAATCTAAAGCTACGGTCGTTGGGGATGTAATATATACTCGTCACTGTCTAGAAATGCTACTTGAACTAGTTGAACGTTTGATTCTACCTACCGAAGAAGCATGAAATTCCTCTCATTTCTTATGTTATGCTAGGATTAGGGGAGATTAGGGCCTTTTCTTCTACTTTCTTTATGGATATTTGCCCATGTTCTCTTTGATGCTACAATTGCTTTTGCCAAATTAAACATGCTACATAGCAGATAAAGGCTAAAACTATTTGAAAAAAAATCATGAAAATGCCAAAATCACGATGATTAATCAAGCATTATTTAAAGAGTGATAACTACAATTTGACGTATTTAAGGAATCTTTATCAAGATGAAGTATGTTCGGTTATTAGTTTTGTTAGATGAGATGGCTTTTGAAAAACAAGGAGGTAAAAAAAAAAGAGAGCAATTATGGACACAGTGAATTTTGAGGTGTCTGTTATTAGGTCATATATAAAATGACAAACTGTGATACTTTTAGTGGGCGAGAGAGATGTTTGGGACATTACGCCTCTGCTTAAGGCCTAAAGCTTTCACCTTATTGACCACTACAGAAAGGATCTTATATTTAGATAACATCTAGCCGAGAGTGAACAATGTGGATGGCATTTATTGTTAGTGTGAGGACAAAAATGTGGCAATCTCTTTATCTTCTTCACTATGATATGATGCATAAGTTGTTTTTGGCTGTATGTACGGTACTTTAAGTTGGCAACATGTGCAGTAACAGCCTTCTTAGTTGCAATATAAATGTGTTACAATTAGAAATATTCATACTACAAACAACAAAATCGTCTGTTGCCTGTTTTGTATGTTCTCGGGGGGGAGTACGTGAAAATTAATAGAAAAGAGTGTCTAATGGATGCAAGTTGTGGGGCATTATTATAACTACTGTTTTTTGTAGTTGATCGATGTAAACTTTCAGTTGCAACCCCATTTGATTGAACATTTTCTAGTGTTTTCAATCTCTTATCCATTTGCTACATCGCTTTTTTACATTGGGTGCCAACTATTTGTCAATTAACTTTGTAGTTATGAGGTGACTATCCACTTTGATTTCTTGTGTTTTATGATCTTTCTTAATAATACAATTCAAATGTCTACTAAACCTTAAAATTATTTTTTATTAGTGTAGCAAAAGAAGAAATATACATTTTTAAAGGTTTTGGTAGAAAAACCGATTTTATAATAAAAATATTTTTGTGTATCTAGACAAAGAAATTTATAATTAAGGCAGGCTATAGTGAAGAATCAAGATGAATGGTGTAGGCGATTGTCTAGATTGATCAAGATCAAGTCATAAATATTGGAATGGCAGAATGATTAAGATCATAATTTGCATGGATTGAAATAAGCCATTCTTTTAATGAAATTCTTCCAAAATTTTAATGTCAAATTTGGAA
This sequence comes from Phoenix dactylifera, assembly GCF_051530095.1. Classification (NCBI taxonomy): domain Eukaryota; kingdom Viridiplantae; phylum Streptophyta; class Magnoliopsida; order Arecales; family Arecaceae; genus Phoenix; species Phoenix dactylifera. Next base: position 51,833,939 of record NC_143191.1, on the reverse strand, counting down.
GGGTGAGCTAATAGTGAAGTTGATGGAGGAGCAAAGAGCAATGAAGCACAAAGAAAAGAGTCTATCGCCACCACAAGGCTATATATAGCGTGTTTGATGAAAACAAACATCATCTGGTTATTAAAAGGTGTTTGTACACTACCTTGAATATATAAGCTCAATTATCCTTCTAGGTAGGATATTTTTATGATGCAAAGAATTAGATTTTGACAATTGATTGCAAGAATATAAAAATTAGTCTCTTGTACACTGGAGCATTTGTTAGGCTGGGTCATAGTCCATCATCAACTAACGAGAGGTCTTTCCAATCTAACTTCGGGCCTAAGATTTAAAGCTTAAGCTTGGCTTGAGCTCGACCTAACCCCACTTGGCTAAACCTCCACCCTCCATCACCTCCCCCCTAGCCTCATCCACCCCTTTTCTCCTCTTTAGGCCTAATCCCCTCACTAATCCCGTGCCTAATCCAAGCCCTCAAGTTCGTACCTAGTCATATTTTAGATTGCGAGAAGTACTTTAATAGAACATAGAGAGGAGAATCCCTAATCCTCATAGAGGTTCCTCTATGTTGTCATCTCTAGAGGATTCACAATCCCAATTACTCTTTTCTAAAGCTGGTTTAAGGAGATACTTTTCAAGGATGAGAGAGAGGCATGCCAAGAGGTCCAAGATTGCTAATCAGCATGCAGCTGTGGCATTCCAGCTGCAAGTTGACTAGAAAGAGGAGAGGAGGTACTAAAGAAGAGAGAAGTGAGAGGGTTAAAGGGATTTGGTGTAGATAACTTGTCTCTCCTTGATTAGTTGCGTTCAAGAAGTGGAGTCATAGTATTGATAAAGTTTATGTACCAATTTTATAAAATACTATGTAAAATTAGGGGTGGCAATTGGGTCGTGTCGAACCAAATATGAGTCGGGTTGGATCTAGGTTAGGTCAAAAATTTGTAAACTTGAACCCCTCAACAGGTCAAAAATCCAAACCCACACTTGATCATTTTATTAAATTGGTAACTTAACTTGATCTATAATGGGTTGAATCAAGTGAAACGAGTTAAGCATTGTCACCCCTGCATAAAATGCATGGTCAGGTTGGGTCAAGCTAGACCTTTTCATTGTTGATTGAGAACTGCTTGGCTCAAGTCTTGATGACACCTAGAGATTCGATGTTAGGTGAGCTGATTGGGCCGAAATCGCTTCTCTGTGTTTATCCAAAGATTTAAATCTTGAGATATGGTATCATATGACTCCTTAGTCATTATATTATGTAGTATAGTGTCTATTGTACTGATTCATTTCACCAGCTAGTGCCAAAACAAAAAAGGGTGTAAAAATACATTAGAGCTTGGTACCGAGTAGATTTGGGCTTGTAAGAGGTCTGTATAGGTTGGTACGGGTCAACGTACCCATGATTCAATCACGATGGGATCCTAAATATAAACTTCTAGCTGATAGGGTACCAAACAATATGGGCCAATATTTGTCTCAAGGATGACCAAACCATCCTGAACCGTTTGGTTCGGTGCATACAGAACTGAACTAGTTGGTTATCGAGATTGAACAAGCTTTTGGTTCGTTTTGAGTTTGGGCTTTATATAACCCTCTTGCTTGTCTCTCACTAGGGCTATGGTTTCGTTGTTGTCACGACATCAACGTGAATAATGGTGCTGATAGACTAGTACGTGTCCTCTTTCAATCTTTCTCTCGCCCTCTCCATTCTCCCTCTATTGCTCACCTCTCTCCTCTCTCTCTTGCCCTCTCCATTCGAGGAAGCCCTTTGCTCTCTCTCTCTCTCTCTCTCACTCGCATCTCGCTAGGGCTGGGGATTCGTCGTTGCCATCACCGCCAACGATGACGATGACAGACCAATACACATCCCTCTTTACTCTCTCAATCTCTGTCTCGCCCTACCCATTCTCTCTTTTTCATCTTTCTTGTTTTCCTCTCTCTCCTCTCTCTCTCATCCTCTCCGTTCAAGAAGCCCTCCGCTCTTTCTTGCTTGCCTCCCTTTCCTTCTCCCTCTCCCCTCTCCCTATCCCTCCCCTAGTTCCGGCACATCTTGGGGTGGTACATTACTTAGTGGTACCATACCGAACCAATTGCCGATCGGCAAGATGCACGATTTGGCAAACCCTGATTTGAATCCTATAGCCAGCGTGGTGCTGAGTAGCAAAGGACTTGTAAGAGGTCTATATAGGCTGGTATGGTCAATTTAACCATGATTCAATCTTGATGGGGTGGCCGGGATGGTACAGAGCAATATGTATCCTACTGCCAGCCCAAATGGGCTAGGCATGTTCGATAGCATGGGTTAGGCCAAGTTTGCTAAGGTGTAGTCTCTCTACAAACTCAAAAATTTTTGTGTTTACTTTTGAGAAGTTGAGTACCATGACATGATTGCTAATTTTATGCATTTGAGGCTTTCTAATAAAATTTATAATTCTAAAAGCTAATAATCATATAAATCATATGAAGTAGACCTTCCATTTGAGTAATCCCACGATCTGTATATGAACACTTATCTAGATAATGTGACTCTCTCTAGACCTATTCCAAGGATGAAATTTACATTGGGCATTTGATCTGGATTATAAGATGCTATGATCTCAATTGTGGGTTGTAAGATTTTGACCACACTGATTTGAGAAAGTGGACCTAGTAAGAGTGACATTGAAATATGGTTTCACGTCCATGACTGAGCCTTAAAGTATGGAATCAAACAGGTTTTGATACTCTTTAAATACTTATGATGCTTAGAGTTAGAGTTGTGATCTAGGTGACTTAAGGTATTGCCAGCTGATGTTCTCCAGAAGTTTATTGTTGGAGAATCTTGTCAATATTTGATTTCAAAACAATGTTTTGGACCTTTGGTTGCTGCTTGCTTGGCTGAAAAGAGAGGCTCTCTAGTTTTTCTCCTTGTGAACTGATATTCAAAGTATGATCACATTCACTATTTTGAGCCGATCTGTGGTGGTCTCTGGCCTGCCAACTTGTTGTACATGAAATAAATTACTCATTTATCTGCTTCATAGTGCCTACTTTTGGGTGCAATTTAGTCTTCTTCAAATTTCTTGTTCTTAGTCAACTGAATTTCAGAGTATTGTGACCTTTGACTTGACACTGAGAGTATTATCTTTAGTCCTGATTCTCTGTTGAAATCAATAAGCTCTTGGAGAATGTTTGGTGGTCTTTATTTTTGTGAAGGTATATATTTTGGGCATGATGGAACATGTGGTGGTCCATTCTTGAATCTTAGGGCTATGATTAGCAAGAGCATCACACAACAATATGGCTAATGGGTTCAAATTATGCCATTTGATCAGTGGAAGAGAATTTTTCTTACTATTACTATTTTTTATATTATAAAATTCTTTCTGTTACAATGCCTCTGCGTTCATTGATTCTGAAGAGTCTCTGGTTAAAATAGACTATTTAAAGATTAGCTATCTAGAAATTTGGTGTTCTATCAGGCACTTAATCAAAGTTTTCCACATCCTGTTTCATGATTCCTTTTTTTGCAAAAAACCATGAGAATTACTCTATTGTTCGGTTGCATAAGATAGATTGTTTGGCATGATCTTTTTCACCTTATTGAACCATGTTCAACAATTTTGGATGAATATTTCGAATGAGTATGTACATATGAAGGTTCAGTTTAATTAATTTAATAGGAAACTGTTTTCTGATGATATGATCATATAGTCGAATTTTAATTACATTTTGCAGCATGAACTGCTATCTCTCTTCCCTCTCCCTCCTCTCCCTCTCATCTTTTGATTATATGGAGTATTTAAAACTGATTTTATTCATCTTTTCAGTTGGCATGGGCTCGGAAACATGTCTTCAGCAGAGGCAATGCGTCTTTTTGTGAAAATTTTGGAGGTACATTTGGAGACTTAATATTGTTGAAAATGTATATATGGGTCAAATAACTGTTCACTGTAACATCCTTGACAGGAGGAGGATCCTGCTTGGTATTCAAAGGTCCCTGAATTTACTGTGGAGCCTATTGTAGATGTTGAGATGCATGTAAGTATACTGAGGCTGAAACTAATTTGGCTAGGTCATAGTTTGTTTGTTATGTTAGTAGGAGGTCTTTGTTTGTTCATTCTTAGTTTCATTGAATTACCTTTTTTTTTTCTCTCCCCTAGAAAAACTGAAGTTGTCATCTTTTTTGGCTGCCAGATGGAAAGAGGATTGGTTAATATACCTTCTTTTATGTGCTAATAAATTAAAATGCATATCGAATAAGGAAATCAAAAAATTGATTATGATTGAACAGAATCTGGTTGCAGTAGTTATTCATTTATTCAATAAGATGTGCTCTTCATAAAAGCTATTTTATACATCTTCATATCTTTAAATTTTTTTTTTCCTTGAATTCATGATTTCTGGAAACTGTTCAGTGAATTTCTCTTTTTTTTTTTGTTTTTTGATCAATGGTTCAGTACTTACTCTGTTCTTTTAGCCTGTTAACCTAGGGATCTCAATATTTTAACCAACATATATGTTATTGTTTAGCATTCCTACTGGCGGTGGTATCAATCCCTTTTCTTGTAAAAATGTATGAGCTAAGTTTTTGTTTTCCATGAACCAGTTATTGCAGCCCTTTGGATGGCAAATATTCTTTAACTATGTGAACATGTCTCTCCTAGTATCGTTTAGGCAAGTGCTAGAGTAGCAATGCCAACTCTGCATGGTTGTAAATAACCCATATATTATTGATAAAAGCACATGAAGTAACATAAATGAAACTGACAGACAGGTTCTATTGAAGATAGTCCATGCATTATTTCATACAGAAGATCGGAGGGATGATAGGGTGATAATGATGGAAACACACATGCTGTAATTTACTAATATATAATAAAACTCTGGGTTGTACTACTATGTTGAACCTCCATCTTTCTCAAACTCAAGTTGCAGTATATCCTTTATGGGAAAATTATAGCGCAAGAATGGTAGCATATTAATAGAAGTATAAGGAGACTAGATAAAAAGTGGCCAAGGTACTTTTTTTTGAAAAGGATAAGCTTGAAATATGATGCTTGAGGTCACAATTGCTGTCAATACAAACAATTAATTATTAAAAGCTTGAAATATCCAGAACCACCAATAAGGTAGGAGAATATGGAACCTTAGATGGTACTGGGAGGGGCTGCATCTAAAAAATGTGGTGATAATAGAAGGTGACATGATATGAAGATATGCTATAATTTAAAGTAATGCAGTCAAGACTTTAAACATCCCTCGGACACTGGACAAATGATCAAATTACCTTCAAAAAAGCTAATAAATGACAGTTGGATACTACAGGTTGCAAGCTGAGGTAATTGGCAAAGTAGATTGGTAAGAAGTACAGGTTGATGCTATATGGAATGGGTACTTGAAGGAAGCAAATCTAGAATGGTAATTTGCATGCAAACAATGTAGATGAGATGAACCTCCGATATGGCCACCACATACTTTAAATCAGGACCTGAACCAAAGGCTGGGTGTTTTGCTTAACTGGGGTTGGGCATTGATGCTTGTCTTATATATTCTTGTTCTGGGTCAAGCTAGGAATTGAGCAGCCTTCAAGTTCAATAAGGAAGTCAGAAGAACTCAATCAAGTGGGGAAAGTCATTTAATCTAAGATTTGAGGGTGGAAATCAATCAAAGCCATCTAAGGCAGATACCGGTGTTTGCTCCGTGCCTTTTCAAAGTCTTGTTTCTGAGCTATGATCTATTGAGTCTGCTGAGCCAAGATCTGACCTGCTAAGCTAGGCCTTTGCTCTATCTATTTCTTCTTACTCCCTTATGAGTTCTTCTCCTTATGAGCTAACCTACTTGCACCCCTTATTTAAATACATGATGTTGCTTGCCCACTTCATCTCTCAATCACCATAGGTGGAATATGATTATAAGGACATACTTTTGCAATGATGAAACATACTTGGAGCCCACCAAGATATCGGCCATTAGCACGGGAGAAGCTTGAGGCTGATCTTCAAGCTCCACTGGTATCATAGACAATGAATATAGATTTTTGGCATGGATCCTTTTAGCGCATGTTTGATGAGTGACAAATAATAATGCTTAAGATCTTAAGTATCTCTTGTTCGTGAGCCATAATCAGTGGAGCAAGGTCTTCATATCTGAAAACTTGAAAGAATAGCAGTGGCACCATGTAAAAGTAATGAGATGTCTTGAAACAAGAGTAACTTGAATGTTTAGTGAAAATGCTAAATAGTGGACTCATCAAGACATCTAATGATGCACCAAGGAAAGGCCAAGACATAACTAAAGAATCACATTTGGATCAAGGACATGTAGCAGATAGTAAACTTCATCTGTTGGACCATGGTAAGGATCATTACAGTCATGTACTGAAATTTGAAACATGAATTAAAAGGATGTGGCTTTCCTTGGATGGTGGATTGATGGGATAATGCTATTTTGTTGATAATGTCACATGCATAGAGCACAATCCACAAGATCTCCTCATGCCATGACTGTAGCCCTACTAATTCTTGTTGGAGTGGCTGTAACGAGAAGCAGAAGAAGCAGAACAGGTGGACAGTGCCCTCTTGTTTCCACAAAATTTATAATATAGGAATTTTGACATGGTGATGTGGAATAAGTTGGAATATTATAATGAATGCTGTAGACAGGTTAACGAGTTTAAGGAAGCCTGATTCGATGGCAAAGATTTACTGACTAATTGGAAGACAGAGTGTCTCTTAGCTGGATAGTGGGTCCATGTTAGTCCTGAAGGCTAGATGATGATGACTAAAATTAACAAAGCCCTCGAACTTTAGTTTGGACTTTGGATGGTACCTCCTCTTGCCCTCTAAGCAAGAGGTTGAGGGTTTGATTCCAGGTGGCAACACCCCCTTTTTGACCCCCGGTTAGTAAATTTCTTGTTCTGCGGGCAGTGGCTTGGTCTATCTAGGGGCCTAGCCTGCAGCCTGGGGGGGGCAGGGCAGGTATAGGGAAGTTGGTGGGGATTAGCCCGACCTGGTCTCACAAAAAAAAGCCACTCTTAAGTAATGTTATCAAACTTGTAGATAGTCAAAGAATTTCAGTACACGCTAAAATATTCAGTTCAACGAAAGAGCATACAAGCTAGCAGTATAGTTTATCTACATATACATAGAACATAGTGAGTGTCCAAATAAGTTCATGTATTAGTAACTTAAGGAAGAAGTGAAGATGTTGGCATTAAGTGAAAGGGAGTACAAGCATGGTATGCTATACCGGTCGGTACCGGACGTACCATATCTGTACCGATGGGTATCGGTATCAGTATGCCAATGTCGGTACGTCTGGCGTACCGCATACCGTACCGTACCAACACTCAGTACGCCTATACTAGTGCGGCACTGGTACGGGGTTCGGTACCGGTACGACAAACCTTGAGTACAATTAAATTCAAGCAGGGTTTGTGCAACTTGAAGGGTACCAAATCAGCTTTAAACTCTCTAAGATCAGGAGCTTAAGGAAAGAGCAATTGACTAACGGGATGAATTGATGGGATTTGAGGCCAACAAACACCAAAATGAGGCTCAGATGGATGCGAAATAATGCTAAGACCAATTATCCACCATTTTGCTCTGTAATATTACAGGGTTTAATTGGGTCTATGTTGTGTTGATTGATCCAGGCACAATCAATGATATTTTGAACCTTGCTATGCACTGCCCTGAACCTTATCATAATTCGGTTTTTCTTTATATCAATCTTTCTCCTGATGTCAATAGCTGAAATATTATGGGAATGGCTGCTAGATGCAGACAAGAATTCTGCTAGTAAGCACGCACAAGTTGTTGGTGGGACTTAAATGGCAATTCTTGCATGCATTTTGCAAGCATTACTTTATATTCAGTGACCTGTATTAATATAGGGCTGGCTCAATGGCACAAGAATATTCTTGCCAAGTAAAACTCTCCCTTAACTATCAAATATCCACTTATGGTTAATTATACTGTTTGTTCTCTTAAATTATAATGCATATATTGATTAAGCCCTCATTGTTATTCTGTTTTCGTTTTCTTGCAGAAGCCAAAGGTGGAGCCAGCAACTCAGTCGGCCATCCCTAATGGAAATTCTTTTCCAGAGCCTAAAACTATTTCGCCAGAAAATGGAAGTGTGCTGGAGACTCAGGATAAGGATGTCGTAATGGAGGGTCTTGGTTCAATCAGTATTTATGATCAATGGATTGCACCTTCAATATCTGGGCAACGCCCAAAGCCCCGCTACGTGGTCCTGTACTCATTATCTGATTTGATGTTTATTTATAGGACAGAGTTATTCTTCTGTTGTTAAATACTAAATAGTATCTGCCATCTGTGCACAGCATGGGGCAGCTGTGGTGCAAGACAAGATGTATGTTTTTGGTGGAAATCACAACGGTCGTTACCTTAATGACCTTCAGGTATGTCTATCAGTGATAATAACCTTATAATTTTACTTAGAACGAAGTAACATGTGTTTAGGATTGGTTAAGTGCTTCTGAATGGCAAAATATCTTTTGGAGGTTGCAGGCTGATGATAATTAAGCTCCACACAGTATAGGTTATTTGTGATATCTTTGCAAATTTCTTTTGGAAATTCCTTGTATTGATTACCAGAGATCAATTTTTAGAAAGTGATGATTGTAAAATTTTACTTTCCCACAATGCAGTGTTCTTTTTTCTGATCAGTATCATCTAAACTGATTTATTCTAAGAGGCCTTCCTTATATCTTGTTTAAATGAAAGGTTCTAGATTTGAAAAGTTTGACATGGTCAATAAGACCCTTGACTAATTTTGTGCTCGTTAGATTGTCCAATATGCAAAGTTTAGGGATATATGGGTGATTAATTTTATTTTTTAGGGATCTGTATATAAATATGATACATCAGTGTTTATGTACAAATTCACTTTAAGTAAGACGGGAAGTGGGCCCGGGTCAGTCCGACTTCGGGTCGGGCTATGGGCTATGCCCAAGAAATTGGGATCAGATTCAGGTTCAAAATTAGGGCCCGAATATATTTCGGGCCGGCTCCGGTAGTTGTGTTGGCTTGTTTGAGTCTGCAAATCGAGCCCGGACAGGCCCGGATCCGGCCCGATATCTGGGCCGATGTTTGGCCCGGAAAATTGAGGTAAGTGGTCTGATCAGACCAACTGATGCAGGGGTCGAAATCCTGACCGCTGGTTCGCCGGGCTCTTCTTCTCTCGAAGAGCCCCGATCCTAATCAAAATCAACAGTCAAACCCTTCAACCAACAGAAAAAGAAATCATCGATCAGCGGCTAGGGTTCTCGACTTCTCGTCTCTCCGCCTCCACCGCCTCTTCGATCCCTGAACCTCGTCGCTCATCGCCGGTCGGCGGTCCAAGCCGAAGGCGAGCCTCCTATCGTCGGCCGACTGTGGTTCCATTGAGGTATCATGTTCTCTCTCCCCTCTCTCCCCTCTCTCTTTCATCTTCGTTCTCGTTTGGGCCTATTGCTCCATCACCGTGATGTCTAATGGCCGAATTCGGTTTCATCACCGTGGTTGGCCTAGCCCGGCCAGCCTCCCGTTCTCGCTGTAGGGGCTGAACTCCTCTTCCACCGCCAGCGCCGTCGCCGCCACCGCCTCCTTGAGCGGCATCGGTGGCCGCATCACATTCGTCTTGCTGCCGCCGGACTTCCTAGCCCGCCGCTGCTCCGCCTTCTTCCCAGTGCCGCTCCGGTACTTGAGCCGGACCCGAGCGGGCTGGTTTTCGACGGTGGGGTTGGCGGTGGCGGATGCTGGAAGTTCGGCAGGGGAGGCGGCGGCGGAGGAGACTTGCTCGGTCGTGGGATCGTCGGCTAGCGCATGAGGGGGCGAGGGGAAGAATTATCCTATCAACAATGAACAAACCATCCCTTCATTACTTGGAAGTTGGGATAGTAGCATTTATCATAATAAAAATAAAGCCCCATCCAACCGGCAAAAAAAAAAAGAAAATCAGGAGCCCATCTCAGGTCAAGGGAGAACTATAGCTGGAAGCCTGGAACAGTGGAACTGAAGCAATGTGAGGGGAGGAGTCCGAAGACCAAAACCGAAAAAGAGAAGGGATGAACAGTGGATCTTTCTTCCTCAGAGTTTCGACTGGGTCACGGGATGAACAGTGGATCTTTCTTCCTCAGAGTTTCTTCCTCAGAGTTTCGACTGGGTCCACCCACGGGAAGACTCGTAGCCACCTCCCTCTCCCCCCCCACCTAAAAAACCGGCCCGATGGGGAAGCTCCAGAGTCCCACCTCCGAGTTCTGAGCTCTCTCGCTCCCCCCACCTCTCTCTCTCTTTCTCTCTCTCTCTTCCATCCGGGCTTGAAGCTATATGGGGCTTTACTTCCGAGCTTGGGCAAAATTCATCCGGAATCGAGCTCGAAGAGGAGGAGGAGGAGGAGAGATCTTACCGGCGACTGTGAGTCGGTGACCGGAGCCGCGGAGGTTGCCGTCCGGGGGAGAAGGACACCGAGAGGAGGCGGCGGCGACGACACCGGCGGAAACCGAGAGGCGGCGGCGGCTACAGGGAAACCGGCGGAAACCGGCTACAGGGGGCGGTGGTTCTCCGCGAGGGAAGGGGGGCGGCGGCACTCAGTGAGGGAAGGGGGGGTTTTAGGAATTAGGGCTTTAGTTTTGTTTCTTAATGTTTTTTAATATATTATATTTTACTGTTTTATATTCGGGCCGGGCTGAACCGGGCCATTTTTAAAAGTTTCCAAGCCCGGCCCGAATTTTTTGATCGGGCCGTTTTTCCTGCCCAGGCCCGACCAATGGGCTCTTTTTCAATGCCCAAGCCCGAAAAATTTCGGGCCGGGCTGGGCGGGCCGGGCGGGCCAGAAGGCCCGTGATCACCTCTAGTAGAGGGGGAGCGTCTACCCAACGCGTGGCGCTTCGTGGGGTCACCTGTTTTCGTTATGTTGTTTCTGAGGAGCATCTGCCTCATGTTAGAAACTCAATGAAATGCCAAAAACATCAATATCTATATTTATTTTATTTAATAAATATATAAATATAAATATTTATTAGATCTAAAAATTTATATTTATATTTATTTTAAATAGATACATATACAAATTAGATACTAAAAATATGGATACAAATATGAATATAAATCAGATAATTAAACTTGTGACAAGGCAATCAAAAATATTATTAAGTGGATGGTAAATTAAGTTAATAACATATTAACGTTGTTATATATAATTTTTAAAAGTTCATTGATATTATATAAAACTAAATAAGGATATTTGAAAATGGATCGGACAATTGGCTATCTATATTTATATCTATTTTTTATATTTAAATTTTTATCCATATTTGGATAGTTTCGAATACAAAAATAGATCCGAATGGACATTATCCAATTTACTTTCACTATATTTGGAAGAACGGACGATCTGGGCTAGTGATAAAGCATGGCACACTAAATGATGAATTTAGTATGAATCTCAAGATGAAGTAAACGGCAACCAAAAGATCTCAAATGCATTTTATTGCATTGCTCTCGATCTATTTAGGTGTGTGTTGACTGCATGAGTTAAAGCATTTGAAGTCTGATTACTTTAAATAGAAGTTTATGCACTTGGTTTTGTATAAGCATAAATGTCTTACCATTTGTAAAGCAAGTGTCCCTGTGATCATCTGTGCTATTTTGATTTTTGATAATGTTTAACCATCCCTATAATTACATGAGAAATTCCTATCTCAGATTCTCATCTTAGGAAGGCAACAAGAGTCCAGTTCTCAGGAAATTGGTATACTGTGTTGAGAAGTCTCATTGCAGAGGGTCAAAGAAAGAAATAGAAATTAAGAATTTGGTTGCTTCTCTTGCCACTCTCATGTGCATTGCATGTACTTAATGGTATATTTTGCATGCAACTTCAACTTTAAAAGGAAAACGATGTTGCAGCCCTACCTAGGATCTGGACAGTTATAGCTTTAGTTTGTAGCAGGTGAGAAGATTTTGAGACACTTGTTTCCTGTTGCATCCAAATATAGCTAGAGTTGTTTTAATTGAAAATTGCCATTCTAGCTCCATGCATACCGACTTTCATAGCATTTTCAATTATCATCAACAATACATATCAGAAGATGAACATTGATTGATTTTTCACAAAATCAGTGCAGCTATGCTAGTTTTCAAAGCTAGAGCCATCTAGTTAATTGTTTTTTTAATAATATCAAGTTAATTATTAGAATAGAATTTTGTTACCATTAACATTTCACTGTATAACCTTAAAACAGAATAAGTGGTTTCATGCTTGACCTGCTTTTCCTGTCAGTTGAACTGGATTGAGTCCAAAGTTTAGGCACTAAAATCAAGTCAAATCTAGGTTGGTGACTGCTGTCCAAGTCCAATTGAGCTTACATAGATTAGTTCATAAAAATGAACTTGCATGGAAATGATTAGCACAAAGAGTACTTGAAATCAATCCATAAAAGAGCTGGTCCAAGCTAGGTAACACACACACACCAAAAAAAAAAGGAACCAACTCAAATCATGAAAAACAATATGAGAGCTTAGTACCTAATGTGCAACCTGTTTAGCAGAACCATGCAATGAGTGGCAACCAAACTAGCAAAAGCAAAGTTGCTGGGATGAGAACAGTCCATGGTAACACCACAAGCTCATACTCTACTATGAGAACGATGAAATCATGACATGTTGATGTATCTTCCTGGGATGTTTACCAACATGAATGCCTTTTTTGTAATCACTAACTTGCGTTATTTGTAATCAAAGGCATAACAACATAATCATTTATCTAGATATTTCTGTTAGAAAATGTTGGCACTCCTTTCCTTTTCCAGATCAAATGCACAAGCAACCGAGCTTTGCAGCTGAGCTTTTTTTGCTTTTTTGTTCAGAACTGGTAGCTGAGGTTTGGCTTCTGAATATATGGACAGCAGACAGAGAGAGCGGATATTGCTTGGCACTGAACAAGTGGAAAATATTTCATAATTTGCCAAAAGAGCATCTAGAGATAAGAGGGAAAATAGAGATTACGACACCTTTCTTTAGAAGGCTTGCAGAGTACCCAAATAAAATTATATCTGTTACTCTATCATTTACCGATTTTTAATTAATGTTCTTGAGGAAACCCTAAAGAGGATACAAGAAGCAACAGAAGAGAAGGTGGATAAATACAGGCCTTAACAAAAGCCAGCTCAGAAACATCTTTGGAACTGACAGTGCTAGACTTTGTCGCAAGTTGGTCGTCGCACAAAACTACTGTCCCACTCCCCAAATGAATCGGTCCGGATCTTGAAGCTTGAATCCACGGTACTTAAAAATACAACAAGAACTTATAGCAGCAAGTATAAGTACATCAACTGTCAAATTTGAGTAGGAACCGTTCCTAGTCAAAACTTTGAGATCCCATTTGCGGACACCACAAACAACTGAAGGCAGCACACAAAAAACTCAACGGCTCGCATCTATAAGAAGACGGATTTTAAGCGAACAAGAACCACAGGGTAGAAGTACTGAGGATGGTGACAGTTCAGCAGATGTCTGTATTTCTACTCCATTTTCATGCAATGAGATGCCCATCTCCCCAAGCTCCAATGACGTGATCAAGAAATAATCACCACACCTGCACTGATGGAAGAACTCTTGAACATCACCTAGAGTCTCCATTGCCATGTCCCCCAATTTGACTTCATCATCCACAACCTCCACAACCTGCCTGGAAGCTTGCAGCTCCCTATCATAGTTTGCTCTGGACTTGGAATCAGAAAGAACTTCCCATGCCTTCTGCACATCGAGGAAATTTTCTTCTTGTTTGGGTCGAAGATCCGATTCATCTAGTGTCCCATGCAATTTATCAGGATGAGAACTAAGGACAGCAGCCCTGTAACCCACTCGGATTTCATCATAGCTCGCATCCTCCCTCACTGACAAAACATCATAGTGTGTCCTTTGGATCGAATTTTTGTCAATAAAAAGCATGGTAGAAGCTTAATCTTCAACCTTTCACAGGATATAGAAAAAAAAATGATGAGACAAAGAAGCGTAAATAATGAACTTCCACAGATGAAAAAACTGCAGTAGAGGAGCAAGAAGTTCACTTTGTTTTGGTGGGTACTTGATATCATGTTATATTAATGATAGTACCTCATTTTCATGCTTGCAAACCAACATACTTCCAACAATACGATACGACATGATATTATACAGGATTCATGTAGCATTCCATCAAGATGGCAAAATCACACAAGAAAGATAAAAGAAGGTAGCTCTAGAACTGGATAAACGAATAAGCATAGGGAAAGAATTTGTTGGTAACTAGCAAGCATTAAATTATAAGAGAAGAGTATGCCAACATGGGATTATGTTTCACCATCGCGCTTTACCTTTATTATGGTGCTCTGGAAATACAAGAAGTTCCCGATATAAAGTCTTGTTTTCTTTTTATTATTCTTTTTTTTTATTAGGCTATGGAAATTTAAAATCTTGTGCTTGACAGCTCGCTAGATGAAATTAAATTGCATAAGCAACAATACAGGAAGAGTATAAGAAAAATAAAATGAAAACTAATTGATAAGGGAATAGCTGGGCCAAAAAAAGGGATATGTCAAGAAGCAAGTGGTAATGAGTTTCTGGGAAATTCCAAAAAGCCCTAAAAGCACGTGATTTGCATATTTTTACTTTTTTTTCTACTTTTGCTTGCATGGCAAATAGATTTTGAGCATCACAATGAGTCGGAGTGGATTGGTGGCATCAGTGTGGATGACAAAAGACTTAACTTTGGGCTTGGGCCTGCATGATTAATAAACCAAGGTTTTCAGCTTGGCCAAGATCAAGTTTCTGTTTGGTAGAAGTAGAATGCTGAGAAGTGGTTGGTACATAGTTTTCTTTAATTAAAAACAATGAAGCCTTAGGTTGAGAAAGCTAAGGACATGACTAGGGTCCTACTGGAATAGTTCACTGGATACTAGGTAATAAGGAAAATGCATGTCAAGATTTGTTATAAGATATCACAAAAGGAGAGGTAATTGCATAGAACAATGATTTATAGGTGGAAGTGTAAGCTCATGCAATTAAACTGCTGAAAGGGTAATGTGCAAGCCTGAAGACATAAGGTGTAAGCTTCACACATTTTTTCTTTTTATCCAAGAGTAGTGTACTGCACAAAATTATGTGAAATAAAGTATGGTGAAAGGGTACGAGTGTTATGTTTGGAACATGCCATCATCTTTAACTTTTGTAAATATCTCATATTTCATTAACCAAAATGCACAAGCCAAAGCACATATAACAAAGGTGGCTTCTTGT
This sequence comes from Phoenix dactylifera, assembly GCF_051530095.1. Classification (NCBI taxonomy): domain Eukaryota; kingdom Viridiplantae; phylum Streptophyta; class Magnoliopsida; order Arecales; family Arecaceae; genus Phoenix; species Phoenix dactylifera. The sequence continues at coordinate 51,818,676 of NC_143191.1, read as the reverse complement.
TTCAATATCTCCATGTTTGGCATTTGTTTAGAGTTTAAATTTTTCACAGTGACATATGATGTATCATACCACACCCAAAGTTTGGTACATGAGTATAAACACAATGAAATCAAAAGATATGTGAATGACTTTCTCACATGCATGCCTTCTATAAAAGGATTAGACTAAGGTGCATGTCATGTCACATGTGTCACACATGAACCAGCTTGCGATGCTTATGCCTCCCTGCTATAGCCTCATCGAAGAGATTAAATGTTTTTTACAAGGAAAATCTAATCTGCACGCCTTTAAAGAGGTGTAAAGTAAGAAGAAAAGCATGCATCACACATTGAACACCCAGGCGATGCATATAGATCCCCTATTTAACATATAGTTTCATCCATGAGACTTAAGGCATTTGTCAAGAGGTGAGCGCGAGTCTTTTCAAAATGATGATTGAAGTCATGAGGCAATGTTAGAATATCATATGGCATGCAAGGCCAAGAATATTAATGTGAGAGGTTAGGAAGGATTTTAGGATTAGATTTTTTGAGAGACTACCCATGTATAACTTTCACCAAACTTTCATTCATAAAAATCATGCATAACTTTCACCAAAACTTCATTCATAAAAATATTAAATTCTCACTTATGGACCATATGAGTGAGGAAGTGAGGTGACTATGAGATCATGTTTTATAAGATATCTTTGGGGAGAAACAGGAGGAAATGACATTCTATCCAAGCTTATAGTAATTTAGATGGAAAACAACTTCAAGCACTGGTGGTTCCTAACATGCAGGCACAACTTAATCAAAGAAAAGAAACTAACATATGTTGGACCAATTTGAAAGGAAACCTGTACTATAACGGCATTATAATGATTTGAAATGTTTTATCCTGCCGAAGCATATAGGATGTATCTAACCATATTTAGTCAAAGAATCAGACCAAATACCCAACAAATTTATTGTCAAAAAAAGAAGTAAAAATTACAATTATAACAGCTTTTTAAATAGAGAAGCCTGTCAAACCAATTCATTGGTTAATAAATCTTTCACCATTCCCAGAGAGATAAAGTGATCTCGCAAAAAGGATCCCCAAAAAAAGAAAAAGAACCTCTGATATAATAAGCTTATCATTGCATAAGTGGCTTCAAATGGGCTTAGAAACCCAAACAAAACCTAAACTCTACAAAAATTCAGCATCTTGATCTATAATTTTATACTTAATCCAATAATCAATACACAAAGTGACTTTCTTGGAATTTGGCAATATTAAAATGATTTCCACCGGCAACACCTACAAGCACACCACCCATTAACATAGAACATGACGAACAACCACAAACCTACTACCTTATACTAGACCTTACTGAACTCAAAACAACCCAACTTTCGGTATAATTCTCAACAAAAAACCAATTTAGTTTGACTATGAGATTCTCTAATCTCCCTTCCCACCTAGGCTTGTCAATCTTAGTGGCTCGTCCCAACAAGAAGCAGTTATCCTTCATATGATTCTACAACTTGCTCAATAGAGACAAGGAAAAATACTTAAGAGTTGAAGCCAAAACCAACTAAAGGCTTATTTGAACTTCTACCACAGGTTAAAAAATTGGGAGCCTCCACTGTAAGCATACGTCTCCATGTAGGAGACTTAAGATGGCCCACATGCCACATCTAGTTTTTAAATTATTATAATTATGTAATAGTATTATTTTATTCAAAAAATCATATCTGGGAGTTGAGATTTTAACGTAACTGCTTGTAACCACTCAATCAGATCATGTTAATGTTGAGGGCTAGTTAACGTTGAGTGGGTATTCCCACTTCCTTGATGGAAGGAAAGTGGGTGAGATATTCAGGTGGATATGGGTCTTGGCCTGTCTATAAAATTGCCTGTGATTATCCATCAGGTCACATACTTATGAGAAATAGACTAGGCTGAAAACTCTATCCTTTACTCTCCATATAGACAGTGAGGGTTGTGAGGTTTACTGGGATTTTATCCAACTAATCTCTTGGTTCTCTAATTGGCTTAAACAACTATGGCTGGAGGTCAGTCCGTATTATATGTGATTATCTTTTCTTCCGTATGTAGTGTTATTATTTCTCCCAAATTTCTTTCATTATTGGTATCAGAGCCTGCTTCTATGCTATGTTGTTTAGTCAAAGGGTGGATAAAATTTGAAAGTACCTGCAAGCGTTTATCAATTGTTGGATAGGGTGATAGAATCAAACAATTTTTACTTCTTGCAATCTATTAAACAAAGGCATCTGTGATTTCTATTATGGCCCAGCATGTTTATCCTTCTAATAGAAATTTGTGGTCTTGTTATCTGAGAGCTAGCTTATAAAAATTATCACTGATTTGCCTCCGTTTACTGTGTTTCATTTGATATGACTTGCAAGTTTATTGACACCTATATTCTTTTACATGTAATGATAGAGTTGTAGTACTTTAAATTAGTTATCAACTCTATCTTTAAATTGAGATAAACTTATGATATTAGCCAGTGTCATGATTTATCGGTGAATACCGTGAATTTTGAGTTTGATTGCACTTTACCGTGATTATCTATTCATGTATTAGAGAGGTGTATTTCAGCTTGCATCAAATACACATATTCATGATTATCTATTCTTCTATTTATGATTATCTGTTCAATTTGAATTTTGTTGTGTTAAAGAAATCTGGTTTTAGGCGAAGTCCTTGAGGGCTAACATTCTGGTGATATCAAAACTTTAGAGAAGCAAAGTTCAAATACAACATCGACTTGTTTTAGAAATATTAGTTGGATAGATGTTGCAATACTAAGACATTTATCAATTTCCATATGCCTATAAGCTTGTCAACATGTTTAATAAATTAAAGGCTTCGAATTTGAAATTGACTATGCTGGAATGATATCTGAAGATTATATGTGAGAGTCATTATCACATATCAACACATAGTCTATTGGCACTTGAATTTTAAGAAGCTAAATATGATGTGGACTCCAATACATGATGAATTTCACGGCAACTATTATTGCATGTATGTGTTGATAGCAGCATTAAGTTCATTTTGAAGTCTGCAATATAAATATTTGTACACACCGATTACTTATCTGCTTGCTTGGTGTGTTGGTGCTATGCGTAGTTCAAAGTGCCGAATTCATTGCATTATGTTTAAGAGAAATAAATGTAGATGAGATTGACATTTGCTCTTATTTTGCGGACGTGTGCATTTTATATCTCCATGCTTATGTGGCTTCACTTTGCTAGATTTTTAGTGTGCCTTTGGTACTGTGTGCAAAAGGGTTATACAAATATCCTATAGGACTATTGTCATAGTCTTGCTCATATTCTGTTGCACACGCCATGATAAACTATGCACTTCGGATTATTTGAGATGTATGGTTTTATTGTGCATCAACATATTTTAAATGACTGCATAAGCATAAAAGATTTTTGAAATATTGGATAAGGCCATATTAAGGACATGAACATCATTGTGTATTAAGACTAGCCACAGCATCTTATGACACCTAGATGTTGCATGATATTTACACTAATGGCAATCCATATTGCAATTAAGTCATAGTAAGTGGTTACTTGGCCCCATAGGGAGGTGATCATTTGGGTGATTTAATTGGAATAAGATAGTGGTTTAAATATTAAGAAAGGGAATACTAAATACCCACAGGTGTAGCATTCCTTTTTTTTAAAAGTACTTAAAAAAAAAACCATTAGTCTTATTATAAAAGCTATATGCAAATCTAATGCATTTTGCAGCCTCTACCCATAGGAAGGTTTAGATTTTGCTATTGAATTTGACATTGGTTGATTCAAATTACAGTTATTGTTTCAAAGCATTAATTTTATTCTTGGTTATTGCAGTTGCTGCTAATTCTTTTTTGAACAATGACTCTCATATTCCAACCTTGAATAGTGAAAAATTTTCGGACTGGAAAGACAATCCTTTTGACATTAGGGTGTATGGACCTTGATTTAGCACTCCGTGTGGATGAGCTAGCTGTGCCCACGGAATCAAGTCCCGTTGTGGAAAGGATGGGCTATGAGCGATGGGAGCGATCCAATCGTTTAAGCCTAATGCTCATCAAGGCATATGTTAGCAAGAGCATTAGAGGCTCTATTCCACAGTGTGATAAGATAAAGGACTACATAAAGGCCATTGAAGAGCAATTTGTTAGTTCTGACAAGGCATTGGCTAACACCCTTCTGAACAAGTTGTCAATGATGAAACATCCCAAATCTAGGAGTGTGCGTGAGCACATAATGGAGATGAGGGACATTGCAGCCCAACTCAAGTCCCTAGAGATTGAGATTTCAGAGTCTTTTCTTGTTCATTTCATGCTCAACTATCTCCCTGCAGAATATGGACCATTTAAAATATCATACAACACACATAAGGAAAAATGGTCCGTTAATGAACTTCTGACTATGTGTGTGCAAGAAGAGGAGAGGTTGAAGCATGAATATCTAGAGAGTGCTAATTTTCTCACTCATTAAAGGGGGCAAGGAAAGAAAGGCAAAGGTGCTGATACTAAGCAATGGAAGAAGAATGGGAAAGCGTCATTCAAGCGATGTGGCCATAAGGATGCATGCTTCTTCTGCAAGAAAAAGGGGCACCAAAAGAAAGATTGTCTGAAATACAAGCAATGGCTTGAAAAAAAAGGTAGTCTCAATGCTCTTGTGTGTTATGAATCTAATTTCATTAGCGCGCATCATAATACATGGTGGATTGATTCAGGAACCACAATTCATGTTGTCAATATCATGCAGGGCTTTCTCAACCTAAGGAAGCCGATGGGAAGTGAACAAGGCATCTATTCAGGAAATGGGATGTGTTCGCACGTCGAGGCTGTGGGGACTTTTAGACTTATTTTAGAAAATGGCTATGTTTTGGACCTTGTAAATATTTTTTATGTTCCTTCATTTTCTAGAAATTTGGTCTCTGTATCTAGGTTGGCACTATTTGGTTATGAATTTAATTTTATTGGCTCAAACTCCTTTTATCTAAAAATTCTTTTGCCATAGGGTTTGGCACTTTAGTTAATGGTTTGTATAAATTGAACTTAGATCCTGCCTATGAGCAAAGTCTCCTAAACATGCATGATGTTGGTACTAAACGTACCATTGTTGATGAGTCATCCTCTACATTGTAGCATCGGAGATTAGGTCATATCTCCATAGAGAGAATGAAAAGGTTGGTTAATGATGGAGTACTCAAGGCTCTAGACTTTTCTGACTTTGGTACTTGTGTGGATTGCATAAAGGGAAAGCAAACCAACAAGCCCAGTAAAGGTGCCAAGAGGAATAATGAAGTACTTAGGATCATACACACTGACATTTGTGGTCCATTCAGTACCCTTTGTCTAAATGGTCAGAAATATTTTATCTCATTCATTGATGACCATACATGCTATATATATCTCTACCTTCTGTTTGATAAAGCTGAAGCACTAGATGCTTTTAAAACATATAAGAAGGAAGTAGAGAAACAGTTAGAAAGAAAAATTAAGATTATCAGATCAGATAGGGGTGGTGAATATTATGGACGATACACAGAGTCAGGGCAAAGACTGGGTCCATTCGTAGATTTGCTTAGAGAAGAGGGTATCATTGCCCAATATACTATGCCGAGATCACCTCACCAAAATGGTGTTGCTGAAAGGCGAAACCGTACCCTCATGGATATGGTAAGAAGTATGTTGAGAAACAATGATCTTCCTTTGCTTTTGTGGAGTGAGGCCTTAAAAACTGCAGTGTATGTCTTAAACAGAGTTCTATCTAAAGCGGTTCCCAAAACGCCGTTTGAGCTATGGAAAGGGTGGAAACCAAGTTTGAGACATTTGCACATATGGGGTTGTCCAGTTGAGGTCAAGATATATAACCCACATTTAAAGAAATTGGACCCCAGAACAATCAGTGGATATTTCATTGGCTATGCAGAAAAATCTAAGGGCTATAAATTTTATTGTCCCTCCCACACACCTAGAATTGTTGAAGCCAGAAATGCAAAGTTCATTGAAAATGTTGACACTAGTGGGAGTACCATTCCTCGAAAGATGGAGTGGGAGGAAGCACGGAATCAAGATACTATATCCATGGACAAAAGTAAGTTGGTTATCTTCCAAGAAAATCAACTTGATTTTTTGGAGGAACAACCACCACCACCACCTCTACCTCAAAAGGAACAAGTCAACATAGAGCCTGAAGTTCAACACCCACTTGGTATGGGTGAGACTGAAGGTCTGAGGAGATCTTCAAGGGTAAGAAGATCTGCCATTTCTGGTGACTACCTTGTGTACCTAATGGAGTCTGACTTTGATGTTGGACCCAAGGATGGTCCCATCTCATTTTCACAAGCCATGAGTAGGGAAGATTCAAAGGTTTGGTATGATGCCATGAAGGCAGAAATGGACTCTGTGGCTAAAAACCAAGTCTGGGATATTGTTGAGTTATCTTAGGGAAATAAAGCTGTAAGCCGCAAATGGGTCTACAAAACTAAGAAAGACTCAAATGGTAACACTGAAAGATATAAAGCCAGACTGGTAGCTAAGAGTTTTACACATAAAGAAGGCATTGATTACCATAACACTTTCTCCCCAGTTTCTAAGAAAGACTAATTCAGAATAATCATGGCACTAGTAGCTCATTTTGATTTAGAGCTACATCAGATGGATGTGAAAACAGCTTTTCTGAATGGAGATCTTGAAGAAGAGGTATACATGAAACAACCAAAAGGATTTTGTTCTGATCAAGGTAATCATTTGGTTTGCAAGTTAAAGAAGTCTATATATGGACTAAAGCAAGCATCCCGACAGTGGTATTTAAAATTTCATGATGTTATCACTTCATATGGGCTTACAGAGACCATCGTGGATAATTGCATATACCTCAAGATTAGTGGGAGCAAGTTTATTTTCTCAGTTCTGTATGTTGACGATATCCTGCTTGCAACCAATGATTGGGCATTGTTGCATGATACTAAAGAGTTTCTTTCTAAGAACTTTGAAATGAAGGATATGGATGAAGCTTCTTATGTCATTGGCATAGAGATTCATAGAGATTGGTCTCAAAAGACATTAGGATTGTCTTATAAAGCCTACATTGAAAGAGTTCTGAAGAAATTCAAAATGAATGAATGCAAACCGAATGCAGCGCCCATACTGAGAGGTGATAAATTCAGTGTAAGTCAATGTCCAAAAAATGCCTTGGAAAAGAAAGAGATGGAAAGCATTCCTTATGCATCAGCAGCTGGCAGTTTGATGCATGCACAAGTCCGTACAAGACCTGACATAGCATTTGCTGTGGGAATACTAGGCAGATATCAAAGTAATCTAAGAATGGATCATTGGAAGGCTGCCAAAAAGGTTATGAGATATCTACAAGGAACCAAGAATCGCATGCTCACTTACAAGCATGTAGACAATCTAGAAGTGGTTGGATATTTAGATTCAAATTTTGCTGGATGTCAAGATTCTAGAAAATTCACTTCAAGATATGTCTTTATGCTAGCTGGAGGTGCTATATCATGGAAGAGCGCCAAACAGACAATAGTTGCATCATCTACCATGGAGGAAGAGTTTATAGCGTGCTTTGAAATAATTTCACAGGCGAAATGGTTACGGAATTTATCACAAGGCTTCAAGTTGTGAATTCAATATCAAAGCCATTGAGGATTTACTGTGACAACTCGACAGCAGTTTTCTTCTCAAAGAATAACAAAAGTGGAAGCCGAAGCAAATATATTGACATAAAGTATCTAGCTGTCAGAAAAAAAGTAAAGAAACAAGAAGTGGCCATTGAGCATATAAGTACAGACTTAATGATTGCAGATCCTATGACAAAAGGACTCCAAATAAATGTGTATACACAACATGTAGAGAGCATGGGATTACTTGGATCATTTGATGCTTAATTTCTTGTTTTCGTCTTACTTGCTTATTGTCAATAAAAGTAATTTTATTTGTGCACATATAATTTTGCTCTTAATATTGTCCATTGGGACATTTGGACCCCGAGTGACTTATTGGAAGTCATTCATAAAGAATTACCACATTAAAATCTTATTTAGAGTGAATAAAACATTGTAATACTTGGAAGGAAATGTTTACTAAGTGGAGACATAATCGCCATGATTCATGTGTTTTATCTTTCTAATTAAGAATAAATTTTGAGCAGTTTGTAATTGGTGGCCATATTCAGTTTTTGAATTTCTCAACCCATACAGTCTTTTAGATGTGCCATGAGAGCCAAGTGGGAGAATGTAAGCATACGTCTCCATGTAGGAGACTTAAGGTGGCCCACATGCCACATCTAGTTTTTAAATTATTATAATTATGTAATATATTATTTTATTCAAAAAATCATATCTGGGAGTTGAGATTTTAATGTAACTGCTTGTAACCACTCAATCAGATCATGTTAACGTTGAGGGCTAGTTAACGTTGAGTGGGTATCTCCACTTCCTTGATGGAAGGAAAGTGGGTGAGATATTCATGTGGATATGGGTTTTGGCCTATCTATAAAATTGCCTGTGATTATCCATCAGGTCACATACTTATGGGAAATAGACTAGGCTGAAAACTCTATCCTTTACTCTCCATATAGACAGTGAGGGTTGTGAGGTTTGCTGGGATTTTATCCAACTAATCTCTTGGTTCTCTAATCGGCTTAAACAACTATGGCTGGAGGTTAGTCCGTATTATATGTGATTATCTTTTCTTCCGTATGTAGTGTTATTATTTCTCCCAAATTTCTTTCATCCACATCTTGGGCAACAGCAAGTCAGAGCTAGTTACATGACAATAAAATGCCTAAATCCTTAAACCAAGAATTTAATTGAACTAACAATTATATAGAAAAGTTCCCATAAGAGAATTTGTTTTTCATTAGGATAAAATTCTTGTTAGATGGAAAAGCTTTCTTGAATTATAAAATTATGTCTTTGGTTGCCAACCAGCTACCCCAGAAAACCAACATCTTGTCTCCACAATCATGAGTTTCAGTTTCTCCAGTGATGTGAAACTTTCTGCTTTACTCATCAAAATTATGTTATAGTTTCCAAATCAGAGAAGTCTGATAAGAAAATATATTGTTTTTAACATCATCTTCCTCTCAGAAAGACACAAAAGTGCCCCTCTAGTACCAGTATATAACAAATACATAAAAGAGAAAAGCACTGGCAGACTCTACTAAAGCATCATAACAATGAGAGAAACGCTTTGTTGTAGTTTCTAAACCAAATTTCTATACAAATAATGGAAGCCATATATAGTGTTGGACATGAAAATATTCCGTATCGCTTAGGATCAAGCAGGAAGGGATAGATAAAATACATCTAGGAGCTAAATCTTATGAAAATATTGCTTTGTTAAAGTCTAACAGTAACAGGTTGAGGCTAGCTCTAGTTCATATAAATTAAAAGCTCACAACTCCCAGCGTATTACCGATCCAAATCCTATCTTAACAAACGGAGCACAAAGGTGAAACAATAGGTAATGCCTTATATACATGCACTTGGGCCGATACCTTGCATGTATAATTAAAACTGATAAATTTTTCCAAACAGAAAGGTCCAACTCATTCTGGAGATCCAAAATCAAATGTATAACAAAGACAAACAGCATCAGATATATACTGCAGTAAAATCATTCTGAATTCTTCATTGGAACAAAACAACAAACAATTGCATGGCATGAAAGAGATCCAAGTATTAGGCAGCATATTAGCATTCAACAGATTATATTGCACCTTGAAAAGAGCATAAAGGGGGCGAACTGGATAAAGTAGGAGACGAAAAGCGGCGTTAATCGGAGGCGGTGACGACCAAAGGGGCTACTCCAGTCGGTGGTAAAGTCGCGGGAGGTGGAGCGCCGCCGGAATGCAGAGAGAGAACGGAGTCGATGGGGACGGGGGTTGTCTGAAGGCGGAGACGGGCAGCCTGAGGTCGATTACCGCCGGAGATGAGAGAGTACGAGAGGAGAATGAGATGCGGAAGAGAGGAGAGAAAGGGCGAAACAGCCGCCTCGGAGGGACCATCCCAGCGGGTCCCGTACAAAACCCAGAGGCCTAGGTTTTGTACGGGACCCGCTGGGATGGTCCCTCCGAGGCGGCTGTTTCGCCCTTTCTCTCCTCTCTTCCGCATCTCATTCTCCTCTCGTACTCTCTCATCTCCGGCGGTAATCGACCTCAGGCTGCCCGTCTCCGCCTTCAGACAACCCCCGTCCCCATCGACTCCGTTCTCTCTCTGCATTCCGGCGGCGCTCCACGTCCCGCGACTTTACCACCGGCTGGAGTAGCCCCTTTGGTCGTCACCGCCTCCGATTAACGCCGCTTTTCGTCTCCTACTTTATCCAGTTCGCCCCCTTTATGCTCTTTTCAAGGTGCAATATAATCTGTTGAATGCTAATATGCTGCCTAATACTTGGATCTCTTTCATGCCATGCAATTGTTTGTTGTTTTGTTCCAATGAAGAATTCAGAATGATTTTACTGCAGTATATATCTGATGCTGTTTGTCTTTGTTATACATTTGATTTTGGATCTCCAGAATGAGTTGGACCTTTCTGTTTGGAAAAATTTATCAGTTTTAATTATACATGCAAGGTATCGGCCCAAGTGCATGTATATAAGGCATTACCTATTGTTTCACCTTTGTGCTCCGTTTGTTAAGATAGGATTTGGATCGGTAATACGCTGGGAGTTGTGAGCTTTTAATTTATATGAACTAGAGCTATCATGTTCTCTCTCCCCTCTCTCCCCTCTCTCCCCTCTCTCTTTCATCTTCGTTCTCGTTTGGGCCTATTGCTCTTTTTCTATTGCTCCATCACCGTGATGTCTAATGGCCGACTTCGGTTTCATCACCGTGGTTGGCCTAGCCCGGCCAGCCTCCCGTTCTCGCTGTAGGGGCTGAACTCCTCTTCCACCGCCAGCGCCGTTGCCGCCACCGCCTCCTTGAGCGGCATCGGTGGCCGCATCACATTCGTCTTGCTGCCGCCGGACTTCCTAGCCCGCCGCTGCTCCGCCTTCTTCCCAGTGCCGCTCCGGTACTTGAGCCGGACCCGAGCGGGCTGGTTCTCGACGGTGGGGTTGGCGGTGGCGGATGCTGGAAGTTCGGCAGGGGAGGCGGCGGCGGAGGAGACTTGCTCGGTCGTGGGATCGTCGGCTAGCGCATGAGGGGGCGAGGGGAAGAATTATCCTATCAACAATGAACAAACCATCCCTTCATTACTTGGAAGTTGGGATAGTAGCATTTATCATAATAAAAATAAAGCCCCATCCAACCGGCAAAAAAAAAAAGAAAATCAGGAGCCCATCTCAGGTCAAGGGAGAACTATAGCTGGAAGCCTGGAACAATGGAACTGGAGCAATGTGAGGGGAGGAGTCCGAAGACCAAAATCGAAAAAGAGAAGGGATGAACAGTGGATCTTCCTCAGAGTTTCGACTGGGTCACGGGATGAACAGTGGATCTTTCTTCCTCAGAGTTTCGACTGGGTCCACCCACGGGAAGACTCGTAGCCACCTCCCTCTCCCCCCCCCACCTAAAAAACCGGCCCGATGGGGAAGCTCCAGAGTCCCACCTCCGAGTTCTGAGCTCTCTCGCTCCCCCCACCTCTCTCTCTCTCTTTCTCTCTCTCTCTTCCATCCGGGCTTGAAGCTATATGGGGCTTTACTTCCGAGCTTGGGCAAAATTCATCCGGAATCGAGCTCGAAGAGGAGGAGGAGGAGAGATCTTACCGGCGACTGTGAGTCGGTGACCGGAGCCGCGGAGGTTGCCGTCCGGGGGAGAAGGACACCGAGAGGAGGCGGCGGCGACGACACCGGCGGAAATCGAGAGGAGGCGGCGGCGACGACACCGGCGGAAACCGAGAGGAGGCAGCGGCTACAGGGAAACCGGCGGAAACCGGCTACAGGGGGCGGTGGTTCTCCGCGAGGGAAGGGGGGGCTCTCAGGCGAGGGAAGGGGGGCGGCGGCACTCAGTGAGGGAAAGGGGGGGGTCTCAACGAGGGAAGGGGGAGGGGGGGTTTAGGAATTAGGGCTTTAGTTTTGTTTCTTAATGTTTTTTAATATATTATATTTTACTGTTTTATAGTCGGGCCGGGCTGAACCGGGCCATTTTTAAAAGTTTCCAGGCCCGGCCCGATTTTTTTGATCGGGCCGTTTTTCCTGCCCAGGCCCGACCAATGGGCTCTTTTTCAATGCCCAAGCCCGAAAAATTTCGGGCCGGGCTGGGCGGGCCGGGCAGGCCAGAAGGCCCGTGATCACCTCTAGTAGAGGGGGAGCGTCTACCCAACGCGTGGCGCTTCGTGGGGTCACCTGTTTTCGTTATGTTGTTTCTGAGGAGCATCTGCCTCATGTTAGAAACTCAATGAAATGCCAAAAACATCAATATCTATATTTATTTTATTTAATAAATATATAAATATAAATATTTATTAGATCTAAAAATTTATATTTATATTTATTTTAAATAGATACATATACAAATTAGATACTAAAAATATGGATACAAATATGAATATAAATCAGATAATTAAACTTGTGACAAGGCAATCAAAAATATTATTAAGTGGATGGTAAATTAAGTTAATAACATATTAACGTTGTTATATTTAATTTTTAAAAGTTCATTGATATTATATAAAACTAAATAAGGATATTTGAAAATAGATCGGACAATTGGCTATCTATATTTATATCTATTTTTTATATTTAAATTTTTATCCATATTTGGATAGTTTCGAATACAAAAATAGATCCGAATGGACATTATCCAATTTACTTTCACTATATTTGGAAGAACGGACGATCTGGGCTAGTGATAAAGCATGGCACACTAAATGATGAATTTAGCATGAATCTCAAGATGAAGTAAACGGCAACCAAAAGATCTCAAATGCATTTTATTGCATTGCTCTCGATCTATTTAGGTGTGTGTTGACTGCATGAGTTAAAGCATTTGAAGTCTGATTACTTTAAATAGAAGTTTATGCACTTGGTTTTGTATAAGCATAAATGTCTTACCATTTGTAAAGCAAGTGTCCCTGTGATCATCTGTGCTATTTTGATTTTTGATGATGTTTAGCCATCCCTATAATTACATGAGAAATTCCTATCTCAGATTCTCATCTTAGGAAGGCAACAAGAGTCCAGTTCTCAGGAAATTGGTATACTGTGTTGAGAAGTCTCATTGCAGAGGGTCAAAGAAAGAAATAGAAATTAAGAATTTGGTTGCTCCTCTTGCCACTCTCATGTGCATTGCATGTACTTAATGGTATATTTTGCATGCAACTTCAACTTTAAAAGGAAAACGATGTTGCAGCCCTACCTAGGATCTGGACAGTTATAGCTTTAGTTTGTAGCAGGTGAGAAGATTTTGAGACACTTGTTTCCTGTTGCATCCAAATATAGCTAGAGTTGTTTTAATTGAAAATTGCCATTCTAGCTCCATGCATACCGACTTTCATAGCATTTTCAATTATCATCAACAATACATATCAGAAGATGAACATTGATTGATTTTTCACAAAATCAGTGCAGCTATGCTAGTTTTCAAAGCTAGAGCCATCTAGTTAATTGTTTTTTTAATAATATCAAGTTAATTATTAGAATAGAATTTTGTTACCATTAACATTTCACTGTATAACCTTAAAACAGAATAAGTGGTTTCATGCTTGACCTGCTTTTCCTGTCAGTTGAACTGGATTGAGTCCAAAGTTTAGGCACTAAAATCAAGTCAAATCTAGGTTGGTGACTGCTGTCCAAGTCCAATTGAGCTTACATAGATTAGTTCATAAAAATGAACTTGCATGGAAATGATTAGCACAAAGAGTACTTGAAATCAATCCATAAAAGAGCTGGTCCAAGCTAGGTAACACACACACACCAAAAAAAAAGGAACCAACTCAAATCATGAAAAACAATATGAGAGCTTAGTACCTAATGTGCAACCTGTTTAGCAGAACCATGCAATGAGTGGCAACCAAACTAGCAAAAGCAAAGTTGCTGGGATGAGAACAGTCCATGGTAACACCACAAGCTCATACTCTACTATGAGAACGATGAAATCATGACATGTTGATGTATCTTCCTGGGATGTTTACCAACATGAATGCCTTTTTTGTAATCACTAACTTGCGTTATTTGTAATCAAAGGCATAACAACATAATCATTTATCTAGATATTTCTGTTAGAAAATGTTGGCACTCCTTTCCTTTTCCAGATCAAATGCACAAGCAACCGAGCTTTGCAGCTGAGCTTTTTTTGCTTTTTTGTTCAGAACTGGTAGCTGAGGTTTGGCTTCTGAATATATGGACAGCAGACAGAGAAAGCGGATATTGCTTGGCACTGAACAAGTGGAAAATATTTCATAATTTGCCAAAAGAGCATCTAGAGATAAGAGGGAAAATAGAGATTATGACACCTTTCTTTAGAAGGCTTGCAGCGTACCCAAATAAAATTATATCTGTTACTCTATCATTTACCGATTTTTAATTAATGTTCTCGAGGAAACCCTAAAGAGGATACAAGAAGCAACAGAAGAGAAGGTGGATAAATACAGGCCTTAACAAAAGCCAGCTCAGAAACATCTTTGGAACTGACAGTGCTAGACTTTGTCGCAAGTTGGTCGTCGCACAAAACTACTGTCCCACTCCCCAAATGAATCGGTCCGGATCTTGAAGCTTGAATCCACGGTACTTAAAAATACAACAAGAACTTATAGCAGCAAGTATAAGTACATCAACTGTCAAATTTGAGTAGGAACCGTTCCTAGTCAAAACTTTGAGATCCCATTTGCGGACACCACAAACAACTGAAGGCAGCACACAAAAAACTCAACGGCTCGCATCTATAAGAAGACGGATTTTAAGCGAACAAGAACCACAGGGTAGAAGTACTGAGGATGGTGACAGTTCAGCAGATGTCTGTATTTCTACTCCATTTTCATGCAATGAGATGCCCATCTCCCCAAGCTCCAATGACGTGATCAAGAAATAATCACCACACCTGCACTGATGGAAGAACTCTTGAACATCACCTAGAGTCTCCATTGCCATGTCCCCCAATTTGACTTCATCATCCACAACCTCCACAACCTGCCTGGAAGCTTGCAGCTCCCTATCATAGTTTGCTCTGGACTTGGAATCAGAAAGAACTTCCCATGCCTTCTGCACATCGAGGAAATTTTCTTCTTGTTTGGGTCGAAGATCCGATTCATCTAGTGTCCCATGCAATTTATCAGGATGAGAACTAAGGACAGCAGCCCTGTAACCCACTCGGATTTCATCATAGCTCGCATCCTCCCTCACTGACAAAACATCATAGTGTGTCCTTTGGATCGAATTTTTGTCAATAAAAAGCATGGTAGAAGCTTATTCTTCAACCTTTCACAGGATATAGAAAAAAAAATGATGAGACAAAGAAGCGTAAATAATGAACTTCCACAGATGAAAAAACTGCAGTAGAGGAGCAAGAAGTTCACTTTGTTTTGGTGGGTACTTGATATCATGTTATATTAATGATAGTACCTCATTTTCATGCTTGCAAACCAACATACTTCCAACAATACGATACGACATGATATTATACAGGATTCATGTAGCATTCCATCAAGATGGCAAAATCACACAAGAAAGATAAAAGAAGGTAGCTCTAGAACTGGATAAACGAATAAGCATAGGGAAAGAATTTGTTGGTAACTAGCAAGCATTAAATTATAAGAGAAGAGTATGCCAACATGGGATTATGTTTCACCATCACTCTTTACCTTTATTATGGTGCTCTGGAAATACAAGAAGTTCCCGATATAAAGTCTTGTTTTCTTTTTTATTATTCTTTTTTTTTATTAGGCTATGGAAATTTAAAATCTTGTGCTTGACAGCTCGCTAGATGAAATTAAATTGCATAAGCAACAATACAGGAAGAGTATAAGAAAAATAAAATGAAAACTAATTGATAAGGGAATAGCTGGGCCAAAAAAAGGGATATGTCAAGAAGCAAGTGGTAATGAGTTTCTGGGAAATTCCAAAAAGCCCTAAAAGCACGTGATTTGCATATTTTTATTTTTTTTTCTACTTTTGCTTGCATGGCAAATAGATTTTGAGCATCACAATGAGTCGGAGTGGATTGGTGGCATCAGTGTGGATGACAAAAGACTTAACTTTGGGCTTGGGCCTGCATGATTAATAAACCAAGGTTTTCAGCTTGGCCAAGATCTTTGTTTGTAACAGTGTCAAGCACCTGCCCCAGTATGACATATATGAAAATCTCAGCTGATATAAATTGGCAAACCCGAGATATTGGCCAGTACAGTATTCATATCAACCAATATTTTTCATTCTTTATTTCTTAAATAAGTTTTTTTTAAAATAACAAATCTCAAAATTATTGCTCGGATGGTTGAGTCTCGGATTAAATATATCAACCAGAATATAGACATCTTGGTCCTAAAATATCGGCCAAGATCTCGAAAAATATCCGTTCCCTAAGAATTTCCCCACCTATCAATATTGACTGAGATAAACTGAGATATCGGATCCTCAGCCTTTATCACTCATTGAGATAATTGATATCTTGGTATATAAGAACCTTGTGACAAACTAGCAATCAAATACTTCGAGTCGCCTTGGTTGGACTTAATTTCCCATGGTCGAGACCAAGGTTCCCCGTACCGGTACCGAACCCCGTACCGGTACCGAACCCCGTATCGGTGCCGCACTAGCATAAGCGTACCGAGTGTTGGTACGGTACGGTACGCGGTACGTCAGGCGTACCGACACTGGCGTACCGATACCGGTATCGGTACGCTTATGCTAGTGCGGCACCGGTACGGGGTTCGGTACCGGTACGGCGAACCTTGGTCGAGACTATGTGGTGGAGAAATTAGATAAGAAGGGAGGAAAAGTTGGATGATTTTCTTTGGAGAGACAATTCCCAACTTAGACCTAAAGTATGTTCATGATCAAGTTTCTGTTTGGTAGAAGTAGAATGCTGAGAAGTGGTTGGTACATAGTTTTCTTTAATTAAAAACAATGAAGCCTTAGGTTGAGAAAGCTAAGGACATGACTAGGGTCCTACTGGAATAGTTCACTGGATACTAGGTAATAAGGAAAATGCATGTCAAGATTTGTTATAAGATATCACAAAAGGAGAGGTAATTGCATAGAACAATGATTTATAGGTGGAAGTGTAAGCTCATGCAATTAAACTGCTGAAAGGGTAATGTGCAAGCCTGAAGACATAAGGTGTAAGCTTCACACATTTTTTCTTTTTATCCAAGAGTAGTGTACTGCACAAAATTATGTGAAATAAAGTATGGTGAAAGGGTACGAGTGTTATGCTTGGAACATGCCATCATCTTTAACTTTTGTAAATATCTCATATTTCATTAACCAAAATGCACAAGCCAAAGCACATATAACAAAGGTGGCTTCTTGTTTCAATATCTCCATGTTTGGCATTTGTTTAGAGTTTAAATTTTTCACAGTGACATATGATGTATCATACCACACCCAAAGTTTGGTACATGAGTATAAACACAATGAAATCAAAAGATATGTGAATGACTTTCTCACATGCATGCCTTCTATAAAAGGATTAGACTAAGGTGCATGTCATGTCACATGTGTCACACATGAACCAGCTTGCGATGCTTATGCCTCCCTGCTATAGCCTCATCGAAGAGATTAAATGTTTTTTACAAGGAAAATCTAATCTGCATGCCTTTAAAGAGGTGTAAAGTAAGAAGAAAAGCATGCATCACACATTGAACACCCAGGCGATGCATATAGATCCCCTATTTAACATATAGTTTCATCCATGAGACTTAAGGCATTTGTCAAGAGGTGAGCGCGAGTCTTTTCAAAATGATGATTGAAGTCATGAGGCAATGTTAGAATATCATATGGCATGCAAGGCCAAGAATATTAATGTGAGAGGTTAGGAAGGATTTTAGGATTAGATTTTTTGAGAGACTACCCATGTATAACTTTCACCAAACTTTCATTCATAAAAATCATGCATAACTTTCACCAAAACTTCATTCATAAAAATATTAAATTCTCACTTATGGACCATATGAGTGAGGAAGTGAGGTGACTATGAGATCATGTTTTATAAGATATCTTTGGGGAGAAACAGGAGGAAATGACATTCTATCCAAGCTTATAGTAATTTAGATGGAAAACAACTTCAAGCACTGGTGGTTCCTAACATGCAGGCACAACTTAATCAAAGAAAAGAAACTAACATATGTTGGACCAATTTGAAAGGAAACCTGTACTATAACGGCATTATAATGATTTGAAATGTTTTATCCTGCCGAAGCATATAGGATGTATCTAACCATATTTAGTCAAAGAATCAGACCAAATACCCAACAAATTTATTGTCAAAAAAAGAAGTAAAAATTACAATTATAACAGCTTTTTAAATAGAGAAGCCTGTCAAACCAATTCATTGGTTAATAAATCTTTCACCATTCCCAGAGAGATAAAGTGATCTCGCAAAAAGGATCACCAAAAAAAGAAAAAGAACCTCTGATATAACAAGCTTATCATTGCATAAGTGGCTTCAAATGGACTTAGAAACCCAAACAAAACCTAAACTCTACAAAAATTCAGCATCTTGATCTATAATTTTATACTTAATCCAATAATCAATACACAAAGTGACTTTCTTGGAATTTGGCAATATTAAAATGATTTCCACCGGCAACACCTACAAGCACACCACCCATTAACATAGAACATGACGAACAACCACAAACCTACTACCTTATACTAGACCTTACTGAACTCAAAACAACCCAGCTTTCGGTATAATTCTCAACAAAAAACCAATTTAGTTTGACTATGAGATTCTCTAATCTCCCTTCCCACCTAGGCTTGTCAATCTTAGTGGCTCGTCCCAACAAGAAGCAGTTATCCTTCATATGATTCTACAACTTGCTCAATAGAGACAAGGAAAAATACTTAAGAGTTGAAGCCAAAACCAACTAAAGGCTTTTTTGAACTTCTACCACAGGTTAAAAAATTGGGAGCCTCCACTGTAAGCATACGTCTCCATGTAGGAGACTTAAGATGGCCCACATGCCACATCTAGTTTTTAAATTATTATAATTATGTAATAGTATTATTTTATTCAAAAAATCATATCTGGGAGTTGAGATTTTAACGTAACTGCTTATAACCACTCAATCAGATCATGTTAATGTTGAGGGCTAGTTAACGTTGAGTGGGTATTCCCACTTCCTTGATGGAAGGAAAGTGGGTGAGATATTCAGGTGGATATGGGTCTTGGCCTGTCTATAAAATTGCCTGTGATTATCCATCAGGTCACATACTTATGAGAAATAGACTAGGCTGAAAACTCTATCCTTTACTCTCCATATAGACAGTGAGGGTTGTGAGGTTTGCTGGGATTTTATCCAACTAATCTCTTGGTTCTCTAATTGGCTTAAACAACTATGGCTGGAGGTCAGTCCGTATTATATGTGATTATCTTTTCTTCCGTATGTAGTGTTATTATTTCTCCCAAATTTCTTTCATTATTGGTATCAGAGCCTGCTTCTATGCTATGTTGTTTAGTCAAAGGGTGGATAAAATTTGAAAGTACCTGCAAGCGTTTATCAATTGTTGGCAAGCGTTTATCAATTGTTGGATAGGGTGATAGAATCAAACAATTTTTACTTCTTGCAATCTATTAAACAAAGGCATCTGTGATTTCTATTATGGCCCAGCATGTTTATCCTTCTAATAGAAATTTGTGGTCTTGTTATCTGAGAGCTAGCTTATAAAAATTATCACTGATTTGCCTCTGTTTACTGTGTTTCATTTGATATGACTTGCAAGTTTATTGACACCTATATTCTTTTACATGTAATGATAGAGTTGTAGTACTTTAAATTAGTTATCAACTCTATCTTTAAATTGAGATAAACTTATGATATTAGCCAGTGTCATGATTTATCGGTGAATACCGTGAATTTTGAGTTTGATTGCACTTTACCGTGATTATCTATTCATGTATTAGAGAGGTGTATTTCAGCTTGCATCAAATACACATATTCATGATTATCTATTCTTCTATTTATGATTATCTGTTCAATTTGAATTTTGTTGTGTTAAAGAAATCTGGTTTTAGGCGAAGTCCTTGAGGGCTAACATTCTGGTGATATCAAAACTTTAGAGAAGCAAAGTTCAAATACAACATCGACTTGTTTTAGAAATATTAGTTGGATAGATGTTGCAATACTAAGACATTTATCAATTTCCATATGCC
The DNA here is from genome assembly GCF_051530095.1 of Phoenix dactylifera. Taxonomy (NCBI): domain Eukaryota; kingdom Viridiplantae; phylum Streptophyta; class Magnoliopsida; order Arecales; family Arecaceae; genus Phoenix; species Phoenix dactylifera. The sequence continues at coordinate 51,798,400 of NC_143191.1, read as the reverse complement.
TATAAGCTTGTCAACATGTTTAATAAATTAAAGGCTTCGAATTTGAAATTGACTATGCTGGAATGATATCTGAAGATTATATGTGAGAGTCATTATCACATATCAACACATAGTCTATTGGCACTTGAATTTTAAGAAGCTAAATATGATGTGGACTCCAATACATGATGAATTTCACGGCAACTATTATTGCATGTATGTGTTGATAGCAGCATTAAGTTCATTTTGAAGTCTGCAATATAAATATTTGTACACACCGATTACTTATCTGCTTGCTTGGTGTGTTGGTGCTATGCGTAGTTCAAAGTGCCGAATTCATTGCATTATGTTTAAGAGAAATAAATGTAGATGAGATTGACATTTGCTCTTATTTTGCGGACGTGTGCATTTTATATCTCCATGCTTATGTGGCTTCACTTTGCTAGATTTTTAGTGTGCCTTTGGTACTGTGTGCAAAAGGGTTATACAAATATCCTATAGGACTATTGTCATAGTCTTGCTCATATTCTGTTGCACACGCCATGATAAACTATGCACTTCGGATTATTTGAGATGTATGGTTTTATTGTGCATCAACATATTTTAAATGACTGCATAAGCATAAAAGATTTTTGAAATATTGGATAAGGCCATATTAAGGACATGAACATCATTGTGTATTAAGACTAGCCACAGCATCTTATGACACCTAGATGTTGCATGATATTTACACTAATGGCAATCCATATTGCAATTAAGTCATAGTAAGTGGTTACTTGGCCCCATAGGGAGGTGATCATTTGGGTGATTTAATTGGAATAAGATAGTGGTTTAAATATTAAGAAAGGGAATACTAAATACCCACAGGTGTAGCATTCCTTTTTTTTAAAAGTACTTAAAAAAAAACCATTAGTCTTATTATAAAAGCTATACGCAAATCTAATGCATTTTGCAGCCTCTACCCATAGGAAGGTTTAGATTTTGCTATTGAATTTGACATTGGTTGATTCAAATTACAGTTATTGTTTCAAAGCATTACTTTTATTCTTGGTTATTGCAGTTGCTGCTAATTCTTTTTTGAACAATGACTCTCATATTCCAACCTTGAATAGTGAAAAATTTTCGGACTGGAAAGACAATCCTTTTGACATTAGGGTGTATGGACCTTGATTTAGCACTCAGTGTGGATGAGCCAGCTGTGCCCACGGAATCAAGTCCCGCTGTGGAAAGGATGGGCTATGAGCGATGGGAGCGATCCAATCGTTTAAGCCTAATGCTCATCAAGGCATATGTTAGCAAGAGCATTAGAGGCTCTATTCCACAGTGTGATAAGGTAAAGGACTACATAAAGGCCATTGAAGAGCAATTTGTTAGTTCTGACAAGGCATTGGCTAACACCCTTCTGAACAAGTTGTCAATGATGAAACATCCCAAATCTAGGAGTGTGCGTGAGCACATAATGGAGATGAGGGACATTGCAGCCCAACTCAAGTCCCTAGAGATTGAGATTTCAGAGTCTTTTCTTGTTCATTTCATGCTCAACTCTCTCCCTGCAGAATATGGACCATTTAAAATATCATACAACACACATAAGGAAAAATGGTCCGTTAATGAACTTCTGACTATGTGTGTGCAAGAAGAGGAGAGGTTGAAGCATGAAAATCTAGAGAGTGCTAATTTTGTCACTCATTAAAGGGGGCAAGGAAAGAAAGTCAAAGGTGCTGATACTAAGCAATGGAAGAAGAATGGGAAAGCGTCATTCAAGCGATGTGGCCATAAGGATGCATGCTTCTTCTGCAAGAAAAAGGGGCACCAAAAGAAAGATTGTCTGAAATACAAGCAATGGCTTGAAAAAAAAGGTAGTCTCAATGCTCTTGTGTGTTATGAATCTAATTTCATTAGCGCTCATCATAATACATGGTGGATTGATTCAGGAACCACAATTCATGTTGTCAATATCATGCAGGGCTTTCTCAACCTAAGGAAGCCGATGGGAAGTGAACAAGGCATCTATTCAGGAAATGGGATGTGTTCGCACGTCGAGGCTGTGGGGACTTTTAGACTTATTTTAGAAAATCGCTATGTTTTGGACCTTGTATATATTTTTTATGTTCCTTCATTTTCTAGAAATTTGGTCTCTGTATCTAGGTTGGCACTATTTGGTTATGAATTTAATTTTATTGGCTCAAACTCCTTTTATCTAAAAATTCTTTTGCCATAGGGTTTGGGACTTTAGTTAATGGTTTGTATAAATTGAACTTAGATCCTGCCTATGAGCAAAGTCTCCTAAACATGCATGATGTTGGTACTAAACGTACCATTGTTGATGAGTCATCCTCTACATTGTGGCATCGGAGATTAGGTCATATCTCCATAGAGAGAATGAAAAGGTTGGTTAATGATGGAGTACTCAAGGCTCTAGACTTTTTTGACTTTGGTACTTGTGTGGATTGCATAAAGGGAAAGCAAACCAACAAGACCAGTAAAGGTGCCAAGAGGAATAATGAAGTACTTAGGATCATACACACTGACATTTGTGGTCCATTCAGTACCCTTTGTCTAAATGGTCAGAAATATTTTATCTCATTCATTGATGACCATACATGCTATATATATCTCTACCTTCTGTTTGATAAAGCTGAAGCACTAGATGCTTTTAAAACATATAAGAAGGAAGTAGAGAAACAGTTAGAAAGAAAAATTAAGATTATCAGATCAGATAGGGGTGGTGAATATTATGGACGATACACAGAGTCAGGGCAAAGACTGGGTCCATTCGTAGATTTTCTTAAAGAAGAGGGTATCATTGCCCAATATACTATGCCGAGATCACCTCACCAAAATGGTGTTGCTGAAAGGCGAAACCGTACCCTCATGGATATGGTAAGAAGTATGTTGAGAAACAATGATCTTCCTTTGCTTTTGTGGAGTGAGGCCTTAAAAACTGCAGTGTATGTCTTAAACAGAGTTCCATCTAAAGCGGTTCCGAAAACGCCGTTTGAGCTATGGAAAGGGTGGAAACCAAGTTTGAGACATTTGCACATATGGGGTTGTCCAGTTGAGGTCAAGATATATAACCCACATTTAAAGAAATTAGACCCCAGAACAGTCAGTGGATATTTCATTGGCTATGCAGAAAAATCTAAGGGCTATAAATTTTATTGTCCCTCACACACACCTAGAATTGTTGAAGCCAGAAATGCAAAGTTCATTGAAAATGTTGACACTAGTGGGAGTACCATTCCTCGAAAGATGGAGTGGGAGGAAGCACGGAATCAAGATACTATATCCATGGACAAAAGTAAGTTGGTTATCTTCCAAGAAAATCAACTTGATTTTTTGGAGGAACAACCACCACCACCACCTCTACCTCAAAAGGAACAAGTCAACATAGAGCCTGAAGTTCAACACCCACTTGGTATGGGTGAGACTGAAGGTCTGAGGAGATCTTCAAGGGTAAGAAGATCTGCCATTTCTGGTGACTACCTTGTGTACCTAATGGAGTCTGACTTTGATGTTGGACCCAAGGATGATCCCATCTCATTTTCACAAGCCATGAGTAGGGAAGATTCAAAGGTTTGGTATGATGCCATGAAGGCAGAAATGGACTCTATGGCTAAAAACCAAGTCTGGGATATTGTTGAGTTACCTTAGGGAAATAAAGCTGTAAGCCGCAAATGGGTCTACAAAACTAAGAAAGACTCAAATGGTAACACTGAAAGATATAAAGCCAGACTGGTAGCTAAGAGTTTTACACATAAAGAAGGCATTGATTACCATAACACTTTCTCCCCAGTTTCTAAGAAAGACTAATTCAGAATAATCATGGCACTAGTAGCTCATTTTGATTTAGAGCTACATCAGATGGATGTGAAAACAGCTTTTCTGAATGGAGATCTTGAAGAAGAGGTATACATGAAACAACCAAAAGGATTTTGTTCTGATCAAGGTAATCATTTGGTTTGCAAGTTAAAGAAGTCTATATATGGACTAAAGCAAGCATCCCGACAGTGGTATTTAAAATTTCATGATGTTATCACTTCATATGGGCTTACAGAGAACATCGTGGATAATTGCATATACCTCAAGATTAGTGGGAGCAAGTTTATTTTCTCAGTTCTGTATGTTGACGATATCCTGCTTGCAACCAATGATTGGGCATTGTTGCATGATACTAAAGAGTTTCTTTCTAAGAACTTTGAAATGAAGGATATGGATGAAGCTTCTTATGTCATTGGCATAGAGATTCATAGAGATTGGTCTCAAAAGACATTAGGATTGTCTTATAAAGCCTACATTGATAGAGTTCTGAAGAAATTCAAAATGAATGAATGCAAACCGAATGCAGCGCCCATACTGAGAGGTGATAAATTCAGTGTAAGTCAATGTCCAAAAAATGCCTTGGAAAAGAAAGAGATGGAAAGCATTCCTTATGCATCAGCAGCTGGCAGTTTGATGCATGCACAAGTCCGTACAAGACCTGACATAGCATTTGCTGTGGGAATACTAGGCAGATATCAAAGTAATCTAAGAATGGATCATTGGAAGGCTGCCAAAAAGGTTATGAGATATCTACAAGGAACCAAGAATCGCATGCTCACTTACAAGCATGTAGACAATCTAGAAGTGGTTGGATATTCAGATTCAAATTTTGCTGGATGTCAAGATTCTAGAAAATCCACTTCAAGATATGTCTTTATGCTAGCTGGAGGTGCTATATCATGGAAGAGCGCCAAACAGACAATAGTTGCATCGTCTACCATGGAGGAAGAGTTTATAGCGTGCTTTGAAACAATTTCACAGGCGAAATGGTTACGGAATTTATCACAAGGCTTCAAGTTGTGAATTCAATATCAAAGCCATTGAGGATTTACTGTGACAACTCGACAGCGGTTTTCTTCTCAAAGAATAACAAAAGTGGAAGCCGAAGCAAATATATTGACATAAAGTATCTAGCTGTCAGAAAAAAAGTAAAGAAACAAGAAGTGGCCATTGAGCATATAAGTACAGACTTAATGATTGCAGATCCTATGACAAAAGGACTCCAAATAAATGTGTATACACAACATGTAGAGAGCATGGGATTACTTGGATCATTTGATGCTTAATTTCTTGTTTTCGTCTTACTTGCTTATTGTCAATAAAAGTAATTTTATTTGTGCACATATAATTTTGCTCTTAATATTGTCAATTGGGACATTTGGACCCCGAGTGACTTATTGGAAGTCATTCATAAAGAATTACCACATTAAAATCTTATTTAGAGTGAATAAAACATTGTAATACTTGGAAGGAAATGTTTACTAAGTGGAGACATAATCGCCATGATTCATGTGTTTTATCTTTCTAATTAAGAATAAATTTTGAGCAGTTTGTAATTGGTGGCCATATTCAGTTTTTGAATTTCTCAACCCATACAGTCTTTTAGATGTGCCATGAGAGCCAAGTGGGAGAATGTAAGCATACGTCTCCATGTAGGAGACTTAAGATGGCCCACATGCCACATCTAGTTTTTAAATTATTATAATTATGTAATATATTATTTTATTCAAAAAATCATATCTGGGAGTTGAGATTTTAATGTAATTGCTTGTAACCACTCAATCAGATCATGTTAACGTTGAGGGCTAGTTAACGTTGAGTGGGTATCTCCACTTCCTTGATGGAAGGAAAGTGGGTGAGATATTCATGTGGATATGGATTTTGGCCTATCTATAAAATTGCCTGTGATTATCCATCAGGTCACATACTTATGGGAAATAGACTAGGCTGAAAACTCTATCCTTTACTCTCCATATAGACAGTAAGGGTTGTGAGGTTTGCTGGGATTTTATCCAACTAATCTCTTGGTTCTCTAATCGGCTTAAACAACTATGGCTGGAGGTTAGTCCGTATTATATGTGATTATCTTTTCTTCCGTATGTAGTGTTATTATTTCTCCCAAATTTCTTTCATCCACATCTTGGGCAACAGCAAGTCAGAGCTAGTTACATGACAATAAAATGCCTAAATCCTTAAACCAAGAATTTAATTGAACTAACAATTATATAGAAAAGTTCCCATAAGAGAATTTGTTTTTCATTAGGATAAAATTCTTGTTAGATGGAAAAGCTTTCTTGAATTATAAAATTATGTCTTTGGTTGCCAACCAGCTACCCCAGAAAACCAACATCTTGTCTCCACAATCATGAGTTTCAGTTTCTCCAGTGATGTGAAACTTTCTGCTTTACTCATCAAAATTATGTTATAGTTTCCAAGTCAGAGAAGTCTGATCAGAAAATATATTGTTTTTAACATCATCTTCCTCTCAGAAAGACACAAAAGTGCCCCTCTAGTACCAGTATATAACAAATACATAAAAGAGAAAAGCACTGGCAGACTCTACTAAAGCATCATAACAATGAGAGAAACGCTTTGTTGTAGTTTCTAAACCAAATTTCTATACAAATAATGGAAGCCATATATAGTGTTGGACATGAAAATATTCCGTATCGCTTAGGATCAAGCAGGAAGGGATAGATAAAATACATCTAGGAGCTAAATCTTATGAAAATATTGCTTTGTTAAAGTCTAACAGTAACAGGTTGAGGCTAGCTCTAGTTCATATAAATTAAAAGCTCACAACTCCCAGCGTATTACCGATCCAAATCCTATCTTAACAAACGGAGCACAAAGGTGAAACAATAGGTAATGCCTTATATACATGCACTTGGGCCGATACCTTGCATGTATAATTAAAACTGATAACTTTTTCCAAACAGAAAGGTCCAACTCATTCTGGAGACCCAAAATCAAATGTATAACAAAGACAAACAGCATCAGATATATACTGCAGTAAAATCATTCTGAATTCTTCATTGGAACAAAACAACAAACAATTGCATGGCATGAAAGAGATCCAAGTATTAGGCAGCATATTAGCATTCAACAGATTATATTGCACCTTGAAAAGAGCATAAAGGGGGCGAACTGGATAAAGTAGGAGACGAAAAGCGGCGTTAATCGGAGGCGGTGGCGACCAAAGGGGCTTCTCCAGCCGGTGGTAAAGTCGCGGGAGGTGGAGCGCCGCCGGAATGCAGAGAGAGAACGGAGTCGATGGGGACGGGGGTTGTTTGAAGGCGGAGACGGGCAGCCTGAGGTCGATTACCGCCGGAGATGAGAGAGTACGAGAGGAGAATGAGATGCGGAAGAGAGGAGAGAAAGGGCGAAACAGCCGCCTCGGAGGGACCATCCCAGCGGGTCCCGTACAAACCTAGGCCATTGGTTAATCTTTATCCAGACCCTACAGCAGAAGTGATTGCTCTATCGCCAGCAACCTTATTGGCAAAAAACCGCTTTCTGTGCGAGATATGCAACAAGGGCTTCCAGAGGGACCAAAACCTCCAATTGCACCGCAGAGGCCACAACCTCCCATGGAAGTTAAGGCAGCGGACAAGCACGGAGGTTCGCAAGAAGGTGTACGTTTGCCCTGAGACCACATGCGTGCACCACAACCCGAGCCGAGCTCTGGGGGATCTCACCGGGATCAAGAAGCACTTCTGCCGTAAGCACGGGGAGAAGAAGTGGAAGTGTGACAAGTGCTCAAAGAAGTATGCAGTGCTGTCTGACTGGAAGGCCCATGTCAAGATCTGTGGCACCAGGGAGTACAAGTGTGACTGTGGTACCATCTTCTCCAGGTTCACTTCTTCTGCTGAGCTTATACTAGATTCAACTTCTAATGTCCACAATTAAAATTTAGGAGTATTGCCATAACTAGATGCTCTATGATAAGCTGTTGCAACCTTATAACATTATAGTGGATCAATAGTTGGCAAAAACAATTCATGAATCTTAAAAGCACTATAGAAAAATCAGACATTGCCGACGCTTTTTAAGGTATATACTGATGCGAAAAAGCATCGGTAGTTTTATTCCCAATGCTTTCTAAAGCGTCGGTTATGCTACCATCGAAAACAAACTTTACGACGCTTTTTGAAAGCGTCGGTAATTATAAAATATGCCGATGCTTATAAGTATCGCTAATCGCTGATGCTTTTCTAAAATAGTGTAATAACGGTATATGTAATAGCTTGTAAGAACAAATTAAGTATTATACCAAAAAATAGTGTAATAGATATCATTCATATGTGTAACACAGGCAATAGGTTGTGTTATTCGCCCAATCGGCCTAGGTTTTGTACGGGACCCGCTGGGATGGTCCCTCCGAGGCGGCTGTTTCGCCCTTTCTCTCCTCTCTTCCGCATCTCATTCTCCTCTCGTACTCTCTCATCTCCGGCGGTAATCGACCTCAGGCTGCCCGTCTCCACCTTCAGACAACCCCCGTCCCCATCGACTCCGTTCTCTCTCTGCATTCCGGCGGCGCTCCACCTCCGGCGACTTTACCACCGGCTGGAGTAGCCCCTTTGGTCGTCACCGCCTCCGATTAACGCCGCTTTTCGTCTCCTACTTTATCCAGTTCGCCCCCTTTATGCTCTTTTCAAGGTGCAATATAATCTGTTGAATGCTAATATGCTGCCTAATACTTGGATCTCTTTCATGCCATGCAATTAATTGTTTGTTGTTTTGTTCCAATGAAGAATTCAGAATGATTTTACTGCAGTATATATCTGATGCTGTTTGTCTTTGTTATACATTTGATTTTGGGTCTCCAGAATGAGTTGGACCTTTCTGTTTGGAAAAAGTTATCAGTTTTAATTATACATGCAAGGTATCGGCCCAAGTGCATGTATATAAGGCATTACCTATTGTTTCACCTTTGTGCTCCGTTTGTTAAGATAGGATTTGGATCGGTAATACGCTGGGAGTTGTGAGCTTTTAATTTATATGAACTAGAGCTATCATGTTCTCTCTCCCCTCTCTCCCCTCTCTCTTTCATCTTCGTTCTCGTTTGGGCCTATTGCTCTTTTTCTATTGCTCCATCACCGTGATGTCTAATGGCCGACTTCGGTTTCATCACCGTGGTTGGCCTAGCCCGGCCAGCCTCCCGTTCTCGCTGTAGGGGCTGAACTCCTCTTCCACCGCCAGCGCCGTCGCCGCCACCGCCTCCTTGAGCGGCATCGGTGGCCGCATCACATTCGTCTTGCTGCCGCCGGACTTCCTAGCCCGCCGCTGCTCCGCCTTCTTCCCAGTGCCGCTCCGGTACTTGAGTCGGACCCGAGCGGGCTGGTTCTCGACGGTGGGGTTGGCGGTGGCGGATGCTGGAAGTTCGGCAGGGGAGGCGGCGGCGGAGGAGACTTGCTCGGTCGTGGGATCGTCGGCTAGCGCATGAGGGGGCGAGGGGAAGAATTATCCTATCAACAATGAACAAACCATCCCTTCATTACTTGGAAGTTGGGATAGTAGCATTTATCATAATAAAAATAAAGCCCCATCCAACCGGCAAAAAAAAAAAGAAAATCAGGAGCCCATCTCAGGTCAAGGGAGAACTATAGCTGGAAGCCTGGAACAGTGGAACTGGAGCAATGTGAGGGGAGGAGTCCGAAGACCAAAACCGAAAAAGAGAAGGGATGAACAGTGGATCTTTCTTCCTCAGAGTTTCGACTGGGTCACGGGATGAACAGTGGATCTTTCTTCCTCAGAGTTTCGACTGGGTCCACCCACGGGAAGACTCGTAGCCACCTCCCTCTCCCCCCCCACCTAAAAAACCGGCCCGATGGGGAAGCTCCAGAGTCCCACCTCCGAGTTCTGAGCTCTCTCGCTCCCCCCACCTCTCTCTCTCTCTTTCTCTCTCTCTCTTCCATCCGGGCTTGAAGCTATATGGGGCTTTACTTCCGAGCTTGGGCAAAATTCATCCGGAATCGAGCTCGAAGAGGAGGAGGAGGAGGAGAGATCTTACCGGCGACTGTGAGTCGGTGACCGGAGCCGCGGAGGTTGCCGTCCGGGGGAGAAGGACACCGAGAGGAGGCGGCGGCGACGACACCGGCGGAAACCGAGAGGAGGCGGCGGCGACGACACCGGCGGAAACCGAGAGGAGGCGGCGGCTACAGGGAAACCGGCGGAAACCGGCTACAGGGGGCGGTGGTTCTCCGCGAGGGAAGGGGGGGCTCTCAGGCGAGGGAAGGGGGGCGGCGGCACTCAGTGAGGGAAGGGGGGGGGTCTCAACGAGGGAAGGGGGAGGGGGGGTTTAGGAATTAGGGCTTTAGTTTTTTTTCTTAATGTTTTTTAATATATTATATTTTACTATTTTATAGTCGGGCCGGACTGAACCGGGCCATTTTTAAAAATTTCCAGGCCCAGCCCGATTTTTTTGATCGGGCCGTTTTTCCTGCCCAGGCCCGACCAATGGGCTCTTTTTCAATGCCCAAGCCTGAAAAATTTTGGGCCGGGCTGGGCGGGCCGGGCGGGCCAGAAGGCCCGTGATCACCTCTAGTAGAGGGGGAGCGTCTACCCAACGCGTGGCGCTTCGTGGGGTCACCTGTTTTCGTTATGTTGTTTCTGAGGAGCATCTGCCTCATGTTAGAAACTCAATGAAATGCCAAAAACATCAATATCTATATTTATTTTATTTAATAAATATATAAATATAAATATTTATTAGATCTAAAAATTTATATTTATATCTATTTTAAATAGATACATATACAAATTAGATACTAAAAATATGGATACAAATATGAATATAAATCAGATAATTAAACTTGTGACAAGGCAATCAAAAATATTATTAAGTGGATGGTAAATTAAGTTAATAACATATTAACGTTGTTATATATAATTTTTAAAAGTTCATTGATATTATATAAAACTAAATAAGGATATTTGAAAATGGATCGGACAATTGGCTATCTATATTTATATCTATTTTTTATATTTAAATTTTTATCCATATTTGGATAGTTTCGAATACAAAAATAGATCCGAATGGACATTATCCAATCTACTTTCACTATATTTGGAAGAACGGACGATCTGCGCTAGTGATAAAGCATGGCACACTAAATGATGAATTTAGCATGAATCTCAAGATGAAGTAAACGGCAACCAAAAGATCTCAAATGCATTTTATTGCATTGCTCTCGATCTATTTAGGTGTGTGTTGACTGCATGAGTTAAAGCATTTGAAGTCTGATTACTTTAAATAGAAGTTTATGCACTTGGTTTTGTATAAGCATAAATGTCTTACCATTTGTAAAGCAAGTGTCCCTGTGATCATCTGTGCTATTTTGATTTTTGATAATGTTTAACCATCCCTATAATTACATGAGAAATTCCTATCTCAGATTCTCATCTTAGGAAGGCAACAAGAGTCCAGTTCTCAGGAAATTGGTATACTGTGTTGAGAAGTCTCATTGCAGAGGGTCAAAGAAAGAAATAGAAATTAAGAATTTGGTTGCTCCTCTTGCCACTCTCATGTGCATTGCATGTACTTAATGGTATATTTTGCATGCAACTTCAACTTTAAAAGGAAAACGATGTTGCAGCCCTACCTAGGATCTGGACAGTTATAGCTTTAGTTTGTAGCAGGTGAGAAGATTTTGAGACACTTGTTTCCTGTTGCATCCAAATATAGCTAGAGTTGTTTTAATTGAAAATTGCCATTCTAGCTCCATGCATACCGACTTTCATAGCATTTTCAATTATCATCAACAATACATATCAGAAGATGAACATTGATTGATTTTTCACAAAATCAGTGCAGCTATGCTAGTTTTCAAAGCTAGAGCCATCTAGTTAATTGTTTTTTTAATAAGATCAAGTTAATTATTAGAATAGAATTTTGTTACCATTAACATTTCACTGTATAACCTTAAAACAGAATAAGTGGTTTCATGCTTGACCTGCTTTTCCTGTCAGTTGAACTGGATTGAGTCCAAAGTTTAGGCACTAAAATCAAGTCAAATCTAGGTTGGTGACTGCTGTCCAAGTCCAATTGAGCTTACATAGATTAGTTCATAAAAATGAACTTGCATGGAAATAATTAGCACAAAGAGTACTTGAAATCAATCCATAAAAGAGCTGGTCCAAGCTAGGTAACACACACCAAAAAAAAAGGAACCAACTCAAATCATGAAAAACAATATGAGAGCTTAGTACCTAATGTGCAACCTGTTTAGCAGAACCATGCAATGAGTGGCAACCAAACTAGCAAAAGCAAAGTTGCTGGGATGAGAACAGTCCATGGTAACACCACAAGCCCATACTCTACTATGAGAACGATGAAATCATGACATGTTGATGTATCTTCCTGGGATGTTTACCAACATGAATGCCTTTTTTGTAATCACTAACTTGCGTTATTTGTAATCAAAGGCATAACAACATAATCATTTATCTAGATATTTCTGTTAGAAAATGTTGGCACTCCTTTCCTTTTCCAGATCAAATGCACAAGCAACCGAGCTTTGCAGCTGAGCTTTTTTTGCTTTTTTGTTCAGAACTGGTAGCTGAGGTTTGGCTTCTGAATATATGGACAGCAGACAGAGAAAGCGGATATTGCTTGGCACTGAACAAGTGGAAAATATTTCATAATTTGCCAAAAGAGCATCTAGAGATAAGAGGGAAAATAGAGATTATGACACCTCTCTTTAGAAGGCTTGCAGCGTACCCAAATAAAATTATATCTGTTACTCTATCATTTACCGATTTTTAATTAATGTTCTTGAGGAAACCCTAAAGAGGATACAAGAAGCAACAGAAGAGAAGGTGGATAAATACAGGCCTTAACAAAAGCCAGCTCAGAAACATCTTTGGAACTGACAGTGCTAGACTTTGTCGCAAGTTGGTCGTCGCACAAAACTACTGTCCCACTCCCCAAATGAATCGGTCCGGATCTTGAAGCTTGAATCCACGGTACTTAAAAATACAACAAGAACTTATAGCAGCAAGTATAAGTACATCAACTGTCAAATTTGAGTAGGAACCGTTCCTAGTCAAAACTTTGAGATCCCATTTGCGGACACCACAAACAACTGAAGGCAGCACACAAAAAACTCAACGGCTCGCATCTATAAGAAGACGGATTTTAAGCGAACAAGAACCACAGGGTAGAAGTACTGAGGATGGTGACAGTTCAGCAGATGTCTGTATTTCTACTCCATTTTCATGCAATGAGATGCCCATCTCCCCAAGCTCCAATGACGTGATCAAGAAATAATCACCACACCTGCACTGATGGAAGAACTCTTGAACATCACCTAGAGTCTCCATTGCCATGTCCCCCAATTTGACTTCATCATCCACAACCTCCACAACCTGCCTGGAAGCTTGCAGCTCCCTATCATAGTTTGCTCTGGACTTGGAATCAGAAAGAACTTCCCATGCCTTCTGCACATTGAGGAAATTTTCTTCTTGTTTGGGTCGAAGATCCGATTCATCTAGTGTCCCATGCAATTTATCAGGATGAGAACTAAGGACAGCAGCCCTGTAACCCACTCGGATTTCATCATAGCTCGCATCCTCCCTCACTGACAAAACATCATAGTGTGTCCTTTGGATCGAATTTTTGTCAATAAAAAGCATGGTAGAAGCTTATTCTTCAACCTTTCACAGGATATAGAAAAAAAAATGATGAGACAAAGAAGCGTAAATAATGAACTTCCACAGATGAAAAAACTGCAGTAGAGGAGCAAGAAGTTCACTTTGTTTTGGTGGGTACTTGATATCATGTTATATTAATGATAGTACCTCATTTTCATGCTTGCAAACCAACATACTTCCAACAATACGATACGACATGATATTATACAGGATTCATGTAGCATTCCATCAAGATGGCAAAATCACACAAGAAAGATAAAAGAAGGTAGCTCTAGAACTGGATAAACGAATAAGCATAGGGAAAGAATTTGTTGGTAACTAGCAAGCATTAAATTATAAGAGAAGAGTATGCCAACATGGGATTATGTTTCACCATCACTCTTTACCTTTATTATGGTGCTCTGAAAATACAAGAAGTTCCCGATATAAAGTCTTGTTTTCTTTTTATTATTCTTTTTTTTTATTAGGCTATGGAAATTTAAAATCTTGTGCTTGACAGCTCGCTAGATGAAATTAAATTGCATAAGCAACAATACAGGAAGAGTATAAGAAAAATAAAATGAAAACTAATTGATAAGGGAATAGCTGGGCCAAAAAAAGGGATATGTCAAGAAGCAAGTGGTAATGAGTTTCTGGGAAATTCCAAAAAGCCCTAAAAGCACGTGATTTGCATATTTTTATTTTTTTTTCTACTTTTGCTTGCATGGCAAATAGATTTTGAGCATCACAATGAGTCGGAGTGGATTGGTGGCATCGGTGTGGATGACAAAAGACTTAACTTTGGGCTTGGGCCTGCATGATTAATAAACCAAGGTTTTCAGCTTGGCCAAGATCTTTGTTTGTAACAGTGTCAAGCACCTGCCCCAGTATGACATATATGAAAATCTCAGCTGATATAAATTGGCAAACCCGAGATATTGGCCAGTACAGTATTCATATCAACCAATATTTTTCATTCTTTATTTCTTAAATAAGTTTTTTTTAAAATAACAAATCTCAAAATTATTGCTCGGATGGTTGAATCTCGGATTAAATATATCAACCAGAATATAGACATCTTGGTCCTAAAATATCGGCCAAGATCTCGAAAAATATCCGTTCCCTAAGAATTTCCCCACCTATCAATATTGACTGAGATAAACCGAGATATCGGATCCTCAGCCTTTATCACTCATTGAGATAATTGATATCTTGGTATTTAAGAACCTTGTGACAAACTAGCAATCAAATACTTCGAGTCGCCTTGGTTGGACTTAATTTTCCATGGTCGAGACCAAGGTTCGCCGTACTGGTACCGAACCCCGTACCGGTACCGAACCCCATACCGGTGCCGCACTAGCATAAGCGTACCGAGTGTTGGTACGGTACGGTACGCGGTACGTCAGGCGTACCGACACTGGCGTACCGATACCGGTATCGGTACGCTTATGCTAGTGCGGCACCGGTACGGGGTTCGGTACCGGTACGGCGAACCTTGGTCGAGACTATGTGGTGGAGAAATTAGATAAGAAGGGAGGAAAAGTTGGATGATTTTCTTTGGAGAGACAATTCCCAACTTAGACCTAAAGTATGTTCATGATCAAGTTTCTGTTTGGTAGAAATAGAATGCTGAGAAGTGGTTGGTACATAGTTTTCTTTAATTAAAAACAATGAAGCCTTAGGTTGAGAAAGCTAAGGACATGACTAGGGTCCTACTGGAATAGTTCACTGGATACTAGGTAATAAGGAAAATGCACGTCAAGATTTGTTATAAGATATCACAAAAGGAGAGGTAATTGCATAGAACAATGATTTATAGGTGGAAGTATAAGCTCATGCAATTAAACTGCTGAAAGGGTAATGTGCAAGCCTGAAGACATAAGGTGTAAGCTTCACACATTTTTTCTTTTTATCCAAGAGTAGTGTACTGCACAAAATTATGTGAAATAAAGTATGGTGAAAGGGTACGAGTGTTATGTTTGGAACATGCCATCATCTTTAACTTTTGTAAATATCTCATATTTCATTAACCAAAATGCACAAGCCAAAGCACATATAACAAAGGTGGCTTCTTGTTTCAATATCTCCATGTTTGGCATTTGTTTAGAGTTCAAATTTTTCACAGTGACATATGATGTATCATACCACACCCAAAGTTTGGTACATGAGTATAAACACAATGAAATCAAAAGATATGTGAATGACTTTCTCACATGCATGCCTTCTATAAAAGGATTAGACTAAGGTGCATGTCATGTCACATGTGTCACACATGAACCAGCTTGCGATGCTTATGCCTCCCTGCTATAGCCTCATCGAAGAGATTAAATGTTTTTTACAAGGAAAATCTAATCTGCACGCCCTTAAAGAGGCGTAAAGTAAGAAGAAAAGCATGCATCACACATTGAACACCCAGGCGATGCATATAGATCCCCTATTTAACATATAGTTTCATCCATGAGACTTAAGGCATTTGTCAAGAGGTGAGCGCGAGTCTTTTCAAAATGATGATTGAAGTCATGAGGCAATGTTAGAATATCATATGGCATGCAAGGCCAAGAATATTAATGTGAGAGGTTAGGAAGGATTTTAGGATTAGATTTTTTGAGAGACTACCCATGTATAACTTTCACCAAACTTTCATTCATAAAAATCATGCATAACTTTCACCAAAACTTCATTCATAAAAATATTAAATTCTCACTTATGGACCATATGAGTGAGGAAGTGAGGTGACTATGAGATCATGTTTTATAAGATATCTTTGGGGAGAAACAGGAGGAAATGACATTCTATCCAAGCTTATAGTAATTTAGATGGAAAACAACTTCAAGCACTGGTGGTTCCTAACATGCAGGCACAACTTAATCAAAGAAAAGAAACTAACATATGTTGGACCAATTTGAAAGGAAACCTGTACTATAACGGCATTATAATGATTTGAAATGTTTTATCCTGCCGAAGCATATAGGATGTATCTAACCATATTTAGTCAAAGAATCAGACCAAATACCCAACAAATTTATTGTCAAAAAAAGAAGTAAAAATTACAATTATAACAGCTTTTTAAATAGAGAAGCCTGTCAAACCAATTCATTGGTTAATAAATCTTTCACCATTCCCAGAGAGATAAAGTGATCTCGCAAAAAGGATCACCAAAAAAAGAAAAAGAACCTCTGATATAACAAGCTTATCATTGCATAAGTGGCTTCAAATGGACTTAGAAACCCAAACAAAACCTAAACTCTACAAAAATTCAGCATCTTGATCTATAATTTTATACTTAATCCAATAATCAATACACAAAGTGACTTTCTTGGAATTTGGCAATATTAAAATGATTTCCACCGGCAACACCTACAAGCACACCACCCATTAACATAGAACATGACGAACAACCACAAACCTACTACCTTATACTAGACCTTACTGAACTCAAAACAACCCAGCTTTCGGTATAATTCTCAACAAAAAACCAATTTAGTTTGACTATGAGATTCTCTAATCTCCCTTCCCACCTAGGCTTGTCAATCTTAGTGGCTCGTCCCAACAAGAAGCAGTTATCCTTCATATGATTCTACAACTTGCTCAATAGAGACAAGGAAAAATACTTAAGAGTTGAAGCCAAAACCAACTAAAGGCTTATTTGAACTTCTACCACAGGTTAAAAAATTGGGAGCCTCCACTGTAAGCATACGTCTCCATGTAGGAGACTTAAGATGGCCCACATGCCACATCTAGTTTTTAAATTATTATAATTATGTAATAGTATTATTTTATTCAAAAAATCATATCTGGGAGTTGAGATTTTAACGTAACTGCTTGTAACCACTCAATCAGATCATGTTAATGTTGAGGGCTAGTTAACGTTGAGTGGGTATTCCCACTTCCTTGATGGAAGGAAAGTGGGTGAGATATTCAGGTGGATATGGGTCTTGGCCTGTCTATAAAATTGCCTGTGATTATCCATCAGGTCACATACTTATGAGAAATAGACTAGGCTGAAAACTCTATCCTTTACTCTCCATATAGACAGTGAGGGTTGTGAGGTTTGCTGGGATTTTATCCAACTAATCTCTTGGTTCTCTAATTGGCTTAAACAACTATGGCGGGAGGTCAGTCCGTATTATATGTGATTATCTTTTCTTCCGTATGTAGTGTTATTATTTCTCCCAAATTTCTTTCATTATTGGTATCAGAGCCTGCTTCTATGCTATGTTGTTTAGTCAAAGGGTGGATAAAATTTGAAAGTACCTGCAAGCGTTTATCAATTGTTGGATAGGGTGATAGAATCAAACAATTTTTACTTCTTGCAATCTATTAAACAAAGGCATCTGTGATTTCTATTATGGCCCAGCATGTTTATCCTTCTAATAGAAATTTGTGGTCTTGTTATCTGAGAGCTAGCTTATAAAAATTATCACTGATTTGCCTCCGTTTACTGTGTTTCATTTGATATGACTTGCAAGTTTATTGACACCTATATTCTTTTACATGTAATGATAGAGTTGTAGTACTTTAAATTAGTTATCAACTCTATCTTTAAATTGAGATAAACTTATGATATTAGCCAGTGTCATGATTTATCGGTGAATACCGTGAATTTTGAGTTTGATTGCACTTTACCGTGATTATCTATTCATGTATTAGAGAGGTGTATTTCAGCTTGCATCAAATACACATATTCATGATTATCTATTCTTCTATTTATGATTATCTGTTCAATTTGAATTTTGCTGTGTTAAAGAAATCTGGTTTTAGGCGAAGTCCTTGAGGGCTAACATTCTGGTGATATCAAAACTTTAGAGAAGCAAAGTTCAAATACAACATCGACTTGTTTTAGAAATATTAGTTGGATAGATGTTGCAATACTAAGACATTTATCAATTTCCATATGCCTATAAGCTTGTCAACATGTTTAATAAATTAAAGGCTTCGAATTTGAAATTGACTATGCTAGAATGATATCTGAAGATTATATGTGAGAGTCATTATCACATATCAACACATAGTCTATTGGCACTTGAATTTTAAGAAGCTAAATATGATGTGGACTCCAATACATGATGAATTTCACGGCAACTATTATTGCATGTATGTGTTGATAGCAGCATTAAGTTCATTTTGAAGTCTGCAATATAAATATTTGTACACACCGATTACTTATCTGCTTGCTTGGTGTGTTGGTGCTATGCGTAGTTCAAAGTGCCGAATTCATTGCATTATGTTTAAGAGAAATAAATGTAGATGAGATTGACATTTGCTCTTATTTTGCGGACGTGTGCATTTTATATCTCCATGCTTATGTGGCTTCACTTTGCTAGATTTTTAGTGTGCCTTCGGTACTGTGTGCAAAAGGGTTATACAAATATCCTATAGGACTATTGTCATAGTCTTGCTCATATTCTGTTGCACACGCCATGATAAACTATGCACTTCGGATTATTTGAGATGTATGGTTTTATTGCGCATCAACATATTTTAAATGACTGCATAAGCATAAAAGATTTTTGAAATATTGGATAAGGCCATATTAAGGACATGAACATCATTGTGTATTAAGACTAGCCACAGCATCTTATGACACCTAGATGTTGCATGATATTTACACTAATGGCAATCCATATTGCAATTAAGTCATAGTAAGTGGTTACTTGGCCCCATAGGGAGGTGATCATTTGGGTGATTTAATTGGAATAAGATAGTGGCTTAAATATTAAGAAAGGGAATACTAAATACCCACAGGTGTAGCATTCCTTTTTTTTAAAAGTACTTAAAAAAAAAACCATTAGTCTTATTATAAAAGCTATACGCAAATCTAATGCATTTTGCAGCCTCTACCCATAGGAAGGTTTAGATTTTGCTATTGAATTTGACATTGGTTGATTCAAATTACAGTTATTGTTTCAAAGCATTAATTTTATTCTTGGTTATTGCAGTTGCTGCTAATTCTTTTTTGAACAATGACTCTCATATTCCAACCTTGAATAGTGAAAAATTTTCGGACTCGAAAGACAATCCTTTTGACATTAGGGTGTATGGACCTTGATTTAGCACTCCGTGTGGATGAGCCAGCTGTGCCCACGGAATCAAGTCCCGCTGTGGAAAGGATGGGCTATGAGCGATGGGAGCGATCCAATCGTTTAAGCCTAATGCTCATCAAGGCATATGTTAGCAAGAGCATTAGAGGCTCTATTCCACAGTGTGATAAGGTAAAGGACTACATAAAGGCCATTGAAGAGCAATTTGTTAGTTCTGACAAGGCATTGGCTAACACCCTTCTGAACAAGTTGTCAATGATGAAACATCCCAAATCTAGGAGTGTGCGTGAGCACATAATGGAGATGAGGGACATTGCAGCCCAACTCAAGTCCCTAGAGATTGAGATTTCAGAGTCTTTTCTTGTTCATTTCATGCTCAACTCTCTCCCTGCAGAATATGGACCATTTAAAATATCATACAACACACATAAGGAAAAATGGTCCGTTAATGAACTTCTGACTATGTGTGTGCAAGAAGAGGAGAGGTTGAAGCATGAATATCTAGAGAGTGCTAATTTTGTCACTCATTAAAGGGGGCAAGGAAAGAAAGGCAAAGGTGCTGATACTAAGCAATGGAAGAAGAATGGGAAAGCGTCATTCAAGCGATGTGGCCATAAGGATGCATGCTTCTTCTGCAAGAAAAAGGGGCACCAAAAGAAAGATTGTCTGAAATACAAGCAATGGCTTGAAAAAAAAGGTAGTCTCAATGCTCTTGTGTGTTATGAATCTAATTTCATTAGCGCGCATCATAATACATGGTGGATTGATTCAGGAACCACAATTCATGTTGTCAATATCATGCAGGGCTTTCTCAACCTAAGGAAGCCGATGGGAAGTGAACAAGGCATCTATTCAGGAAATGGGATGTGTTCGCACGTCGAGGCTGTGGGGACTTTTAGACTTATTTTAGAAAATGGCTATGTTTTGGACCTTGTAAATATTTTTTATGTTCCTTCATTTTCTAGAAATTTGGCCTCTGTATCTAGGTTGGCACTATTTGGTTATGAATTTAATTTTATTGGCTCAAACTCCTTTTATCTAAAAATTCTTTTGCCATAGGGTTTGGGACTTTAGTTAATGGTTTGTATAAATTGAACTTAGATCCTGCCTATGAGCAAAGTCTCCTAAACATGCATGATGTTGGTACTAAACGTACCATTGTTGATGAGTCATCCTCTACATTGTGGCATCGGAGATTAGGTCATATCTCCAAAGAGAGAATGAAAAGGTTGGTTAATGATGGAGTACTCAAGGCTCTAGACTTTTCTGACTTTGGTACTTGTGTGGATTGCATAAAGGGAAAGCAAACCAACAAGACCAGTAAAGGTGCCAAGAGGAATAATGAAGTACTTAGGATCATACACACTGACATTTGTGGTCCATTCAGTACCCTTTGTCTAAATGGTCAGAAATATTTTATCTCATTCATTGATGACCATACATGCTATATATATCTCTACCTTCTGTTTGATAAAGCTGAAGCACTAGATGCTTTTAAAACATATAAGAAGGAAGTAGAGAAACAGTTAGAAAGAAAAATTAAGATTATCAGATCAGATAGGGGTGGTGAATATTATGGACGATACACAGAGTCAGGGCAAAGACTGGGTCCATTCGTAGATTTGCTTAGAGAAGAGGGTATCATTGCCCAATATACTATGCCGAGATCACCTCACCAAAATGGTGTTGCTAAAAGGAGAAACCGTACCCTCATGGATATGGTAAGAAGTATGTTGAGAAACAATGATCTTCCTTTGCTTTTGTGGAGTGAGGCCTTAAAAACTGCAGTGTATGTCTCAAAAACAGAGTTCCATCTAAAGCGGTTCCCAAAACGCCGTTTGAGCTATGGAAAGGGTGGAAACCAAGTTTGAGACATTTGCACATATGGGGTTGTCCAGTTGAGGTCAAGATATATAACCCACATTTAAAGAAATTGGACCCCAGAACAGTCAGTGGATATTTCATTGGCTATGCAGAAAAATCTAAGGGCTATAAATTTTATTGTCCCTCACACACACCTAGAATTGTTGAAGCCAGAAATGCAAAGTTCATTGAAAATGTTGACACTAGTGGGAGTACCATTACTCGAAAGATGGAGTGGGAGGAAGCACGGAATCAAGATACTATATCCATGGACAAAAGTAAGTTGGTTATCTTCCAAGAAAATCAACTTGATTTTTTGGAGGAACAACCACCACCACCACCTCTACCTCAAAAGGAACAAGTCAACATAGAGCCTGAAGTTCAACACCCACTTGGTATGGGTGAGACTGAAGGTATGAGGAGATCTTCAAGGGTAAGAAGATCTGCCATTTCTGGTGACTACCTTGTGTACCTAATGGAGTCTGACTTTGATGTTGGACCCAAGGATGATCCCATCTCATTTTCACAAGCCATGAGTAGGGAAGATTCAAAGGTTTGGTATGATGCCATGAAGGCAGAAATGGACTCTATGGCTAAAAACCAAGTCTGGGATATTGTTGAGTTACCTTAGGGAAATAAAGCTGTAAGCCGCAAATGGGTCTACAAAACTAAGAAAGACTCAAATGGTAACACTGAAAGATATAAAGCCAGACTGGTAGCCAAGAGTTTTACACATAAAGAAGGCATTGATTACCATAACACTTTCTCCCCAGTTTCTAAGAAAGACTAATTCAGAATAATCATGGCACTAGTAGCTCATTTTGATTTAGAGCTACATCAGATGGATGTGAAAACAGCTTTTCTGAATGGAGATCTTGAAGAAGAGGTATACATGAAACAACCAAAAGGATTTTGTTCTGATCAAGGTAATCATTTGGTTTGCAAGTTAAAGAAGTCTATATATGGACTAAAGCAAGCATCCCGACAGTGGTATTTAAAATTTCATGATGTTATCACTTCATATGGCTTTACAGAGAACATCGTGGATAATTGCATATACCTCAAGATTAGTGGGAGCAAGTTTATTTTCTCAGTTCTGTATGTTGACGATATCTTGCTTGCAACCAATGATTGGGCATTGTTGCATGATACTAAAGAGTTTCTTTCTAAGAACTTTGAAATGAAGGATATGGATGAAGCTTCTTATGTCATTGGCATAGAGATTCACAGAGACAGGTCTCAAAAGACATTAGGATTGTCTTATAAAGCCTACATTGAAAGAGTTCTGAAGAAATTCAAAATGAATGAATGCAAACCGAATGCAGCGCCCATACTGAGAGGTGATAAATTCAGTGTAAGTCAATGTCCAAAAAATGCCTTGGAAAAGAAAGAGACGGAAAGCATTCCTTATGCATCAGCAGCTGGCAGTTTGATGCATGCACAAGTCCGTACAAGACCTGACATAGCATTTGCTGTGGGAATACTAGGCAGATATCAAAGTAATCTAAGAATGGATCATTGGAAGGCTGCCAAAAAGGTTATGAGATATCTACAAGGAACCAAGAATCGCATGCTCACTTACAAGCATGTAGACAATCTAGAAGTGGTTGGATATTCAGATTCAAATTTTGCTGGATGTCAAGATTCTAGAAAATCCACTTCAAGATATGTCTTTATGCTAGCTGGAGGTGCTATATCGTGGAAGAGCGCCAAACAGACAATAGTTGCATCGTCTACCATGGAGGAAGAGTTTATAGCGTGCTTTGAAACAATTTCACAGGCGAAATGGTTACGGAATTTATCACAAGGCTTCAAGTTGTGGATTCAATATCAAAGCCATTGAGGATTTACTGTGACAACTCGACAGCGGTTTTCTTCTCAAAGAATAACAAAAGTGGAAGCCGAAGCAAATATATTGACATAAAGTATCTAGCTGTCAGAAAAAGAGTAAAGAAACAAGAAGTGGCCATTGAGCATATAAGTACAGACTTAATGATTGCAGATCCTATGACAAAAGGACTCTAAATAAATGTGTATACACAACATGTAGAGAGCATGGGATTACTTGGATCATTTGATGCTTAATTTCTTGTTTTCGTCTTACTTGCTTATTGTCAATAAAAGTAATTTTATTTGTGCACATATAATTTTGCTCTTAATATTGTCCATTGGGACATTTGGACCCCGAGTGACTTATTGGAAGTCATTCATAAAGAATTACCACATTAAAATCTTATTTAGAGTGAATAAAACATTGTAATACATGGAAGGAAATGTTTACTAAGTGGAGACATAATCGCCATGATTCATGTGTTTTATCTTTCTAATTAAGAATAAATTTTGAGCAGTTTGTAATTGGTGGCCATATTCAGTTTTTGAATTTCTCAACCCATACAGTCTTTTAGATGTGCCATGAGAGCCAAGTGGGAGAATGTAAGCATACGTCTCCATGTAGGAGACTTAAGGTGGCCCACATGCCACATCTAGTTTTTAAATTATTATAATTATGTAATATATTATTTTATTCAAAAAATCATATCTGGGAGTTGAGATTTTAATGTAACTGCTTGTAACCACTCAATCAGATCATGTTAACGTTGAGGGCTAGTTAACGTTGAGTGGGTATCTCCACTTCCTTGATGGAAGGAAAGTGGGTGAGATATTCATGTGGATATGGGTTTTGGCCTATCTATAAAATTGCCTGTGATTATCCATCAGGTCACATACTTATGGGAAATAGACTAGGCTGAAAACTCTATCCTTTACTCTCCATATAGACAGTGAGGGTTGTGAGGTTTGCTGGGATTTTATCCAACTAATCTCTTGGTTCTCTAATTGGCTTAAACAACTATGGCTGGAGGTTAGTCCGTATTATATGTGATTATCTTTTCTTCCGTATGTAGTGTTATTATTTCTCCCAAATTTCTTTCATCCACATCTTAGGCAACAGCAAGTCAGAGCTAGTTACATGACAATAAAATGCCTAAATCCTTAAACCAAGAATTTAATTGAACTAACAATTATATAGAAAAGTTTCCATAAGAGAATTTGTTTTTCATTAGGATAAAATTCTTGTTAGATGGAAAAGCTTTCTTGAATTATAAAATTATGTCTTTGGTTGCCAACCAGCTACCCCAGAAAACCAACATCTTGTCTCCACAATCATGAGTTTCAGTTTCTCCAGTGATGTGAAACTTTCTGCTTTACTCATCAAAATTATGTTATAGTTTCCAAGTCAGAGAAGTCTGATCAGAAAATATATTGTTTTTAACATCATCTTCCTCTCAGAAAGACACAAAAATGCCCCTCTAGTACCAGTATATAACAAATACATAAAAGAGAAAAGCACTGGCAGACTCTACTAAAGCATCATAACAATGAGAGAAACGCTTCGTTGTAGTTTCTAAACCAAATTTCTATACAAATAATGGAAGCCATATATAGTGTTGGACATGAAAATATTCCGTATCGCTTAGGATCAAGCAGGAAGGGATAGATAAAATACATCTAGGAGCTAAATCTTTTGAAAATATTGCTTTGTTAAAGTCTAACAGTAACAGGTTGAGGCTAGCTCTAGTTCATATAAATTAAAAGCTCACAATTCCCAGCGTATTACCGATCCAAATCCTATCTTAACAAACGGAGCACAAAGGTGAAACAATAGGTAATGCCTTATATACATGCACTTGGGCCGATACCTTGCATGTATAATTAAAACTGATAACTTTTTCCAAACAGAAAGGTCCAACTCATTCTGGAGACCCAAAATCAAATGTATAACAAAGACAAACAGCATCAGATATATAATGCAGTAAAATCATTCTGAATTCTTCATTGGAACAAAACAACAAACAATTGCATGGCATGAAAGAGATACAAGTATTAGGCAGCATATAGCATTCAACAGATTATATTGCACCTTGAAAAGAGCATAAAGGGGGCGAACTGGATAAAGTAGGAGACGAAAAGCGGCGTTAATCGGAGGCGGTGACGACCAAAGGGGCTACTCCAGCCGGTGGTACAGTCGCGGGAGGTGGAGCGCCGCCGGAATGCAGAGAGAGAACGGAGTCGATGGGGACGGGGGTTGTCTGAAGGCGGAGACGGGCAGCCTGAGGTCGATTACCGCCGGAGATGAGAGAGAACGAGAGGAGAATGAGATGCGGAAGAGAGGAGAGAAAGGGCGAAACAGCCGTCTCAGAGGGACCATCCCAGCGGGTCCCGTACAAAACCTAGGCCGATTGGGTCAGGATTAGGTATTCCCGGGCTCGCGTGCCCCGTTAAAATGGGCTTGGGCCAGCCCGAAGCCCACCGGGATAAGCCAACTTCGGGAAAAAAAAATTGAGACGGTTCGGATTTAATTACACAGCCAATTTATTTTTCGGACCGATCAGATTAGGACCGGACCAAGCCTGAGCCTAGATAAAGCCCAATTTAGGCCCGTTGCAGAGGGACCCTTAATACGGCCGAGAGCGAGAGAAGAAGAGAAAGAGAGTACCTAAAAGCCAAAAGCATCAATAAATCTTATAACAGAGCTCCAGGCTCTAGCCCGAGATCGTGGAGATCAGAAGGATGGCACAATGCTGTAACTATGGTCCACCATGAGCGGCCGCGGTCGAGGCGGAGTAGACACAATCGACCTCCACTTCGATCTCCGTTCGCTTAGCAAATCGCCCCTTCCGCAATCTCCGTTTGATAAGCATATTACTAAAGAGCTTTTAGTGATTACTTGATGACTAGATGGGAAAAAAGAATTTTTAATAGTCGGAAATGGTAATAAAGGATGTTGTGGAGTGTTTTATCTAAGTACATGTACTATTAAAATTCTTAATATAGAAACTATTATTTTAATATTTAATCTAAATAATATAACAATAAATTTTATATTTATTATAAAAATATAACAATATTTTTATATAGTTATAATATAATAATATGCTACTATTGTAATGAAATTAGTATATAATTATATAATAATAATATAATAAAATTAATATAATATATGATATTGTACTATCCTAAAGTGATAGTAAAGTGTTGTTAATCTATAACTTAATTTTGTAATTTAGTCTAAATAATATAATAAATAGTGTATTTATTTTTGAGGCAACAACCAAGTAATAAATAATTTCATAGTTTTTAACTTTAGTGGTAACATAAATATTTGACTTTATTTACCCAAATACAAAATGCCAATAGAATTTTTCATATATCCACAAGGCAACATAAATATTCACAAATATTTTTAAGCATCCATGTTATATGCATAATATCCTATAAACATATCAACAACTCATAAGAAGAATAATAATAAGATTGTGCAAAACATTTAACTCCTAGTTATTTAATATTTGCATTTGTTCAGCTCTCCTTTCTTCCTATGGTTTATCTATCTAAACAATCAAATGAAAGTAGATCCTCCTCACCATTAAAAGGCTAAATTCAAAATTCTTAATTGTATGATTATGGCAATAAAAAATACCAGTTTAAATAATAATGAAAATGAAAATTATTTTAAATTGAATTTTTAAAATTGTCGTTGTCTTGATTTAAATCCGAATCTCTCGGGTGAGCTTCTATATGAAAAATAGCTTTTCAATGCATCTCAAGTAGAGCTAAGCTCCAAATTGCAGCTTTTCTAGCGGACTTTTTTTAATTATTAGATGAACTAAAATATTTATCAAACTATCTCAAAATCATACAAAATATGTTTAGCTCTCCAAATGGTACATTTTGACCCGTCAAGTAGCGTTTTTTTACCCTCCAAAAGCAATTCCGAATGAGGCTCTTTCTCTTAGGGCATATTTAGTTTATGACTGGAGTGAGAATCGAAATAGATTAGAATGGAATTGGAATGGCCATATCCTCCCGCATGTTTAGTTCGTGACCGGAATCGGAATGGAATTTAAATATTAGAAAAGAGTAGGGATTGAGTTTTGGAGGATTATGATATTTTCATTCTCCCCAAAATCAAAATGGGAACAAAGCTCTTCTCAACCAAATAATTGGAATGGGAGTTACTCGTTTCCATTACTATTTAAGAGTCCAACTTCCTAAAATTGGAAAGGAAATGAAACTCCTTTAAACCAAATGTCTAGAACAGGAGTTACTCATTTTCATTCTTATTTCATAGTTCAGCTATCCCCAACCAAATATGTCCTCAATCCCATTAAGAGAAGGGAATAGTCCGGTTCAAGTGTTGCCAGGCCGCCCCCCACCCCTACCCCTCCCACAGCCTTGTCTATATCCGTGGCATGAGAAATGAGGGTAGCCAGCTCCTTTTTCTCTTTATAAAAAAGGGGCTGGTCCACTAACGACCCCCTTCCTTAGCCCAAGTCGCGCAACAAGGCCGCCTCATGGCCATAAAGCCCAAATCGTTTAATTCCTCGGAAAAGCATCATATATAGAGCCCAAAGAACTGCAATAACCTCGGACTCGTATCACATACTCAGCCCAAGGCTCGTCTCTCACCATCCAATAAGCCCAAAGGACCCCTCCCCTGGCACAAACAGACTCCTCCTCCATCAGCTCTCTACAATTTCATCATGCAATGGCAATAGATCCAGACCTAAATAGGTGCTCCTATTCTTGAACAAGTCATCAAGGATTTATTTAGTTCGCAAAAAAAAAAGATGTATGGTCAGTAGAAAAATAATAATAAAAAAACTCTTGTTTGGTTAGAGTTTTCAAACAAGAGAGATGGAAAAGTAATATTTTCATGAGAATAAGATTCCATGTTTCACGAAAAAGAAAAATTCATGAGAAATATGAGAGCTACTTTCTTACTAGTTGAGAATTGAGATTTTTTCTTTCTTTTCAAAACTATCTTTAAACCATCAAAATCTATGCATAAGGTCTTTTTCTTTATTAAGAGTATAATAGATATTTTACATAAATGTACTATTTTTTTATGGTCAACCAAACATGCTAAACTATTTTTTCAGGTATCATATTTCTAGAAATCAACTTTTTTTAAAAAAAATATTCTAGTAAGAAAAATTATTTCACTACCAGAAAACACGCATATAGTGACGGCGATTTCCGTCACTATACCGTGTTTCCGGTTACTAATACGGAATTTGTGACCGGAGCTCCCGTCACTGAATTGGTTACAAAAACACGCGTCACTAAATTCTCAGTGACGGCAGCGATTCCCGTCACTAAACTCCGTGACAGAACCGCCGTCACAAAGCCGTTACAAATCCAAAAATTAAATATTTAAAAAATTATGTATTTTCCGTCACTAACCAGTCCCTGAGTTAGTGACGAAGATAACTTGGTCACTGATTTGTCACAGAATTCGGTCACAAGTTTGGTCACTGATCTGTGACAACCTTCAGTGACAGATTTAGTCGTCACAGATATGGTCACAAATTTTGTCACTAAATTTGTCATTAATCCCGTCACTAACCTAGTGACAAGATTACCGTCACTAATTTGTCACAACTCACTGAGCAAAATCAATTTTTAGTAACCAAAATTCTGTCACTAAGTTTATGGCTGCTCGTCACAATACTTGGTAAACAATTCAGTAACCAAATTTGGTCACTAATCACATTCTAATAACCTGGTACATTTGGTACATTGATTGGCTCATAATAATAATAATAATAATAATAGTAATAATAATAATAATAATAATATCAGTAATATCAAAGACATTCAACATTACGCAAAAGTCATTTAACATGTCATTCAAAATAGGCATCAACATGTCCTAAATCCATCAAAATCAAAATCCAAAAGTATGTCATAGAGATCAACAGAGATTTCATTCCTCCTACGAATGCAAAGATCTATCATCTAAGGCAAAAGCAATCACAATGAAGCATGATCAGCAGAACCAGAATCACCATTACTCCCCTGATCTGCATGCCTGGGTCCAAAGCCAATCTCTTCTCTCATCTTTTGAAGAACTTCGTCTTGCCATTTTTTCTTTTCGTGCTCAAGAATACCTAGAAGGTCTTCACGCGTATACAACTCTGGAGCTTGACTTGTAGAGGTGGAAGAGGATAATGATTGCCCAATAATTCCAGTAAGATCCTCCAGGAGACTAAAGCCATAGACATGGCCATGAGTTGGGACACCAGTTGCCTCAAACCACAAGTCAAACCATGTTGAATACCCCAGTGTAAACCCCTTTCTCAATAGATGAACATTGATCGTATCACGGTCAAGAAATTTCTGGTTGTCACATCTTATACAAGGGCATCTAATCTTATCCCCACTACAATACTCTAACTGAGTAAATGCAAACTCAAGGAACCCTTTAACTCCATCACAGAACTCAGCTCTTATGTAACCATTTTCACAAAGTCGGTGGTACATCCAATTACGATCAAATGGCATAGTTCCTCTAAAAATCAAATGACAATCAAGAAGAAAGTGAACCTAACAAAGATAGACAATAAGCCTCTTCAGCAAAGATGATATAAAATGATATAAAAATAGAGTACACTATTTCAGCAAAGATGTGCATGAACCTAACAAAGATAGACAATAAACCTCTTCAGTTTAATATAATTCTTAAATGAAAGCATAGAAAGGTAATCACTCTAAAAGAAGGGCCCATAAAACTGATTAGATAATTGAGATAATGCGGCAATACTGTTTACCATGTCAAGCAAGAGCACAATAGGAAAAGGTTATCCCATGGAAGCTAAAGAAAAGAATTTGGCCGGAAAGGGACCTCTCTACGAGAGAAAGTAGGGGCATTATGAGAATTTCACACCATCTAATTAATAAAAGTCCCATCCCACCATTTCCCCTTCGAGCGAGTACCGAAGCAGCACCTGCAACATCACAGCACAGCAGCCATTCAACCCCCTCCCTCCTTTTCTCTTGCAGCCAACCAAATCCCTCCTCTATCTTTCTTCCCCAAAACAAAACTACTGTCCCCAACTTCCCAAATTGCCTCTCGGCAGGCCAGGAAACTCTCCACCTCCCTTCCATCAAGGGGGAAGACTCGTAGCCAGCTCATGTTCCCATTTTATATGGGGCCTTTGCTTTCCTTTGGTCACAGACAGAAAAGAGGCAAGGAACCTCTCTCCCTCCCTCCCTCTCCTTCGCCTCTCTCTCCCTCTCTCTCTCCCCCCTCTCTCTCCCTCTCCCCCTCTCTCTCCCTCCCTCTCTCCCTCGTTGGATTACCTTGTCGCGTGCTCGGATCAAAGCATCCAAGAAAACCAGAAAAGAAAGGAATGATGCTCAGATCTAGGGCATTAAAAGAAATCTCCTATTGTGCTGGACGAAGCAAAAGCCGGTGAAGAAACGAAATAGGAATAGATTTAAACCTATACGGAGATATCAAACAGATAAAAAAAAAACTTACAGAGATTGGAAGACGAGAAGAGGCGATCTTGGCTTCGGACGGCAGCGGGGAGGAAGAGCGGGGAATATCAGGAAGCGGTGATCTTTCTTTCCTTGGATCGGAAAATATTAAGAAGCGGTGATCTTTCCTTGGAGCGGGGAATATTAGGGCACAGGGCAGTGGGTTTTATTTTTTTTTCTGGAGGCAAAAAGAAAAAGAAGCGGTGATCTTTCCTTGGAGCGGTGATCTTTCCTTGGAGTTGGGTTTTCTTTCTTCTTCTTCTTCTTCTTCTTCTTCTTTCTTTTTTTTCTTTTTTTTTTCTTTTTCTTTTTTTTTTTTTTTTTTTGAAGGCAAAAGAGTTTTTCCAACCAGACCATCCCTTGGTTCGGGATATAGGGACGATGTGTGGGGTTGGGGTGGCCATCCAGGCCAAACATGTATTCAGAGAAGCTAATGGGGCAGCCGACTGGGTGGCTGCCTTCGCGGCTCATCATTCAGGGTATCCTTTTTGGATGGGGGAGGGGGAGCTGCCACTGGCTCTTCGTGAGTTAGTCTTTTTTTACTTTATTGGGTGTATTCACACACGTACTGTATGAAAACCCGTTTTTAGCACAAAAAAAAAAGGGTTTTCCCAACTGGGATTTGGGCTATTGAAAAGATTTGGGCGGGGCAGTGGGTTTGATTTTGGATTCCCTCTTTTTACTCTTTTTTTTAATTATAATTATTCAAAAATAATATTTTTTAATATTTTAGAATTAAAAATTAAATTTGGTGACGGAAATTTCTGTCAATAATCCGTCACTGTCAAAAATAATTTTTTAAAAATTTATAAACACTTGGGTTACGATTTTTGTGACGGCTAAATTTGTCACTGTTTGGTTGTAATTTTGGTTATCAGTTTTGTGACAGATACCCCGTCACTACGGTGGTCACTAAATTTTGGCGTCCATCCTATCCGCATATTCTGTAACCGGTCTGTCACTAATCTGTCACTAAGTTCATACCACGGTGACCAAATTTTTGTCTGTCACTAATCCGTCATAAATAGTGACTGATAACGGGCCGTCACTAGTTTTCCGTCACAATACGCTTGTTTTCTGGTAGTATTTCATGCGAACCAAACGAGTCACAAATGTACAGCATAAGCGACTATATTAGTATGTCAAGTTCGAAATTAAGATTAAAAGACAATAAGTGTACGATGGGCACTTAATCAAACTCATCATCCCATTCTACCCTTCCACATATGGCTGTAAGTCACTTAGGAAAACGATATTGCAGCATAACCCTTAAAAGTAGGAAAGCTGTGAGATGTAGATGTTTGTAATTGTCTACCTCCACTATGTCCAATATCTACGTTAAGGAAATAATATAACATGGTCAAACCATAGCCAAACACGCATCCATCGAGGTTAGGGATCTACAAACATGGAGAAATTATTTTCCAGAAACATTTTGCAAATTTGTATGATCAAACCCAATTTCTTTGAACTTGTTATTCTCTCTTTCGGAAGGCGGATTCCTTGTTGAGCATCTAAGGCATTTTAGTGCCGGTTTATACACCCTATGAGTCACAATAAATGGACTCGTATCTAGATCTATATAACCTGGCCATCAAAGTGACTTAGCTACATTAGTTTGCATGAACCCCTCAAGGAAAATTCAGAAACTATTTCTGAATCTTCATAGCGTGGGGTTCACTAGATGTGTTCACATACTAGAAAATCAGTGTATTCAAGTAACAAGAAGTATCAGTTCTCCTTCAATTGACCCATTAGAGGAAGTTACTTAAATTGTTCCTTTGGATCTTAGATATGTAATATCAAATAGACATCACACGTTATTATTGTGTTTAATTAATGTCTCAAAGTGTATCTAATACAAAATTGGCTTGTTAGGGCACTATTATCGTGAGAATATATTATTGTGTTTAGTATTATGAAATTCTATTTAAAAAAAATCCTTTTTTAACATGGAATGCTGTATGCTTTTGTTTAACCCTTTAAAAATAATAACTTTTCATGGACTTTTACCCAGGTCTCGAAATTTTTTCTGATCCAAAAAATTCAAGAGCCAAGCTTGCTTTGGAGCCTTTTATATTGGAACTTGGATTCTAATGCAAAATGTTCCTGCCAATTCCACCCACCTACACACACACACACACAGAGTGAGAGAGAGAGAGAGAGTAGCTAGGATCCTTCTCAACATTATTTATCCACTCAAAACGTCCCACACGACTTTCTCCATAGAAGCTCCTTGCCCATTGCTCAGCTGCTGCTGCTGCTGAAATGGGTGCAGCCCCAGCAACCTCTTCCGACCAACTCCTCCAAACTCCATCCCTTGGTGCTGCTGCTGCTGCTCATGTAATCCCATCGCCGCCACCGACCTCGCTCCGCTGACCCCCAAGAAATCCAAAGTCGTCACATCCCCAGTTCCCCCGCCTCCATATCTCACCCCTGACCTCCCACTCCCTCCCTGCATCAAACTACCACCACCACCACTTGCATGCTCTAAAGCCTTCAAAAGCCCATGGCTGTGACCACCGCCACCTACAAACACTCCAGCATTCGAGGGCAACACCCCAGCTGCATCACTCACCGCCGAGCCTCCGCCCATTCCAATGTCGAAGAATTGATTTGCAAACGCTCCTCCATTGACTCCCATCTCGTGTGCTTGCACCCAGTGTCGATCGGGCCCGGCCATCCCCGAGACGAAGCCCCTCTGCGTGGCACCAGCGCTGCCGCCGGCGGCCGTCGCACCCACCTGTGCCGCCTTCTGGAGCAATGCGGTCGCCGACATGTGGGCCGACGCAATGGCCGGCCGGCCTGTCTTGGCGTCGTCACTGAGCCCGTTGTAACCTGAGGGGAAGGTCCCGGAGCTGAAGAGGGTGGCGGCAGTGGGTGACGAGAGCATGGTTCCAGCCATGGTATGGGAACGCAGTGAAGTGGGCATGAGGTCGTAGGCGAAGCCCTTGAGGGGGTTCTTGATGTCATGGTTATCGAAGTCGGAGACTCCAACGGGCAAGCTGCCAATGCTGGTGCCAATGGGCATCATGAGCTCAGGGGGTTGAGCTTGGAGGTTGGGGCTCATGGTGGGCATCACGCCATTCTTGGCCTTGGTGTTCTCTTCGGCTAGAGCATCACAGAAGGCTCTGTGCGTGATGAAGCTGTCTTTCCTGTGGATAAGAGAAAGTTTCAGTATTATGTTAATTTGATACCAAAAATTTTACTTCATGATGCTCTTATTGAAAGCAAGAATTCGGTCAATGCGCGAGGTATGTGTTCTAAAAAAGATATTTAGTTGTCTTGAGCACAGCGAGTCTGAGACTCTTTAAGAGTGATTTATGATCTTTGGACTAGGGTTTGAAACTTTTGCCTTCCCCTAGCTACTAGCTTGTAGTATGACTACACCACACAGTAGTGAAGCACTTTTTTCTAAGTGAGGATACTCAACTTAAGGGACAAAACTTTGACTTCCATAGATTTTATTAGCAGCCCCTCTTCTTTTAATGTTCTTCAGACAGACCTGCAACCAAAAAGAATATTGTTTCCGCCCCCTCCAAACACCATGGCTTTTGATCCCTAGAATTTTATGTCACTTGAGTGCAAGTTCAAGTTCCTTAAAACTCGAATATTATCAACTTTATAGATTGGTTTAATTGCATGTCACTTGCTTTGTTTTACGATGAAGCTGCTCCATATAAAGTAGCACTCAAGGGGTGAAAATATGATATTCTAATTAAGTAAGAAAATGCAAGGAAAGATGCTGTTGTGAAGTAGTCCTAATTTAGTTTCAAAATTCAAGGGTATTATTATATGTTAAATAATAAGCCGAACAAAAGGATAGGAAATTTTTAATGCAACCCAAGGGCATATATATATAAATAAGTTAAATTTGGTCTCTAATTAATTAATTAATTTCTAGTTTCACTGGCCAGTACACGTCACAAGTCTAACAGGATGTGACTACAAGCTATAGTCAAGCTAAATTTTGTCATGTGAGCCCACCACAACCTCAATAATCCGATGCCGGCCCGGTAGGTTCATCTACTATTTTGTTTAGTTAGATGTAATCAACTAGCTACTTTAAGAGTAGTACACCCCTTGCAAGAGAATTGTCGGTCCTGATGGAAATATCTTTGATGAAATCACAGTGTGTTTCCAATTTCCAAGAGATAAAAAAGTTTAAGGCTACTGGATCCATCTTCAGACCTCATATTGCGTTATATAACAAGCTCAAACACCACATTCCTCGTTTGTAATAAGCATGTGTTTAGAAAAGCAAACGGGATGCGGACTTGGTAGTTTCATATGTGGCCAGTCGCTCTAGAGACATCCTATAGGTTGGTGAGGGGGAATTGCCTAAAATGCTTCGAAACTTGTTATTTTCTGACCATATTGGATATATCCGTACTCGAATGGTATGAATCAACCGCGTTAGCGAAAAACAAAAAAAACACCACAGAGCTTCAGAAAGAACCCTCCGTATTTTGATCTTCAACATCTAAAATATATACTACCCATTTATCAAACTTAATTTTGTATTCACATCATGGTTGCAAATAGTGTACGACAATCTCTATATGAAGCAAAACACTAATAGCCTCTAATGCCCTAAACATATACCACAACCTATTGCCTGAGTTACATATACGAATGATATCTATTACACTATTTTTTGGTATGATACCCTAACAAAGTTAATTTGTTCTTACAAGCTATTATATATACCGTCATTACACCGTTTTTAAAAAAACATCAGCGATTACCGATACTTATAAGCGTCGGCATATTTTGTAATTACCGACGCTTTCAAAAAGCATAAGCATCGGTAATGTCTGATTTTTCTCTAGTGCTTTTAAGATTCATGAATTGTTTTTGCCAACTATTGATCCACTATAATGTTATAAGGTTGCAACAGCTTATCATAGAGCATCTAGTTATGGCAATACTCCTAAATTTTAATTGTGGACATTAGAAGTTGAATCTAGTATAAGCTCAGCAGAAGAAGTGAACCTGGAGAAGATGGTACCACAGTCACACTTGTACTCCCTGGTGCCACAGATCTTGACATGGGCCTTCCAGTCAGACAGCACTGCATACTTCTTTGGGCACTTGTCACACTTCCACTTCTTCTCCCCGTGCTTTCGGCAGAAGTGCTTCTTGATCCCGGTGAGATCCCCCAGAGCTCGGCTCGGGTTGTGGTGCACGCATGTGGTCTCAGGGCAAACGTACACCTTCTTGCGAACCTCCGTGCTTGTCCGCTGCCTTAACTTCCATGGGAGGTTGTGGCCTCTGCGGTGCAATTGGAGGTTTTGGTCCCTCTGGAAGCCCTTGTTGCATATCTCGCACAGAAAGCGGTTTTTTGCCAATAAGGTTGCTGGCGATAGAGCAATCACTTCTGCTGTAGGGTCTGGATAAAGATTAACCAATGGCAATTGTTACCTTGACAACAAAAATTACTTCAGTGGTTACGCAATCATCTGATCTTCTTTTTCTTTCTTTCTTTCTTTTTTCTTTGAGAAGAGAGTTATCTAATCTTGATTTGAGGAGGTTAATTACTATAGAAAACCTGTTCACCGGAAGGTTTTCTCCAGAAATTATTAAACATGAGAATTGTCTACTGAAGGATTATTATTGATTGGAAAAACTAAGCATGACTACTTTGGTGTATTAAAATTCAATATGGATCTGTATTTTTACGTCATATTGTTTGCATATTTGTTATAGTGTTATAAGAGTTAATAGTTTTAAATAATGAAATTACTAGTATTTGTATTTAAAGTTAAGTATATTCAAACCAAACCAGATTAACATGTAGCTAGCTCTTCCCTGGAGCTTATGACTCTCAGAAGGTATATTGAAATCCAATTGTTTCCTACTTTAAGTATCACAGGGAGAGGGGAAAAAACTTAACAGCAGTCAGATTCAGTGATCAGAAAATGTCAAGAAAGGCTCCTTTTTTTTTTTTTAGCACAGACAGAATTGAATAGCTGATCCATTGACTGCAGTAAGAGTCTTCCAAACACAAGCTGCTTCATTTCCTTAAATAGATGGATGAGGCTAGCTGATTATTACTAGCTCTCAGAGTTTTAGTTATTTGTGTACACAGCAAGTGAAGTTCACAGTTATTTGAATACTGATTACCAACTACTGTTATTGAAATACTATTCATCAACCATCAAAAAAGCTTGTTACTACTCTTTTATTTGATTTGAGCCTTTTAAAAAAAACATGGAGAAGCAAACAAACAAGTCTCTCACCAATAATTGAACTTTCCAACCACCCAAAAACCAAACCTCATGTTCTCATTATCATCATCATCTGTTTCTGTTGTTAAGTGAGTTTCAACTTAAAGGTTAATTTTTTTATAAAAAATCCATATATATACCTGGTGTCCCGGGGTGGTTCCGTTTCTTCTTGACCAGCGGCGACGGTGCTGGCTGAGAGCCATTGCCATTGGTTGTGGCAGTGATGGTTCCATGCAATGGAAGCTGCTGCTGGCTCTGCTGGACTTCCTCTCCTGTGTGGTTCTCAGATGAAAAGCTCCCACCATCGCCTGTTATATTTGACATTTGGTTGCTGCAAACTTCACTTCAATCTCTCCTTTCTTCTCTCTTTTGCTTGCTTTCTTGTATGCCTTTTGCTCCCTTGCCTTCTTTCTCCTTTAGATCTCTCTTTCTTTTCCTACTTGTTGGTAGTGATGTTGGATTAATGGTGATGATATGGTAGGGGGAGAAGAACGGGGGAGGCTATGGGGTGGTGGCTTGCTTCTTTTATGGTAGGAGGGGAGAGCATTGGTGGAATAAAATAATATAATTCATCATATTTTTAAATTTATTTTTTATTATTTTAATTAAGAGCAGTGACTCTGTGTTCTCGGGATCAACAAAGACAGAAGGCAGAGAATTCTCCTTCAAATCTGCGGTGGAAGAATTCTGCTGGCAATTCTTGCTTCAACAATGGAACCGGGTCTCCTGTCCTCTCCCCTCACCTCACCTCCCCTTATTTTATTAGAAGCATGAATTTATTTGGAATAAGTTTTTTATCATAGCCTTTCTTTTTATTAAATGATTGTCATTAACTTAGTGCTGAGTCAAGCCGGCCTACTAAAACTCGGTCGAGTCTTTGAGTCAACTTGCAAGTTAACCCGCACATTAATTTATGACCCTAACCATCCAAGATTTGAACTCAGAACCCTTGGGATAAGCCTTATTTACATTAATTCATAAAAAATTAATATTCAATTATATGATTGTAGTCCTTTCCTTAAAATATTTAATGAAATGAAACACTTCGTTTGCAAAAGTTAGCAAATAATGGAAGTCATTTGATTATGATAAAAAAATTTATAAGTTTTTGGAGTTAAATAACCAACTAATCTTATTGCTGAAGTTAATGGAGCAAGGATTTGACATAGTAGCGGATGATCAATTAGCAAACTGAGAAGCTAGTGAGGATCGAGCAAGATCAAACTCGACCAAATGGATATAGACTAAGCCTGACTGTTTCGACTCGATTACATCCTTAGTGTAATAGTTTACTTTGTCTCATGCAACCAAGCTGAACTAATTGAACTGTAAGTTATTTTTTATTTAATTTATTAATTATTTGTAATTGAGTTAAAATTTGAGTATGACTAAGCTGATATAGTTTGCGGTAAACCACTTTGGAGAATGATATACTTGTAATCCCAACAGATAAACAAACTCATGCCTTTTACTTACCTTGGTTGGGGGGAGGAAGAAAGCTCATCAATCCTTGCATAGTTCTAGGGAGCACAATGACAAATTTGTTACCTTGCAACACTAGGTTGAAATCTTAAAACACCTTAACAAGATCATTAATCATCCATATTTCAGGCTGAGGCTGCTTGTATTTCTATTGTAATGTTGGGCTTTCAACCATTAAAAATGATATGCCATGTAATAAGTATGAGTTATCATATTGAAATTACCACTTGTCCCAACAAGCCTATTTATATATTTTATATTTTTTTATACTTCTTCTCACATATGGACCGGACTTTTTTTTTAATGGATGAGCTCAACATGTAAAACTTTTAATAATGGAGTTAAAGAGTATGGAGATAGAATTCAAACTCAGGATCTCTACTTTGATACCATGTTAAAATCATCATTTATCTTAAAAGCTTAAATTGATAAGATGAAGAAGGTTTATTTATATATTTTATATTTTATTGCATATCATAGAGGAATGAACAAATGCATAAAAAAATAATCTTACAGACATTTGTGCACAATTGCAAATCACAAGTTGTATGTGAGGGTTTATGTGACCTTTCATGTTCCCAGGACTTGCTAATCTCTCCCCTATTGATGATGGCATCCCTCCACCAACAAGGGGGTGAGCTCACCTTCAGATTAACGTACGCCTTAACCTCCCCAAATCACTGTACGGACGTGTCTATGATTGATACCCATGGTCCAGTGGTGACACACCACGTGTACTTATAAAAGCGTTTATCATAAGAGTTATCACCGACCACAAGGAAGCCAATTAGTTACTTGTTAGAGGAAACTGGAAAGAGGATAATTTAATATCTTTATTTATCATATCAGATTTGCTTTTTTGGCTCGGAAAAGGTTCTTTGCATTATTAGATGTAGATTATGTTTTATATATTTAAAAAAATGTTTTTTAAATAACAAAAAAAAATTATAGGGCATCTCTTTATATTTAGGCCAATTTTATTTGAACTTTGAAAATTTTCAAATAGATTACTCAAATATACAAAATATTCCAAACTAGTCTTATCCTTAGTCATATAGTAAAATAAATTATATTAGGACCAAAGTGTCCTTCATATCATAAAAGGATCTCATTGTACAGCAGTGTAAGAACTCACATTTCTTCATATAAATCCACTATAGGATCATCCAACATACGTATCTCATAATGCTCCAAACTTCTTTATTCATGCATCCGCTCAAATCCCAAAGCAATAACTACATGACCAAGATCATCCATCCACCTTCACATATCTCAAAATGACTAGTAAATAAATTAGATTGTTCATCCACTCACACAAATCTCAAAGCGCCCGCATGAATGATCCAACTTACTCATCCTTCTACCCATATCTCAAAATGATCGGTGGATGATCATGATTATTTATCAATCTGAATAAATCTCAAAGTAACCGTAGAAGATCTGGACATTCATCTACTACACAGATCTTAAAGTAACCACAAACGGTCTAAATATCCATCCACCCATACAAATCTCAAAAAAATTGCGGATGATCCAGATATTCATCTGCCTGCATAGATCTCAAAGCAGCCAAGGCGGATGAATAGATTGATAATCGGTGGTTGCTTTGAAACCTGTGTATGCTGATGAATATCTAAATCATCCACAATTGCTTTGAGGTCTATGCAGGAGGATGAATAATTCTAATAATCCACCAATCACTTTGAGATCAGTGCAGAAGGATAAATAATCTAGATCGTCTATGTGATCGCTTTGAGATTTGTGCGGGCATGTTGATAATCTAGATCATTCACTGGTTGCTTTGAGATCTATGCTAGAGATGAATAAAAGAAGTTTAGAGTACTTCGAGATTCATGCGATCGATGATCCAAATATTCATCCGCCTGCATAGATCTTAAAGCCACCACATGAATGATCTAAATATTCATTCTTTTGGACAGATCTCAAAATGATTATATGGATGATCTGGATTATTCATCCATCAATACAAATTTTAAGATTGGAATAGATTGAAAAAGGAAAAGGGCATTTTCATTAATCGAAATGGCAGACTTAACGCCGTCTAATAGGACGGTCCGTAAACTCAAGGTTTCATTTGAAATTTTTTAATGATGAAGGGTGTTTTCGAGATTGATTCAAAATTGGGAGGGTGCTCCTGTAATTTTACTTAAAAAATTAGATGGGTTAAAGTTTCAAAACTTAGATGGTATACTATATATTAACAGATTAAATTAGAGGAATATTACATTTTTGCTCGAAATCATTAAAAAATTTTAAACTGCCAGCCTGGCAGCAACCTCGCGACGAAGGCCGGCAGGCGGCAGTCCCATTTTCTTCTTCCCTCTCCACTCGTTTCTCGCTTGCCGGTGCGACCACAAGAGTCCATGAAAACTAGAGATTTTATACATAAAAAAATGGCAAAAGAGAGGAAGGGCTGCAGGGGCTATCTTAGTTTTATTATAATCTTCAGATCTTTAAGCAAGTCTTAGGGTTGGAGGAAAGCGATTTTAGAATGACGTGCCTTGTGTGGTCGATAATGTCGTGGTCTCTGTCCATATTATGTAATGCATAGACTAAGAAAGTTACAAGGAAGAGATAGATGTTGACCTATAGTACGAATCCCTTCTTATTCTAAGGCCAAATCCCTTTCCATGCTCTCATCTATGCCTCCCATCCTCATCCACCCCCCTTCCCCTCTCTTTCTCTCTCTCTCTTTCTCATAACAGTGCATTCTTTTAAGAAAATGGCCGTGTATGAA
Organism: Phoenix dactylifera; assembly: GCF_051530095.1. Lineage (NCBI taxonomy): Eukaryota > Viridiplantae > Streptophyta > Magnoliopsida > Arecales > Arecaceae > Phoenix > Phoenix dactylifera. The sequence continues at coordinate 51,757,268 of NC_143191.1, read as the reverse complement.
CGTGTAAGTATTTTATAGTGAAGTTTGAAGCAATCACACCCCCATGCTTCCATCCATGTGTCCCCCATTCTAAACATGTTGACCAATAAATATCACTGATCTTGAATGGGCTAAAATCCATTGCCATAGTTTTATTTGATCATCTTGGTAGTTGGACGGAGAGAGAGAAAATGTTTTATTAAAGAGCTTTTTGCATGAATACCTATCTAAAAATCAAATTTTTCTGAATATTCTTTTAAAGTTATATTTATTTTTGTATCCTCATAAAACATTGTTTTTACACAAATATCCTAATACAACGATTCTTCTAATACTTATAATAAAAACCATATTTATTTTAATTAAAAATAAAATAAAATTTTAAAATTAATTTCTTGTCCTCCATCGTGATCGCCTTATAAATAGTTTTTTTTGCATATCTATCTATTAAGAATATTTTAGTTATTTTAATTTAAAATCGTTAATTTTTTATCAGCGTTAGATGGTGTGGGTACATGTGTAAAAATAAGGATACAAAAAGGATAGAATAGCAAAACAAGTATTTTACGATGATATATATGCAAAATTCGATATTTAGGAGGGTATTCATGCAAAAAAAAACTCTTTAATAAATGATGATTTATATAAAAAAATTAGGTACCTATTGGCCATAAAGAACTTAGATAGAATGGAAGAGAAGTTTCCACATGCAGCTTATCAAGTGTCAAAGGAGGGTCCCTTAGCTGGGGACAACATTAATTTAAATCCCCTAATTCCCTCTAGATTCTACAAATCTAAGGAGTCCATAACATCTTTGGCCCCTTGTCGGCCATGGCCTTGGAATCAAACTATCTTCTGCATTGCAACTGGAAAACGCGGCATATGAAGTCAAGTAATATAATCTTAATTTTAATAAGATCTTTTCTGGAAACACATTCAACGTGTAACAATATAACTAGCTCATTCTTACATGCATGAAATGACACCAAAAATTGGAGTCATCATCACCTTACTCATCAAATAGTACTAAACTACGTCATTCGTATTGACTAGAAATTAATAAAATTTAGGCAGGAAACACACATACCATACTATGAAAAAGGCAAACCATGTCTCATTTTTTATACTTCTCAATCTAGACAAGTACTTGGTGATTTGAGCAAGATAACCTTTCATTCACCGAAAGTAGTCGCCCATTTTAGCAAAAAAAAAAAAAAGTAGTCGCCCAAAGATTACGCTCTCCATTCTTCACCCATATATTGCATATTAAAATATCTGATATCTAGTTTTTAAATGATAAATTTGTTGCTTGAGAATTAAAAATGGGGAGAAAAGCCAATCAATTGACAAGGACATTATCAGAAAATGACATCAAATTGTTTGGATCTAGGTGTTGCCGAGAGGAATTTGTCATCTTGATGTCGGACCCATGAAACCTACATCTTCAAATAGGGTTTCTTTGGAGGTGAAGTTTGGTATACTTAACGCAATTGTGAAGAAAATTTGAGGCCTGAGGGTTTCCCTAAGGGCCCTAGTGTTTGGAGGGAAGGTTTGGATTCGAACAATGATGTTGATGTTGGCAATAAGTCCCCCACAAATAGAACTTTTGTGTAAACCAACACTAGAGAAACAATCTACAAGACTTTCCTAGTTGATACACTGATTTGATTCAGGGGACAATGAATAAACTCAATTCGGGTTTTAATCAACAACAAACTAAGATTCATTTAGCTGAAGCCTTTATCTTTTTAATAAACGAATTGACTAACAAACTTCAAATTTATGCGCGACGATATAACTATTAATTTCATATCCACTCTCAAACTCTTAAGATCTACATAAATAATTGGGTGGGGATTTGGTAGACTATGTGGCTTGCAATCTGTCAAATCTCTGAATTAACAGATTTTGATGTCAATAATTAACATATTTGGATTCGACAGATATAATCTTCTAGATCGAGGTAGGTAATTAAGCCCATCAGACCAGCAGATCAGCTCAGGATAGTTTGGATTAGATTGCGCTAACCAAAACTGCACCTCATACCCCTCCCTAACTCAGTTTTTGATGCAATATAATACAGGATGGGTTGCCTTGGGTTAATGAATCAATAAACATTATAACAATTATAATGTTTATTATATGATTCATTGACTCCAATATTGTACTAAAGAAATAGAAGGCAGGGTTGGTTGCCTCTGGAGCCTCTAACCATGTTTATAACTTAGGTAGGTTAAGTATTAATCCAAACCGACCTTCATCGAAGATGATCGAAATCACAGCTGCCCAAAATTGTCCGGTTTATACAAATTGGCAAGGGAAAGTTGACCTAAAGTCACCCCCCATGTAGCTGAGTAGACCAGGGTTCTATGGATCCTATGAACCAGGGAAGAAAATTAAAACCAGGAAGAATGATGGCTAATATAAAGAAAGTCTCGCCCTAGGAAATAACATGGTTAGAGTCTACAAATCAACATTTTTTTTGCTGTACTCCAACAAGTAGACCACTCAAAATTTCCCCTAAACTTTGTGGATCCCAAGATCTCTGCTACATGATCTTTTGTCAACCCCCTCGATTTCCGATATCACCTATGGGTTAATTTAACTGGACTCAGGTCTCAGGGTAAGCAAGTTCTGATTAAGTAATAGCATACCTAACCACGTTATAAGTGTGATAAATTGTTAGTTTATATATCATGGCCCACGCAGGGGACACGTTAGGTGTCCATTTACACTAAATAACCTTAATTTGAGACAGAGGATGTTTTCTAATTTGGTCTAATATGACTGGTTTAAGCGTGGCCTAACTGGTGGGCAAGTTAAATCACAGGCTAACAGTCTTAAGCTCTGCTATGAGATCCCATAATTGTGTTAAGTGTCTAAATCAAAGCACAAAGATGGCTTCAGTTTCAGCAGAGTGGACTGGGTTGAGGTTTAAGCCAAGACCAACACACCAACAAACGATTGAATTTGACCAAACTTGATAATTCTAAATCTGAACATAAAAATTCAACTTAATAATTACTTCGTTTGAGTCGTGCTAGGTTGGGTCGGGTAGAATCCATTCACTCATGGCGTGGAACTAGGTTGGAGATAAACTAGAATAATGGATTAGGTTTGGCTTATGTCAGGTTTAATGAGTGTAAACCTATCATGTATAAGTTAGCATAACTAGATCGAAGCGTCGAGCTATTTTGGCTTAACCCAACAAGATTACTCAATTTGGAACACAAACACACACACACACACACTAGGATTCCGAATTTCTACTTAGATTCAGTTAGGTCTTCGCTGGACGATAGAGTCCGATATCAATAATCCGAGCCATTGGACATAACTACTACATCTAAAATACTTACATACTAAAAATTATATGATTTGAAGATCTCTAACCTATATATGTATGCATATATACAAACGCGTATACATGCATATGTTTGTACGTACGTATATATATACATTCATAAATTTATGTATACATACATATGTACGCACATTTGTATATAGCTACGTATGTTTCTACCTGCATATTTATATAGGCACGTGCACACATCTATATTTATACCTACATAAAGGCCTACATACCTTTTCGTACAACTGTCAAAAAAATTTATCAGCTTGGCAAGTCATTGCCTTTGTGACCCAAAAAAAAAGGAAACATTGGCAAGCATTTTAAAAATTATATATCTTCATTTTTGTTCATAATTCCAAAGCTATCATATGGTGAAATTAAAAGATCAAAATGATCATAATTATATGTTAATAACATATTACCAGACTTATCTCAAATTTTCTTGTGCTAGAGGTTATTGCGAAAAGAAAGAAAATATAGGAAGAATATCTAAATATTTTGGGAAGCCTAGTTACTACAGTCTCTGTCTTGGGGCATTAACAATCAAGAAAAAAGCTACCGTCAAAGAAATTCTGGAAACTGCATAAAAATTTCTGCGGGAAGATAAATTTTATATTGGCACAAATCAACGTGATGTTCACTGAAATCATTTATTTTTAAGATGAACTGAGAATATTTTCAGTGAAGATGAGAAAAAAGTGTTTTATATTTGATCTGAATCAAGACTTCCGCCTATTAAAGATTTCTTTTATTGGCTCAACAATCATGCAATCCTGCAAAATGAAATAAACAAAAAATATTCATCAATTAATATATTCAAACCCAATAATTTGAACATTATTTTAAATGTACTGATATGTGTTATATCTTACATCATTCGATGTTCTACATTTTCATAACTCTTCCCTTTTCTAAATATACAACACCATGCATGATGATTTTGTTTAGCTGCTGGCTAAAAACCTGTTACAGAATCAGAAAGTACTAGAACTCCTTCAAGTTAATGGCACATCTCGAGAGTGCCACAAACAACTCTTATGAGCTGTTTTAAGTTTGTCCTTATTTAGTTCTGTAATCACATGAACATGGCATCAAATGAAAACATAGACATCAAATCAGGAAGAAAGAACTGATCTATAGAATGAAATTGACCTGTAATGTAGTCGACAGTGGTTGCAAGTAGCCTAATATTTATTAAAGACCACATACAGAAACTATTAGTGTTTCTTGATGTCAACAAGCTTGCCGGAATAAACATAATAGTGCATGAAAATAAACCTACTTAATGTAGATTTTGTCATTTTGGTCAGAAAAGAGAAGCATCCTATAAATTGAGAAACAGGAATAGTAAAGAGTTATTCATAAACCTGAGATATATAGCACACAAGGGAGCCTTTGACCAATCCCACCATGCACTGATCAAAGGCAAGATGTAAAAGAAAGAGAATCAACCCCTTTAAGTTTGGAGGCTTCAACATACACAAATATGAAGATTTAGCCCCCCTGCTGAAAGGAGGTGATCCAGCTCTGGTAATATAATCGAGTCATCCAGATAAGAATGTTGCCACCTTACGTTAACTAAATATTCGTACATGGTTGAATATAAATGCAATTGCTAACTTATAAAGTAGAGCATATTCCCATAAAATTTCTGCAGTCATATAATCAATTTAAGTCAACAAGTTGATAAGTTTCTTCAGATTTGTGGTCAGAGCCCTTCTCAGGGAGCTTGCTTTCACAGTGGTGCATGAGTTTCCTCAAAAAGGTTGCCACTATTGCTTTGCAATTTATTTGATCAAGACTCATGATCATGAACAGATGAATTTCACTTTTAAGTTAGCTGACAGGAAGCTGAAGAATCTGTCAAGTGAACAGATGAACTGTTTGATAATCAGTGGTCCTTTTTAAATTGAAAGACTTACTCAAATGATGATCTGAAGACCTTAGGAACAGTGAATCTGCTGAGACACCAGATTACTTCAAAACTGCAGTTATGAACAGAATATCCTTGTAACCTCACCAATGACTTGCCGTATAACATCAGAACGGCAGGTCCAAGAGGCATTCCATGATGTATAACAAGAGCCTTGAGACTTTCAAGCAAGCGGTGGACCATTCTAACAACACCTCCCCCCGCCACCCCCTCAACCTCCACCACGACATTTATGGACTCAAAGTATGCCAAGTAACTCCCGAGTCTCTTTCCTCTCAGGCTGAATAAAGGTCCTCCTGAAAATGCTTGCGTGGCTTTTGTGAATGTCATACTCTTGACCATTACCATCATTAGAGGCTGTAATGTTAGGGGTAATGGTATCGGGATAAGGAGCAGAGCGAGGAGCTCCAACAGATTTTTGCGCATGGCGTGACAATCTGGATGCCAAATTACTTGATGCAGAGGCCTTTGTACCCCTCCCCTTGCGCTTTGTGCTAAGGAATCCACAAGCAAGAGCTTCTAGTGCTTTTGTAGTAGGTGGTCGGTTTCTAGTGCTCTGCCTTCGGGAGCTCAAGGTAGGATCCTGCTTGCTAGACTTGTTGTTAATCTCCAGTGTGGAGGAATCATCACCCTGCTGCCTTTCTTCTAGCGGCAATGAAGATTCCTTTGGATTTGAATCCCCCTGGCCGCATGTAACCTCTGCTCGGCAGGCCTCAGTTTCAAAATATGGAGGGAAATGAGGGAGGTTAAGGTCGATGAAAGTTCGTGGTTGAGGATCTTCCAGAAAGATGCCTGCCATGCTAACAGCACCAGAACCAGCACGGTTTCTGCCGCAGATGCACTCACTGCTATCCTCTGGGCCAGCAGGTATCTTCCCCTGACATATGCCAGTCTCAGCATGGTTGCTTTCACCTGCATCATGTGATTTCAGTTGACAATGATCCTCCTCCTTTGACCGATGGCTTTTTAGAAAACCGTCAAGGCCAAAACCGGTTTCTACATGGTCACAGGAAGTTGACTTCTGTCGCTTTGAAGCAGGGGCTATATAGCTTCTTTGGCTAGATTTTACCCTGCGATTGTACTGACACTTTATATCCTTCACTGGATTCTTATCACTAAATGGAACATGGTACTGTTCATTGATATCATGTCCATCTGCTGAAATTTTTAGCTCCGAGACAGTAAACAAACAATCCGATAGGTCAGACAGCATACCCCTTTCAAAGTTGCACCTTCCATTCCCCGAATTCTTGTCATTAGAGATGCCTTGATTGGAACCCCCTTGATCATTAGATGATGTATCAGATGAATCTGGCTGCTCCACTGAGCTATTACCATATGTTTCTCCTGTCTGATTAATAGGACCATAGCTACAAACAGCATCCACAGGTAAGCTCCGCAGTTCTCGAACCTTGGATTGTGTCTCACCTTCAATAAGACTGGTATCCACAACAGTGAATTTCATAAGTTCCGAATTAATACCTGGAAGTCTTGGATGCAGATACCGTTGACGCTGATGATCAAACATACAAGTTTGGTCCAATTTGGTGTTTACATCCCATTGAAATTTGTCTTCAGTGCTGTCACTTCCTTTAGCTCCTTCAGCCTCTAGCTCAAGAAGCCTTGGGTCTGCTACAACTTTATTCAAGACATCAGTGACAGAATCAAAATAGTGGTTTCCCTTCACAAGTTTTCTCCTTGAGAACATGTTGATACCAGGGACGAGAAATACCAAAGCATTTTTGGAACCAACAGAACTATGACCCCTGGGCTGCTCAGAGTGCCACCCTCTTGCAAGTAAACGGGGCCAAACAGCTTCCCAGAAAATGTCATTGGACCTTGCTTTGCTTAGCCTGAAACCTCCTGTTAGAAACTTGATGATGTCTTCATTTGTAAGAGATGAGAAAGCTTTGCCAATTGGTAGGATAGGGTTAACTGGATTTGCTCTAACTGGATCTGATACAAATCCAGTCAGGTCATGCTTTCCCTTACCAATTCCTATAGCTTCTACAAGAACTTCCATACCAACCAAGGCCTTTAAATTTAAGACAAATTCCTCCAAAGAAACCCTTCCCTCACTGAAGGTCTTGATAACCTGCCAGAGGAAATACAGTAATTGAACAGGAGGGACATTGTTATAATAAAAAAGAAAATAATCCAATCATATACATCAGCTCAGGATAGCCACACAAATAGCAAACCTTAACTCATCACTGAATATTGGATTTTTGGAACCAGGCACAACTTGCCCTAGTCTAAGTAAGGCAGCTTTTAACTATATGCTAACCTTTGTGACTACTGAAGTGCTGGTTAAAGCAACTTAAGGGAAGAGAAGGGTTTACCATGTTACCTGGAAGAGCATTTAGCAGGAAGGAATCCTACTTTGTTGGTTATGCAGTTTGAAGTCACAAGAAAAGGCAAGGAAGATGCTACTCATTTCATGAAAAACCAAGGGTAAAGTACAACAAGATGCAGTGCAGAAGCTTTCACAGCAGACGCCAAATAAAAACTTGAAACTCATCCTAAATAGAAGCAAGAATTGAGTTCTGTTGAAAAAGGAAAGCTCATACTGCCTCCACTTAACTCAAAAAGCTTTTCGGTTGTGTATAGCAAGGTTTTGCATCTTGATACCATGCCCCATACAAGTACCTTACTGGTATGGTGCGGTATGCCACTGTACCAACTACCAACACACAGCAAAAGTGCTATGGAACAACACCGATACCATGTTTTAGTACGGTGTGCTACCAGTAAGAAACCTACTGCTATGGTACAATATGTCTGGCCTGGACTGGTATGGTCCAGTGGATAAAACCTTGTTGATAGTGCCCAGCAGCTGTGCAAGCACAGGTAGATTCAGCATATAAAATATAACAAAGGGTCTTGACACACCTTTACATAGTGAATGATAAAAAAATTATATTAGATTACTGGGTAGATTTTTTTTATAAAAAAAAACTTTTGTAAAACATTATCTTGCATAGGATATTCTAATGCATATTGAAGCCAAGCATAAAGATATCCAATTCACTACATGATACATAGGCTGTTAGCCATTTAAAGTATTCATCAACCTTTTCTAAACAAAACAAGGATAGGGGAAAGAAAAAGAAAGAAGGATAGACAGGAATAAATTTTCTCCCATGGCGTTCGAAGTTTTGAACACTCCCAGAGGGGACAGCAATCAGCAAGTGAAGTTTTGAACACTCCCAGAGGAGACAGCAATCAGCAAGTGATTTCTTCAAGATACAGTACAAGAAAACATGTCTCTTAATCCTTATCAGGCAGTGTATGCTGGAAATCTGACTGAGAGTTGTATAGAGCTAACTATGAATGAGAAACATCTAAATGAGTACTAAGATAAAAGAACCAAAGAAAAGAAGTATGTTATTTGTGTTCAAACTCCTGTTCAATAATTGGAAGCAACTTATAAGTAAGAATTTGAGAAAGATATTTCCTAAGGCTTTAATTTAATATTCCTTAGTCTCCACCAAAACATGCTACTTTGAGCTTGTGTCCTGTTGCACTATGCCAAAGAGAAGTTTTGTGTACCCTACTCCTTCGTGCTTAATTACAATAACATTGGCTTCAATAATAGGCTTAAAAAAATACAGGAAAACAGGAAATTGAGGAGAAGATTATATACTAAAAATCAAAAGACATCACCAAGTTAAAATAGCCAGAAATAAACTCAATTACTACATTCTGAAGGAAGAATAAGATATGGCATACTGAAGACACCTCACTCTAATGAGAAAGGGGACATTCATTCAGGCAAAACACACAGAAAGCATCACATGACTAACAAAGGAAAAACAAGGTCCAAACCAGTATGCCTTTCCTAGCATCCATTTCACTAGATATTCCCCAACACCAGTGTCCAGTAACCAGTTCATGTGTTTCATTAAAACCTCCTGAGCTACAAATACATCCTATAGTCTCAAGAGATAAACCAGTCCCAAATGGGGATCATCAACTTTTTGGTCATTAAATATGTATGAGAAATCCCCTTTCGTAACAGATACAAACAAACACTTATCTTTTAGGTTTCCTGAAAGACTGCAACTTGTAGGTTTACTACATTGTTATGCCTTTCCGAGCAAAGTCTATTACAAGGTTTACTTTATAAATAATTGATGATAAACTTTTCCCAAGACAAAGGATTGACCCAATAATTCAGGTATTGTTTGTTCATCATGTCTAGAAAATCAAATTCCTTTGTAAAGCATGACATCTGTAAGTGGTTTTGGTGAGATAACTTATTAATCTTTGATTGAACAAAGAGACTCATGTTGATCCCAAGAATTTATTTTTGACAGATTTGCTTTGGGTCCTTCACAAGGCACAAGTGCTTGTTCTGTAAAATTATTATCACTACCAAGTGCTTCAATCCAAAATCCTGGTCTGCTAGCATGTATGTTGTCTACTTTTTTAGAAAGTTTAACTTCTTTTAGAATAAAAGTTTGAAGTTCATTTCATCTCACAGCTCACAGTGAAGCACTTAGGGACTGTTTGCTTGTGAAGTTTTTCTAAAATGGGATTGTTGACTAACAAATTGACCCCAAAAGCTTAAGCTAATAGAAAAAGGGTCAATAATGTATATCAGGCTTAACACCTCCTTTCGCATGCATCCTGGATTATGCACATGGAAGAACAACGATGACTAAAATGAGACAAGACTATAATCGGAATAATTAAATAAATAATTAGCATGTAGGGGATTGGAAGTTGTGACCTCCAGCAAAGCTGAAATCTGATACAATGTTGACTTTCCAATTGACCCTAAGGGGGCATTTGGTATGGGGTGATCGTCAAGGGTGATGTGGGTGGAGGTGATGAGATCACCGTGTTTGGTTGCATCACGGTGATCCTACGTGGCGGTGATCTTAAATAACCTCCACTCCTCAAATCACCCTCCAACTCGGTGACAGGATACCCGTCCTTGAGGTCGGAAATCCAACATCACCCCAAGGCAGTGATCCTGGGTTGAAAGTTAAAGACAAAAATACCCCTCAAGTTAGCAGAAAAATTGATATATCACTATACCATCAATATATTATGTCAATATATATATATTATGTTGATATTATATATTATATTAATGATATATATTATATTATAATATATTACTAATCATATTATTATCCCATTATTATTGAAGGATAATTTTAAATTCTAGTAGAAATATATTATTATTTTTTATATTTATATAATGAAAATATTTAATATATTACTATATTACTTCTATTTACCTTACTTTTCTAATCAAAATAATTATTACTATTAAAAAAATCTGTTATAAGTATAAATAAAAATATTAATTCTATAATGAAAAATAACATATTTTTATAAGATTAATAATTTATAGGAGTAATAAATATATTTTTATAGAATATATTAATAATTAATATATTGATAAATATATTAATATTTTATTATAATATATTTTATATGATTAATAAATATATGATAAGGACTATTAAAAGTAGAATATGTGACAAAATTATGGAGTTATTATAGGAATTAGTATATTGACTTACATTTTTAATTCATGAGAATTAAAAATACATAAAAAAATCCATCTAAGATATATCAAGGGTATTTGTGGTATTATATAGTCAGTGATCTTGGATCCCCATACCATACCAAATAAGTTACTCATGGATATCCGGGGATTTTTAATCACTGAACCATGGCCTACCAAACACATTGATCTTAGATTACCGAGGATCAAATCACCCCAGCATTCGGATCACCGAGGATCTTAGATCACCGTGGTGATCCTGTTAGGGTTACCAAACGCCCCCTAAGAGCTTAAGATTATACGGAAAGAGTGTACAATGTATATCGAGCTTAACAAGGATTAACAAATTTTACAATAACTTTCATGTCGATGCTGTCTTCTTTATTTTTTTGCTTTGATGAATCACATATTGGAAAAACCAACTATTACAAGGCCATAAAACCTACAAAATGATTTTTAATGGAAAAAAGGCCCCCACCCTGTATCTTTATGAAACTTGTAATAAAGCAATCAGTGTCCCCAACCCTGTATCTTTATGAAACT